>NC_091646.1:115558792-115870075 GCF_027580195.1 Bos mutus | reverse complement strand
AACTACGATCCCACAAACCTCACAGTGTGGCAAAAACAACAAATGCAATTATTTACACATGACTGTCTACAGAAGCACTATCACAAAAGACAAAAGGTAGAAACAACCCAAATGCCCATCAATGGATGAATGGATAAACAAATTGTACTCTAATCCATACCAGGAAATTCTATTCAGCCTTAAAAAGGAAAGAAGAACTGACATAGGCTACATTGTGGATGAACTTTAAAAACATCAAGCTCAGTGAAAGAGGCCAGACACAAAAGGCCACATATTGTATGATTCCACTAATATGAAATATCCAGAACAGGCAAATCCACAGAAATAGAAAGGAGTTGCGGAGGGCTGGGAGGGAGGAATGGACAGTGACTGCTAATGGGTGTGGGGATTTATTTTGGAGGAATGGAAATGTTTTGGAATCAATAAAGGTGGTGGTTGCACAATACTGTGAATGTACCTAATGCTATTGCATTGTTCACTTTGAAATGGTTAATTTTATGCTATGTGAATTTCAGCTCAATAAATATGTGTGTGTGTGTATGTGTATATGTGTGTGTGTGTGTTACTGATTTTGACTCCTGAATTTTTTTATGCTCCCTTAAATTCAATGCCTGAGGCCAGGGCCTTACTTACCAACCCTAGTCTTGGACCTGTTTCATTTCACTTTTTAGTAGAAATAAACAGTGAGAAATTGAGATAAGCTTGGGCCACATGTAAATCTGTGGCTGAATTCCAGGTAACAGAAAGACTCATTTTTGACTCAAAACTAGTCATTGTCTGTGCCCTGCCAGCCTTCCCACATAGCCTGGAGAAGCCTCAGTTACCTAGATCCTTGCTTACCATCTGGACGTCACCATATGCCAGACAAAACACCATAACACTTTCTGTCCATTGAGATGGTTGGGAAATGTTTAATCAGCTGAAGAAATTTGCAAGAACCAAAGGTTGCCTCTGGAGGAAGAAGAAAACCACCCTTTTGATTCTGGTTTATTGAAGTACGTATTATTAGATTCCCCTTGAGGCTGGACATCCCATGTTTGGTGGAGAACAGAGTGATTCTACAAGTGTGGTGATTTCATCAGATAGTTCCTTCATCTTGGCTTCAGTTACTTCAGAGCCTTAAAAAAAAAAAAGAATATAAATATTAGCCACATCAGAAGCTGAATAATGTAAGTCTTTAAAGTACCTCCAACTAATCTTTGCATCATTTTGGTTTGCTTCTGAAAGGCTTCATGTTTGAGGCAAACCTAAACAAACCTGGATGTGCCTTCCCTGGTGAACAGCAATGTTCTGCCCCTAAGTGAAATAAGAAGAGAAATCATACTGGAGCGACTGACTCTGTACAAATTTTCCAAAAGCTGCTGTCCCTACTAAAGAGCTGTGGTGCTGGAGAAGACTCTTGAGAGTCCCTTGGACAGCAAGTAGATCAAACCAGTCCATCCTAAAGGACATCAGTCCTGAATATTCATTAAAAGGACTGATGCTGAAGCTGAAACTCTAATACTTTGGCAACCTGATGCGAAGAACTGACTGACTGGAAAAGACCCTGATGCTGGGAAAGATTGAAGGCGGGAGGAGAAGGGGATGACAGAGGATGAGATGGTTGGACGGCATCACCGACTCGATGGACATGAGTTTGAGCAAGTGCTGGGAGTTGGTGATGGACAGGGAGGCCTGGCGTGCTGCAGTCCATGGGGTCACTAAGAGTTGGACATGACTGAGTGACTGAACTGAACTGAACTACTAAAGAGCAGGAACAATTTAAGACCTGTCCTACCCCTAGGGATGTCCAAGCAGCATCAGCCTGTGAGTGTGAATGGAATAAAGCCAGCCAGGCTGCTACCTTCTCTAATAAAACCTCCAGGAGCTGTGAGGGATACAAGCTGGCCTTGGAAGCCAAGCCAGTCTCTGACATCTCCCTACAAAGAAAGAAAACACTATTTTATTTTCTACAAATTCAAGGAAATCTGCTTTTTCATGAGTGACCTAGATCACGGGTCAACACACTGTGTTTGGAAATAAAAGTTTTATTGGGACACAGCCCTGCCTATTTGTGTGTAGACGTTCAAGCCTGCTTTCCATCTCCAATGCACTGTAGGGCCTGAAAAGCTGAAAACAGTTTCTGTCTGGCCCTTTACAGTACAAGTTTGCTGACCCCTCAGCTACACTCTTACAGCTCTAACCACCACAGCCTCCATGTATCCATTTATAGGTGCTCAGATATACTTATTCCTGGCCTCGTGCACATTCCTAACTGCTAGCTTTCTCAGGGGTGTTCCAGATTACCAGAAGCATAATCAGCTGTCAAGTTTGTTCTGCTCACTATGCCAGTCAAACAGGAGCATCCCGGGATCCTGTGAGATGAGTCCTGTGATGCTCCCTTCTGCACCAAGATGACAGCTTGTCTATAAAACAAACAAGAACTTCAAGGTTCCATCTCACCCTCTCAGGTTGTCCTGGTGATTCCAAGTCACGGGTCAGTTTCAGCTGATTTCCAACTCAGCTAACCTTGGCTCTGAAAAGCTGTCATCACTGGCATCACTGTATCTGTCACTAGAGCAAAAGATGAACTGATTCAGCAAAATGTAAAAAATTTTGCACAATTATTCTATTTATGATCCCAAACACTTTCCATAATTACCCCCCACTCAGAGAAAATACTAAGGAATATTCTAATACTACTTCTTAGTCACTCCAGGAAGACATTAATTCAACCATAACCAATGGTCTCCTTCTTTTGTCAGAGGAATTGATCACTTGCTTTTATTTTAAATTGGAAGTACTTTATTTAGAAAATTTATAAAAGCATTTCAGTTTAGACTGAAATGTATAACCTTCTGAAGACCACTAATATAGGCCAACAGCATGGAAGTTTTCCATTTCAATAAGCATTCTCATAGGTCCAAGGGTTTGAGAAATAATTTGTACAATTTTGCTGTTTTCAAATTAGAAACTTTATGTGTTGCTCCAACTATGTCGAGTTACATGTAGTATTCAGTCTTGACATAGATGCCACCATCTTGGGTTTCTGTAGAAATAAAGCTTCTCCACGAGATAGGCCTACAATTGTACTTTGACTTGAAGCCAGTCTCACTTTGGGGTTCCTTTTGCTTGGTTCCAAGTAAATCAGCAGGCTGATCAACCCCTCAAAGCTCTACTGATCTATGAAGATGGCTTTGCCAGGACCTAAGTGTTTTATGCCTGAGCTACTTACTCCTAGCCTTGGCCAAGGTTTTGCTGACTTATAGCAACAGAAGTTTGAATTCCATAAGAGTCCAAAATTCACTTTTTTTAAAAGAGAGGAGAGGAAGCAATTGGAGAAATCCTATGCTAACAGGCTAGAAAACAAAGATTTACGCTAAACATATTGAGTAAATATCAATAAATACATAAACAAAATCATAACAGACAATTTCACTCTCCTCCCTGACTTCTGGACAAAATACTGAAAGGGGGAGGGTGGGGCTACAGCATGGTGAAGACAAAGAAAAAGCTTAAGAATGGCAGAAAAGACAAGATTTGTTAGATGAACAATCAAGTAGAAAATATCTCCTAGTTAGATTTTAATTCAGGAAAACCACTTCTACTGTTATCAAAGGGTTTTCAATAAAGAAAACACATAATAACCAAAGAATATTTTTTCAAAAAAAGAACCGAGAAAAGTTGATATATCCTTATCCATGCACTCTCACTATACAAACATAGAGTCCCTTCTGGTTCTCTGCAACAAAAGGGGATTTGGAAGATGCACTCAACTTCCTATGTGAGAAGAAATGAAGGTCAAGGATGTTCGAGTGACTCACCAGGCACACAGCTTGTTCGAGGTGGGGCCACAATCCCCATATCATGCTAACCCAGGCCACAAGTTCAAGTCTCAGCTGTGTGGTACAGCGGGCCCATGAGGTGTGTACCCTGATGCCACAAGTGAGAAGGTCCAAAGGGCCAAAGGAACTCCATTTTCTCAAGTAGTTCAAGCTTCCTTCCCTGCTGCTGAACTCGGGACAGAGTGGGGTGGGCCCACATCTTACCCCTCACTGTCTTGGTTGAACTAGTTATTAGCTATGTACCTTCAGACTGGTCACTTGACCCCTTGAGAGTCCAGAAAAAATTAGTAAGGATACCTACAACACCTCCCCAAAATGTTATGAGGGCCAAAAGAGACTGCACAAATGCACTCTGAAACTACATAAAAATACAAGCCGTTGTGGTTATGAGGGTTATGTGTTTATAACATGATATTTCTCAAAAAGTCATGGAAATACAAAGAAGCAGTGAAAACTGCCAAGTGCATGGTTTTCCTGTACCAAGAGTAATTCCCTACCCACTTTAGCAAGTGGACTTGGGTGGGTCTAACCTAATGGCTCTCATTTCCTGTCTGCTGGCTATCAGCCCTAAACTCTGCCAATGCATCACTATGGCACAGGGTAAGCCTAACAAAGGGAAGCTCCAAGGCAAATGACCGGGTTCACTCGTTTTTTCATATGTGTTTAGGGGTGGAGATAGAACGACCAAATAAACCACAACACTCAAGAACAGAATTCTCAAAATAAGCAATGCTGCTAAGCATGCTGATTTTATGGCAAGTCATGTGCCAGCAAAACACAAGTGCTAGAAACACAATTCTGCATGCAGAACAGCAACAGCTCCTGCAAATGTAATAAAATCTGTGCCATGTAAGACTTAGGGGTTCGTTTTTGTTTCAAACAGAGTAGACTTAAGTCATAAGATATACTTCTCTGGGGATATTTTCACTTAGTTCGAGACATCTCAGCTCTATCTTAAGACTAACGTATCTCTTTAAATAATCTCTGTACACACACACACACTTCTCAGTGGGGAGAGTTATTAGGTATTAGGCTCTTACATGTTAAAATTTTTGAAAGGCCACAGAATACGGAACTGTTCATGTGAGTCTTGTTACATTTGAGGAGCAAACAGTTTTAAACCTGCACTGTCCAATATGGCAGCCGCAAGCCACAGTAGCTATCTGAATTTAAATCAACTACAACCAAATAAAATTTAAAATTCCATTCCTCATGTGTATACACTGAGCCATACTTCAAGTGCTCAACAGGCATGTGTGGTTGGTGACTGTGATACTGGACAGTGCAGATTTTCTTTTTAAGGTAAAAGCATTCTTTATTCCTAGTTTCTTTATTCCTAGTTTCAAATATTACACTTCTATGTTTAATATAAGAAACATATATATACACATATATATATGTATGTATGTATATGTATGTATGTATATATATATATATATATATATCGGGCTTCCCCAGTGGCTCAGTGGTAAAGAATCTGCTTGCAACACAGGAGACATAAGAGACATGGGTTCAATCCCTGGGTCAGGAAGATCCCCTGGACGAGACCATGGCAACCCACTCCATATTCTTGCCTGGAGAATCCCATGGACACAGGAGCCTGGCAGACTACAGTCCATAGGGTCACAAAGAGTTGGACATGACTGAAGCAACTTAGCACACAAATATAGAAAAACTTTGCCAATGCTAGAATTAAAATAGAGCTAAGATAAAATTGACATAATCATAAGGACAGTGCAGATTATAGAACATTTTCACCACTGCAAAAACGTTCTTTTGGATAGCACTGATTTAGAACAAATGAATAATGATTTTAGCAAAAACAAACCATAATCTCCATGCGATGGTTCCCCTTGTCACTCACTAAGAAAGGTTTTTGTAAGGTCTGACTATATACAGTCAAAATCACAGCAAATCTCCTTCATGCATGCAAGTACCCTCCAAATAATGGAAGTACTCTTTTTTAAAAAGCTGTTTACTGTACTATTTCCAAGACAAAATCAAAATCACCAGCGGCAACACACAGGACTTGCCATCCTTCAGCACTGGCTCAACTTACAAAACTTGATTGCCACGGTCTACATGTGGTTCTTTGACAAACGAAAGGCTTGTCATAGTCAAGTTTGTTTGTCAAAGACTCCTGGTTCCTAGTCAAGTCCTAAAAGAATAAAACACACATTCCAAGGCACCAGGGCAACGGCAGAGTACCGCCTCACACAGTCCGCCTTCTGTGCTACCCTGAGGCAGCTGTTAAGCCATTTCTTATTCGTTAACACAAAGAGGTAGTTGGAATTAAAAAATTCTAATAGCATTCTTAAGATCCCCAGCATGCATAAATTCCTATAATACTTTATATCAAAATCCATTTCATGTGGAGAAAGCATGTTTTAAAACAGGTTGCCATGCACACAGTTTTCCCCAAAGCGTTGTTATCACTATACTTACTTCCTTCTCAAAGAGCCCCTGGAAGCCATAAAATATAAGAGCAACGGAATGAATAACTTAGTATGTTTTGAATGAGTCTTGCATTGAATAGTAAATGGTAGAACACAACCCTGGCAGGACATTAAAAGCACAGTAGTCTATATCAGTATTAACTCCATCCCTGGCTGACACTGCATCATCAGCAGGCAGTGAATCACGATCAATTAAAGAGCACCTTTTCAGCAACATTTAATCCCTTAGGGAAGGCATACTCAAATGGTGCTTATCAGCAGTACTTTACAAGAAACAGTCTCAAGGTACGGTTTTGGAATCCAACAATAAGCAGGGGAGCTGTTTTTAAGATGTTTGAAAAAGCTGTTGAAAAAGAAAGCAAAAAAGAATCTTCTTTTCCAGTTCACTTTTGCTTGAAATGTAACATAGGGGGAAAAATGGTATTTTTATATCAGTTCAAAGTTTACAAAGCACCATCTTAACTGTCCTTCACAGCAACCCTAAAGGATGAACATCCTGAGGTTTAGGAGTGGGGACTTGAAAAAAAATTACCCAGGAAGTGGCATATCCAGAAAATAAACCCATAGCACCTGCTCTGTTTGTCCACACTATCCCCACAAAAATAAAATATTTGCACTTTATATGGCAAGAATGGTCCCTGGCAACATCAACCATGCAGACCAAAAGTTAAAATAAAAAGCAAGGTGATTCCAAGTTTAAAACAGTGCTGGAAAATGCACATTAGATTCACACAGGAGAAAAGGAGTGTCTTACTCTCCTAGCCAAAGAGAAAGAATCACCCCAAGTGGGATAAGGATGCCTTAGAGGGAGAAATGTATACTCTAATCAGCAGAGAGACCACGCCTACCTCTAATGGCCATCATCAGTAACCATTTGGGGAACCAGCATCCTAACAGGCTACAGATTACCTTCCACCAGATTGCCAGCAGAAGGTGGATTGAGAAGAGGAAAGCTGGAGGCATGAAGACCAGGTAGGAGGCTTTGCAGCAGGCAAGAGATTAATAATAATAATAATAGCACAATAACAATTCCCATTTAATTTCCTACCATAGACCAGGCACTGTGCTAAGTGCTTTCCATTTAGGAAAAAAATGCACTCTTCGTTACTACCTTGTAAAGTGGGTACTATTACCATCTCCTTTTTATAAAAACCATCTTAGCTGGGGGTCTGTATCTGAGGAGACTCTTAGAATATTGATGGATGGGAGGTTTCTGGGATATGAATACTGGGAAATGATGTTCCAGTTGCTATGTGTGTGCACTTTTACAGGAAGTGAGTCCACAGCTTTCATCACTTTCTTGGAAGGTGATCCGTCAACCCCAAAATGTAGAGAAGCATTAAGCTACCCGATAAGTCCCCAGGACAGGGCATGTGTTCTTATTGGACTAGTCCTTGATTCTCTTGTGCCCAGCACCATGGCTGGGGTGGTGTGAGCTCCAGCACATGTGGTGCATTGAGTAGATGCTAAAGCGTGCAGCCATCAACAGAAGGAGCATCATGCAATTTGGAAAACTGGGTATGAGGTGTTCAGTTCAAAAGATAAGCGTCTCTAATTAAAAACTGAGGTGATACTTTGAGAACATATGAATATCCCACTTTTCAAAACCTTTCATCTAATGGTTTTGGCATCCACTTATGATCCCTTTTTGACTCAGTTATTACATCAGGGGTGGCATCTACATTTTTTTAATTGGCCTTTTTTTTCCTGAGTATTATTTTGTAATTTTAAAAACATATAATGTGTTATAATCCAATTTTGTCATTACTGTTTTTGGTGTTCAAATTGTCCAAATGAGGCCAGCAGGAATCCTTTCAAGCTAGCTTCTTTGACCTTATACAAAATCTTCCCCTTGGTTTTTAAACTCTTCTTTCCTTTAAGTCCAGCAACACCTTCTGGCCTCATCCTGTACTTTTCTTGTCCCAGACTTGAAACCAACCATTTCTTCCAGGAGCCCTAGTTCATTTCAGTGGGGGATGGTATTTTAGAAACCAAAATGGAGAAAAATGTTTCTTTACAAGAGACCTCTAGACAGTCACTATCTTAATCAGGTGTTAAACTCAGCACCATTCACTGTGTGACTAAAGAGGGAATATTATGCGCCGCACGTGCCTCCTGATGTGTCCTTATGAAGTCCACGACATCCCCAATGAACTATTCTTCCAAAAATGCCTAACCTGAATCGAATCAAGACAAAATATGAATCAAATTCTGGTCATTGCTACAACCGGCCTGGCCTCTTTATTTTAAAAGTCACAATATTGTAAAGTAATTATCCTCCAATTAAAATAAATTAATTTTTTTTAAAAAGTCATTGTTATGAAGAACTGAAAAAGAGAGGGTGATTACCCAGATTTAAAAAAACTAGGAAACATAACCAAATGAACCTCAAATTCATTACTGATTAAATTTTTTAATTTCAAAAAAAGCTAAAGAGACATCTGGGGATAAATGGAGAAATTTTAATATGAACTGGATATTAAATGATGTCATGGAATTAATGTTAATTTTCTTAGGTGTGATCATGATACTGCAGTTATGTGAGACAATGTCTTCAATTTTAGGAAATGAATGATCAAGTATTTAGGAGTGAAGTGCTATGATGTTTGCAACTTATAAGTGCTTCTGAAATAAGTTTATACAGTGAGAAAGAGAGAGAAGCAAACATGGTAAAAAGGCAACAATTGATGAATCTAAGTGAAAGGTATACAAGTATTCACTGTACTACTCCTTCATCTTTTCTATAGGCTTGAAAGAATAAGAGAATTAAAAAAAAAGAATTGGGAAAAATACACACACACACTCACTATTCTCATTACAATCACGAAAGGAGTCATGTATGAGTATAAGCTAAAGACTGGAAGGAAAGACTCAAAAGCGAGGACAGTGACCTAGTTAGGTTTACAGGTTTATGGATCCTTTTTCCTATTTTCCAAATTTTTTCTAATGCCTCAGCTAAAAGTCAACAGAAAACAAAGCTTTCCCAGGCTTGAAGACAGCATATCACTTCAAAGGAAAAGCCCAGTAGTCACAGGACAGAAACCAGAGACAATGGTGAAGGAAATGAGTGCCTTCGCTCCCTGACTGCAGAGATTCAAAGAGAAACGTGAAGAGGAGCACAAAGAATCAGGAAATAGAAAGCAGTGACTGCACCTCTGTGCTTCCTTTAAGACCCTCTGATTAGAAGTAGTTTCAACTCTTGAGTTTGGTCTGAAATAATCAAGCAAATACAGTGCACCACGGAGTCAACTCTCCTCCCATTTCTATACCGGCCTGCCTTCCGTTTCAACTCAAATAGACTATTTTTCTGCACAAGAGATAGATTGTGTTGGGTGGAGACATGGAATTTAAGATCCTAAAACCTAGAATAAAATGCTGCTCACATGTCTTAAGATTCTGCTTTTATATTTTAAAAACATGTTTTCCCAAACAGCTGCATTTCTGTGAACTGAACTCCATCCATCTCGGTTCTTGCTTTCTGACACAGAACAAGCACTATCTAAGCAAGAGAGTTTTACTCTGACCTGACAGAGGAGCATGATAAATGCCAGCATCACCAAAACTGGAAGTCATTCCTGACCTCAGTGTGGAGTGACTGCACCTCAGGGCCTTGTAGGGCAGCCCCAGAGACACACAGGCTGAGAAACAACCTATGACTTTAGACTCTTATCCCTCTTCTCTTTCCAGTTGCTTAAAAATGGAATTCTGAAGCTGCAAGGACCTACTGTATAGCACAGGGAATTATATTCAATATGCTTTAATAAACCATAATAGAAAAGAAGATATATATAAAACTGAACCATTTTGCTATACACCAGAAACTGAAACTAACACAACATTGTAAATCAACTATACTTCAATTTTTTTAAAAAAGTGGAATTCTGGACATAAATCATGTGCTTTGTTTCTACATACTGAAGAACTCACAATTATAAGAATCTTTGGATATTCTATTTCATATAAATCTCCTACAATTTTTTATTACAATTACATGAAGCAGTCTCATTCCATTACATCATATACCAGCAAAACCATGCAAATTTGTGGTTACTGTTTAAACATGGGACAAATTATACTTAGATACTAGGAGAGAGATATCAGCAAATAATTACAATGATTTATTTAATGGACCATAATTTCCCATTGGAGTTCTTTATTCTAAAAATGGTTTACTGGACTTGTGCAAAAGAGTTAACACAATAGGCTTGAGGCTGACATCTTTAGAAGGGCCTGTTGCTGGGGAACTTGGCTTTCAGAATATTTTCTCCATTACTAACTGATAAGGTCATTTTTGGGGGCCTAGGCTGTTTGTACAGGCAATGTGATCATGGTGAACACTTGCTTTCCTCCTGGGAGCCTGGAATCTGGGTGGTTGCTAGGCAGAGAATGTCCATGTGACCAGCCTCCTATAGAAACTCTAAAGCCTGAGTGTCAAATGGGCTTCTCTGGGTGTAAACATCACACACTGCATTTGTACTGCTGGAGGGAGGGTGAGCTCTGTGCGAACTCTCACGGGAGGGAGAGAGCATAGGAAAGCTGCAGATAGATTTCTCCAGGCTCTACTTACACCTCTTTTCCTGCCTGAGCAAGCTGTGTATGCTTATTCTGTCACTGAAATGAATTTTAGCCATGAGTACAACTATATTCAGTTCAGTTCAGTTCAGTCGCTCAGTCGTATCTGACTCTTCGCGACCCCATGAATCACAGCACGCCAGGCCTCCCTGTCCATCACCGACTCCCGGAGTTCATTCAAACTCATGTGCATCGAGTTGGTGATGCCATCCAGCCATCTCATCCTCTGTCATCCCCTTCTCCTCCCGCCCCCAATCCCTCCCAGCATCAGGGTCTTTTCCAATGAGTCAACTCTTCGCATGAGGTGGCCAAAGTATTGGAGTTTCAGCCTCAGTGTCAGTCCTTCCAATGAACACCCAGGACTGGTCTCCTTTAGGATGGACTGGTTGGATCTCCTTGCAGTCCAAGGGACTCACAAGAGTCTTCTCCAGCACCACAGCTATATTCAGATTGCTCCTAATCAATCATTAAATGTGTGGGTGGTCTTAGAGAATCCTCCAAACAAGATTTGGTTTGATTTTTTTTTATATTTTATTTTATTTTTTAACTTTATAATATTGTATTGGTTTTGCCATATATCAACATGAATCCGCCACAAGTATACACATGTTCCCCATCCTGAACCCTCCTTCCTTCTTCCTCGCTGAGTCGCCAGTCCAGGTTCGATGCACGATTTAGTTTGATTTTGCAAGTACTTTTGAGTAGCTTATGCAAACCTAAAAAAATAATATCCTAAAACCATTATGCCTCTTGAACAGACTCCCACAAGTCTAAAACCAGGTGGACCTGGTCTTCATAACTGCTACCATTCTAGAAGATACCAGAGTAGCTAAGAGTTCAGCTCACCAGCTCGAGATCCCAAAGTAATATTCTTATTGCAGTAAAATATAAACACAGTAAAACATAAAGGTGCTCTACATGGCAGAAAGCAAAAGTTAGAGCCCAGGTGTATTTGCTCAAAGCCAAGGATTTTTACATTGTGGGTTTTTCAAGACATCGGTGGCACATATGCCATACATTTAAATAATATCAGCCAATTTCTGGGAAAGGAAGCCATTATTCTAGTGTTCAAATTTCTTGTCACATTTGTTTAGGATTGATTACAGACAGTAATCTTGTTTGACAGAAATACAGTCCCAACTCAGCTCACATTAGAGCCTGGCTACCAAAGCAGTTACTTGCTTTTCAATGCTCACTAACACTGTGGATCTGGGCAGGGAGGAGCTGAAGTGCAAGGTTCCTCTGGAATCCTAGTGTCTGCCACTGGATTAAGTCATGGGCACCATTCTTAGTTGGAAAGCCCCCTGCAAGGTGTCAAGATTAGACAAGACTGTATCCTCCCGGGGTATATTTAGTATAGTAGGGGATATATCCTCCCCTACATTTAGTACTGTAATGGGAGTAAACAACCACTGCATATTGGGGAGCAAGAGAGACGAAGATAAATAAGATGCTGGCTTCTCTTAAGGAATGCAACAATTGGTGGCTGATACACAAGAATTCTCTGATCACCGTGGAAGCCTGCTAGTCAGCTGTGATTACAATCTCAGCATCAGAGTCTTGTTAAGAGACACAGTGTCTTGCTCAGGAGTTGCTAGCAAGCAGTTACTTTTCTTAGAAACTACCAGTGAACTTTACCCAGAGACTACCAGCCCCCAGGTGGGAACTGACAGGCCAGCCAGTACAGAGGTGGGCAAGCCACACAAACCAGATGTCATTTATATATTAGTTGATACTTGCAAATAACCATATAGTTATACGTGAACAATTATGCACGTGTTATTTCTCCCAGCCATCTACCTTGTTCCACTGTCATCCTCCTTTCACGTGTGAGCACCTGAAACAACGGAGAAAACAGAGTGGCAGGGAAGGGCCAGAGCATATATGCAACAGGGACCACACTGGAATATCCAATCTGCTGTGTAAGCTGTGCAGCATCACAGCACAGGAAATGCATCTTCATATGCAATCTCATACAGAACCAAGCCATGGGAGCCAGGACAAGTGGAGCTGAAGCTTCACTGAAGCAGGGAAGCGCCTGGAACCACCCACCCCAGGCCACTCCTCAGAGCAGCCTGGATTCCAGCTCCACAGGGCACGGTGTGAAAACCACTGCACTGGTTCAAGAGTGCAGGGAGTGATCATTAATTCATTAACAGGTCCAATGTTCAAAATATGTAAAGCTGTTCCCATCTGAACACACAGTTAAAGGAAATTCTAGGGAACTGTGAGGCTCTCCTAGCAGGTAATACTCCAAAGAGCAGGCTCATGTAACAAAGTACACACAGACACACCATGCCATAATCCTTTGTTCAGTCACTAAGTTATGTCCAATTCTTTGCGATCCCATGGACTGCAGCACACCAGGCGTCCCTATCCTTCACTATCTTCTGGAGTTTGCTCAAACTCATGTCCATTGAGTCGATGATACCATCCAACCATTTCATTCCTTGTCACCTCCTTCTCCTCCTGCCCTCAATCTTTCCCAGCATCCAGGTCTTTTCCAATGAATCAGCTCTTCACATCAGGTGGCCAAAGTATTGGAGGTCCAGCTTCAGCTTCAGCATCAGTCCTTCCAATGAATATTCAGGATTCACTTTCTTTAGGATTGACTGGTTGCATCTCCTTGCTGTCCAAGGAACTCTCAAGAGTCTTCTCTAGCACTACAATTTGAAAGCATCAATTCTTCAGCACTCAGCCTTCTTTATGATCCAACTCTCACATCCATACATGACTACTAGAAAAACCATAGCTTTAACTATATGGACCTTTGTTGGAAAAGTGAAGTCTCTGCTTTTTAATATGCTGTCTACGTTTGCCATAGCTTTTCTTCCAAGGAGCAAGCATCTTTTAAGCCATTCATATGGCTTCAGTCACCATTTGTGGTGATTTTGGAGCCCAAGAAAATAAAGTCTGTCACTGTTTCCATTTTTCCCCATCTATTTGCCATGAAGTGATGGGACCAAATGCCATGATCTTAGTTTTCTGAATGTTGAGTTTTAAGCCAGCTTTTCCACTCTTCTCTTTCACCTTCTTCAAGAGGCTCTTTAGTTCCTTTTCACTTTCTGCCATAAGGGTGGTGTCATCTGCATATTGAGGTTATTGATACTTCTCCTGGCCATCTTGATTCCAGCTTGGGATTCATCTAGCCTAGCATTTTGCATGATGTACTCCACATATAAGTTAAATAAGCAGGTTGACAATGTAGAGCCCTGACATACTCCTTTCCCAATTTTGAACCAGTCTGTTGTTCCATGTCCAGTTCTAACTGTTGCTTCTGGACCTGCATACAGATTTCTCAGGAGACAGGTAAGATGGTCTGGTATTCCCATCTCTTTAAGAAATTTCCACAGTCCTGGCAGTCCTCAAACGCAGTATCAAAAGACTCATTTGCTACAATGAGTGTCCACAATGGTAACTTCTAAACAAGATATATCCAGTTATTGTGGTAGTAACCCCTACCTAAGCACATGATTCTGGCCAGTTCCTTTCACTTTTAAAGTTATTACATACGATATTCTTAGATGAGAAGAAGTAAAGATGTAAAATCTCACCAAACTAGTATTTAAATTGTAAAGGAATTTTAATGAAATTTAATGAAAATTAAATTTTAATGAATTTTAACAAAAATCCCTGAGGGATTTTTAAATTCAAATTAGACTTTTAAAATCATTGTACAGGTCCTCCAGAAGAAGAGGTAAACACATTTTTTAAAATATTAAATAATAAGAGTAGGGTAAATAAGGGCTCAACTTACAATAATGCTATCACAATGAAAAGGGTGGTAAGGATTCAGAAAAAAGAGATGAAATCACCAGTGGAACAAAACAGAAATCCCTGAAACAAATCTAAATTACTTAATTGGTGAGAGTGGAGTGGTGTCAAGGGGACAGAGATCCCTACCTCATATACCACACCAAAAATAAAGTCCATATATATTACATATTGAAATTATAAAACTGAAACTGTATCAGTCTCCCAAGGCAATAGAAATAAAAACAAAAATAAATGGGACCTAATCAAACTTACAAGCTTTTGCACAGCAAAGGAAATTATTTTTAAAAAAAGAAAGAAAAAACAAGCTACAGAATGGGAGAAAATATTTGCAAATGATGTGAAAGACAAGGGCTTAATCTCCAAAATATACAAACAGCTCATGCAACAACAACAACAAAAACCAACTGAAAAACGGACAGAAGACCTTGATAGACATTTCTCCAAACAAGACCTACAGATGGTCAACAGGTACATGAAATGATGTTCAACATCACCGATTATTAGAGAAATGCAAGTCAAAACTACAATGAGGTATCGCCTCACACCAGTCAGAATGGCCATCATTAAAAAGTCTACAAACAACAAATGCTAGGGAGGGTGTGGGGGAAAGGGAACCCTCCTACACTGTTGGTGGAAATGTAAATTGGTACAGCCTCTGTGGAGAACAGTTTGGAGGTTCCTCAGAAAACTAAGAATAGAACTACCATATGATCCAGCAATCCCACTCCTGGGCATATACCTGGGCAAAGCTATAATTCAAAAAGATACCTGCACACCAGTGTTCATAGCAGCATTGTTCCCAATAGCCAAGATATGGATACAACCTAAATGTCCATCGACAGATGAATGGATAAAGAAGATGTGGTACATACATACAATGGAATACTACTCAGTCATAAAAAAGAATGAAATAATGCCATTTGCAGCAACATGGAGATTGCAGCAGACCTAGAGGTTATCATACTAAGTGAAGTAAGTCAGAAAGAGAAGCACAAACACAATATGATACCACTTATACATAGAATCTAAAATATGCCACAAACGAACCTATCTCCAAGACAGAAACAGACTCACAGACACAGAGAATGGACTTATGGTTGCCAAGGGCGAGGAGGGAAGGGAGACGGATAGACCGGGAGTTTGGGATTAGTAGACACAAAATATTACATTTAGAGTAGATAACCAACAAGGGCCTAATGTATAGCACAGGGAACTATATCCAATTTCCTGGGACAAACCATAATGGAAAAGAATATTTTAAAAGAATATATATATATATATGTATATATATATGTATAACTGAGTCACTTAGTGTACAGCAGAAATCAGCACAACACTGTAAATCAACTATGCTTTAAATTTTTTTCCTCTGAAACTATAAAAGTGCTAGTGGAAAACAAATGGGTAATTATATAATAATCTTTTGACAGGGAAAGAGTTTAGGCATGATACTAAAGACATAATCCACCAAAGTAAAAGATCTGATTTATGTTTAAAGAAAACAAAAATAAGGACTACATAAAGTCTTTATTTAAAGTTCTTTAGTGAAAATAAAAACTAAAATAAACCTAACAAAAACTAATGAAAACCATTAACAACTTAAAAACAAAACCACTCTGAAAAAGTATGTGTAATCAAACAAAGGATTAATGTCCTTTATATATAAAGAGCTTACTAATGATCAAGAAAAAGGATAATAGCAAAAGGAAAATTAGGGCAAAAGATATGAACAGGGTATTAATAAAACAAAAAAGCCAATAAACATATAAAACATTCATGTACATATATTACTCAGAAAGTTAACAAAAGAAAATCCCTTTTTTCACCTACCAAAATGACAAATATCTGTAAAATAATAGTCAGCATCAGCATGATTTGGAAAACTGATATATTACTCTTGTAGATGTGATTAAATCACTTTCATTCAGAGAAAAATGTATGCTTATTAAGAGGGGAAAAAATGACTCTCCACTTTAAAAAATAAATCCTACAATGATATTAAATTTTATGAGAAGCCTACAATGTTGATAATTGTATCTTGAGTCATTGCTAAGGACACAGTAAGCTGGTTACCTTGAAGACAGCTTGCATCCCTGTAGGAGATAGGCATTCAGATTCCCAGTTGCCGCAAGTAACAGCCCCAGGTATGGAGGGGAAGGCTTCATTGGCCTAGAAGAAAACTCGGGATGGAACTGGACACCAACAAAATAGGGGTGATCTGAAATGAGAATAATTATAATGCAATTGAAGCTGATAAATCTGACAACCATCCTTAAAATCTTATGTTTAAATAAGAAAACTCATTAAATGGTAAGATTTAACTTGTTACCTATATCATAGCCAGATATTTTCATGATCCAACTTGGTAGTAGAATTTCAAATTGTAAAACACATCTCACTAACAAGAGATTCAGCATTTTATTTGTGGAAAGTATTAGATCGAGCAAAGTTAAGCAAAAGTTTTTGAATGGGAAGATGATCTGCTATCTAGGCCCTTCCAAGACTTGCAATGGTTCTATTTCCATGGGTGGGGTCCAGGGCAGGCTACCCCAATGTATGTCTCAATGACATACTGATTATTTTGAATTAAAATTACTTAAGATTGAGCTGATGTAAGAGGGACACTTTGACACACACTCCACCCAGTCTCCCTAAAAGCAGGAAATAAACCTCTCATGGAAAGGTACACTCTCAACATATGGAGGTGGAAGGACATCCTTATCACTAGAGACACGGAATCTGGGCAGAGAAGCCTATATAAACACATTTTGTGACTTCTTTAATTTACTAGCCAAGCTCAAATTTCAGTTAGATTCTTCAATAATTAAGCACTCAAAGCCTAAGTTTCTTTGTCCTGTTAATTCCTCATATATTTATTGTTTCTGTGTATAAAAAGTACAAAACCTACCTACTTTCTCCACTTTTTAGGTTCCATTTCTAAGAGACCTCCATTTGTACAATTTTTTCTTTTTCTCCTGTTTATCTGTCTTGCATCAATTTTATTATTAGTCCAGTCACAAGAACTCAAGAGGGTAGAGGGGAAAGGTCCCCTCCCTCAACAGCCTGATATCCTCATTCGTCAGGCTAACTGTAAGTCACTTTCAGATGGTTCAGGTCATTTCCTACAAGTTCTCCTTTCCCAAGGGATGGGTCCCCTGGGAAAGAAGCAGGTATAACTGCTTTTCTAGTCACAGCTCTGGGCTGGATATTAATCACAGACAGCACCAGGAAGCTGATCAGGCACTCATATTTCAGCTATGTCAATTTATCTTCCCCTTCATGAATCACAGCCTTGTCGTGGCAAAGGGGCTTGCCTAACTCAATGAAGCTATGAGCCATGCCCTGTAGGGCCACCTAAGATGGACAGGTCATAGTCAAGACTTCTGATAAAATGTGGTCCACTGGAGAAGGAAATGGCAAACCACTCCAGTATTCTTGCCACAATAAGCCCATGAATAGTATGAAAAAGTAAAAAGATATGACACCTCAAGACGGCACCTGCCCCAGGTCAGAAGATGTCCAATATGCTACTAGGGAAGAGTGGAGGGCAATTACTAGTAGCTCCAGAAAGAATGAGGTGGTTGGGCCAAAGCAGAAACAATGCTCAGTTGTGGATGTATCTGGTGGTGAAAGTAAACTATGATGCTGTAAGGAACAATATTGCATAAGAACCTGGGATGTTAGGTCCATGAATCAAGGTAAATTGGACATGGTCAAGTAGGAGATGGCAAGAATGAATATCGACATCTTAGGAATCCATGAACTAAAATGGATGGGAATAGGCGAATTTAATTCAGATGACATGCATGGATGTGAGAGTTAGACTATGAAGAAAGCTGAGCACCGAAGAATTGATGCTTTTGAACAGTGGTGTTGGAGAAGACTCTTGAGAGTCCCTTGGACAGCAAGGAGATCCAACCAGTCCATCCTAAAGGAGATCAGTCCTGAATATTCATTGGAAGGACTGATGCTGAAGCTGCAATTCCAATACTTTGGCCACCTGATGCAAAGAACTGACTCATTTGAAAAGACCCTTATGCTGGGAAAGATTGAGGGCAGGAGGAGAAGGGAATGACAGAGGATGAGATGGCTGGATGGCATCACCGACTCAATGGACATGGGTTTGGGTGGACTCCGGGAGTTGGTGATGGACAGGGAGGCCTGGTGTGCTGCGGCTCATGGGGTTGCAAAAAGTCGGACATGACTGAGTGACTGAACTGAACTGAACTGAATGGAGAAACAGACACAGAGAACAGACTTATGGACACAGGGAGAGGGGAGGAGAGGGTGAAATGTATGGAGAGAGTAACATGGAAGCTTACATTACCATATGTAAAACAGATAGCCAATGGGAATTTACTGTATGTCTCAGGGAACTCAAACAGGGGCTCTGTATCAACCTAGAGGGGTGGGATGGGGAGAGAGACGGGAGGGAGGTTCAAGAGGGAAGGGACATCTATGGCTGATTCTTGTTGATGTTTGATAGAAAACAACAAAATTCTGTAAAGCATTTCACCTTCAATTAAAAAATAAATAAATTAAAAAAAATAAATTAAAAAGAAATGGCAATAATACACAGAAAAACTGTACAAAGATGTTAATGACTCAGATAACCACGATGGTGTGATCATTCACCTAGAGCCAGACATTCTAGAGTCCGAAGTCAAGTGGGCCTTAGGAAGCATCACTATGAACAAAGCTAGTGGAGGTGATGGAATTCCAGCTGAGCTATTTCAAATCCTAAAAGATGATGTTGTTTAAGTGCTGCACTCAATATGCCAGCAAATTTGGAAAACTCAGCAGTGGCCACCAGACTGGAAATGGTCAGTTTCCTTTCCAATTCCAAAGAAAGGCAAAGCCAAAGAATGTTCAAACTACAGTACAATTGTGCTCATTTCACATGCTAGTAAAGTTATGCTCAAAATCTTTCAAGCTAGGCTTTAGCAGTACATGAACTGAGAACTTCCAGATGTACAAGCTGGGTTTAGAAAAGGCAGAGGAATCAGAGATCAAATTGTCAACATTCATCAGATCATAGAAAAAGCAAGAGAATTCCAGAAAAACATCTACTTCTGCTTCATTGACTACACTAAAGTCTTTGTGTGGATCATAACAAACTGTGGAAAATTCTTAAAGAGATGGGAATACCAGACCACCTGACCTGCCTCCTCAAAAACCTGTATGCAGGTCAAGAAGCAACAGTTAGAACTGAACATGGAACAATGGACTGGTTCAAAATTGGGAAAGGAGCATGTCAAGGCTCTATACTGTCACCCTGCTTATTTAACTTACATCATGCAAAATGCCAGGCTGGACGAAGCACAAGCTGGAATCAAGATTGCCAGGAGAAATATCAATAACCTCAAATATGCAGATGATACCACCCTTATGGCAGAAAGCAAAGAGGAACTAACGAGCCTCTTGATGAAGAAGAGAGTGAAAAGCTGGCTTGAAACTCAACATTCAAAAAAATATGATCATGGCATTCGATCCCATCACTTCATGGCAAATGGAAGGGAAAAAAGTAGAAGCAGTGACAGATTGTATTTTCTTGGGTTCTAAAATCACTATGGACAGTGACTGCAGCCATGAAATTAAAAGATGCTTGCTCTTTGGAAGGAAAGCTATAACAAACCTAAACAGCGCATTAAAAAGCAGAGATATCACTTTGCTGACAAAGGTCTGTATAGTCAAAGCTATGGTTTTTCCAGTGGTCATGTACAGATGTGAGAGATGGACCATAAAGAAGGCTGAGCACCGAAGAATTGATGCTTTTGAATTGTAGTGCTGGAGAAGATTCTTCAGAATCTCTTGTACTGCAAGGAGATCAAACCAGTTAATCTTAAAGGAACTCAACCTTGAATATTCATTGGAAGAAATGATGCTGAAGCTGAAGCTTCAATACTTTGGCCACCTGACGCGAAGAGCTGACTCACTGGAAAACACCTTGATGCTGGGAAAGACTGAAGGCAAAAGTAGAAGACAGAGGCAGAGGATGAGATGGTTAGATAGCATCACCGACTCAATGGACATGAATTTGAGCAAACTCCAGGAGATAGTAGAGGACAGAGGAGTCTGGCATGCTGCAGTCCATGGGGTCACAAAGAGTTGGACATGACTTAGTGACTGAACAACAACAACTTATCTCCTGTGATGAAGAGTCTCCAAGTGATAAAAGGATGGCCTTTCAATATGTTAATAGTGGTTATGGCTCAAGGTGGCAAAAATTCAACATATTTTTATTTTCTTCATTATAATTCTTTGTATTATATGAACCTTTACAGTGAATCTCTTACATTGGGCTTCCCTGATAGCTCAGTTGGTGGAAGAATCACCTGCAATGCAGGAGACCCAGGTTTGATTCCTGGGTCGGGAAGATCGGCTGGAGAAGGGATAGGCTACCCACTCCAGTTTTGGGGGGCTTCCCTTGTGGCTCAGCTGATAAAGAATCTGCCTGCAATTGAGGAGACCTGGGTTCAGTCCCTGGGTTGGGAAGATCCCCTGGAGAAGGGAAAGCTACCCACTTCAGTATTCTGGCCTGGAGAATTCCATGGGCGGAATAGTTCGTGGGGTTGCAAAGAGTCGGACACTTCTGAGGGCAAATAAAGCTGTTACATATTGAGAGTTGTAAGAAACCCCTATATGAGCAATTTAAGTTCTCCTAGATGTAATAGGAACAGAAAAATAGTTTTTCTCAGCTATCTGGAATCCCCTGTTTGTGAACGGTAAAAATTAATGGGCAACATTTTCAAATCTGGGTAAAAATTTTCTAGGATTACAAATTCCTCTCCCCACTCAAAACTCTCAAAAACTATGTGTATTCCCAGAATAGGAAGCAACTCCTAATTGGAGATTGGGCAACTCTCTATTCCCATAATTTCCATAGTAAAAGCATGGTTGATATGTAGTCCTTACTTTAAAAATCATTTTAATGGCCATATATATATCAAGTGAAGATGATAAAATATAACTCTTATAAGAAGAAGTAAATATAATTTTAAATCTTTCAATGGGATGCTCTATGAAATGATCTGAAAGTCTAGTGTGGAATTCAAAATCACAAATCTCCATCACTTACCACTGAAGACCCCAAACTACTGCTCAGTAGTGAGGAAATCCTGGTTGAATAGCAATATCCACTCTCCTAAGGTTATCATTTAAAGTTTAGTCCTTATTGTAATTAAATAGATAACAGTCTAGCAGATTGTTCTCATCTAATGGTTATAAAGCTTTAGAATAGGAAAGGACTTCAGAAGTAGAGTAAATGTCCAGGTATAGATGCAAAAGCCTGGAGACGCTTTGTCCTGGTCAGCTAGCTGAGGTTTCAGCTTTCATCATCTGACTATTAGCTGACGCCTCCCTTTGCACCTGTGGGGCCAGGCGTGTCCTGGGGCACTCACTACCCACTTCAGAAGCCTTGATGCAAGGTCACCATTTGTTCTCTCCTGCAAGGACTGATCTTTCAGTTTTCAGATGATGATCCTTCTCCTACTTTGAGTCTTCTTTATAAAATAGTGGCAGTATCAGATAGCAGTTTTTGTGTTTCTTTTCATTTTTGCTGTGCTCTGCTCAGTCGCTGAGTTGCGTCCAACTCTGTGACCCCATGGATTGCAGCCTGCCAGGTTTCTCTGTCCATGAAATTTTCCAAGCAGGAATACTGGAGCAGGTTACCATTTCCTTCTCCAGGAGATCTTCCTGACCCAATCGAACCTGCATCTCCTGTTTCTCCTGCATTGGCAGGCGGATTCCCCACTCACTGAGACATACCCAGGAAGCCTGTTTTCATTTTTACTTCTTATTAACTAAACAAAAGTTGGAAATCCCCCCCAAAAAAATTAAGCTTTGGTGTACAAAATGGTAGCCCTTGGCCACAGGTGACCATTTAAATTCATTCAAATTAACTGAGCACATTTTAAGTGCTAAATAGCCCTAAACAGCTAGTGGCTACCATACTGAACAGGGCAGAATACTCCATCATTGCAGCAGGTTCTACTGGACAGCTCTGAATTCAGAAAATTCCAGTGTAGAAATCCACTATAGCATATCTAGGAAGAAGCGTCCTTGAATTAGAGGGACACTCTTGCCTGGAAAATCCTATGGATGGAGGAGCCTGGTGGACCGCAGTCCATGGGGCGCTAAGGGTCGGACATGACTGAGCGACTTCACTTTCACTTTTATACTTGGAGAAGGAAATGGCAACCCACTCCAGTGTTCTTGCCTGGAGAATCCCAGGGACGGGGGAGCCTGCTGGGCTACCTTCTATGGGGTCGCACACAACTGAAGCAACTTAGCAGCAGCAGCAGCAATAGCAAGTGTGAAAGCTTGGTGAGAGGAATGCCCTCTCCTCTCAGGAAAGTGTCCCCGCAAGAAAAGAAGAGAAACCATCTGTCCTTAGAAAAGAAACCAATGCAGCTTTTAAATTAAAGATGTGATGAATCCTACAGCACAGCATCTAGGGATGTCTCTGAAAGAAGCTGACAATATTGTGTTTTTGTACCACTAAAGACAGTATGGATCTATGAGCAATGGATCATGTCATAGCCAGGGAAAGAATATTTGAATGAATGGACCATTGCTCTGAATCACTTTATTCAAAAAATGCCCTATACCAAAATGAGGAAAGAGACCGAAAAGTTTTTATTTTAATGATATTCTACCAGTCAAATTGTCTTTTAAATAATACTCTTAATTGCTTTGAAACATATTCTGACATTATACTAATCACAAGCTTTGTTGCTCCTTTTAGAACTCCTTCAGGAATATAGAGACTCATGGATATGGTAAGAGTAGCTAAGATCAAAGTCTTCTGGGAAGTTTTCCTTAATAAAATGAACTCCCTTGCAGTCAGCTTTTTTAAAATTTCAAGGTTTTATAGCAGGTCTCATTTCCTTTCCAACCCACATGAAATTTGAAAGTGTCAATAGGAAATGAAATCCTTACAGTAAAAGAAGCTTCTAAGTGTTTGCTGATAATGAGAGCCGGGAGAATTAAAGAGAGTAATGTACTTGAACAAAGTAAATAAACAATAATTTGCTTAAGAAACTTCTTTGCCCTCTCACATACCAGACTTAAGAGACTTCAACACCAAACAGTGATCCACACTATAAAAATTGTAAATGATGGACATTTCTATCAAAAGGACTACAGAAAATATATCCTCATATTCTAATTTAAAACTTCAGGCATGGATCAATAATCTTAGGTGTAAAGTCCACTGAAAACAAGAAGAACAATAAAGTCCCACAAAAGTGGTGGCAGAAGGTGGCTATGGCCTGGTTTAGATCCAGCCCCTCCAGTGACTAGGTGGATGGCCCTGGCAGGTTTCTTAACCTCTGCATTCCAGTCTCCTCTCTAGAGTAGGAATAACATCACCTGCCTTGTAAGTTACATAGGCACACGGAGTCCCTAGCAAGGGGTCTGGTGAGAAGCATCCAGTGAGTGCATGCTCAGTGTCCACTGCTTGCCTTCTTTCTGGGTCCAGGTAACATGCCACTGTGGTCAAAGAAGCCTTTCCCAACTTCAAGTGTCCTCCCTGCTTGGAACTCTGAAGTACCTGAACAGTTTAGAGACAGAAAACGAAAGGGACAGAGAAAAGGAATCTGAAGTAGAAGAACAGTGACATGGGTTAAGATGGAAAAAGAAGTAGAAAAGTTAGAAGAGTAAGCAGTCCAGGCTATCTGGAGCCCAAGTATACAGATTGGAAAGGTAGGTTCTAGAAAATGATGCTACCATTTTTAGAGCATCCTGTATACACTAAGCATTTGATAAATAAGGGCAGTTTATCCAACAGATTATTGTCACATGTACTGCACAGTCAGTTACCAGTAGTGAGGAGAACATCAGGCCATTCTTCCTCAGAGGTGGGAGAAAGCAGAGTGCTCCTCAACAGTGGGCTGCCTGCCTTTCCCAGACCATTGAACCCAGAGGCTAGGAACAAGGGACACCCCAGGAAGGGGGCAAGGATGCTAAGGAAGCATACTACTGAAAGAACTAGTAGGCTCTGAACTACATCATTTTATGGCAGTTCACATAAACAGAGCCCAAAATAGTATTATAAGCGATCTGTTTTTTCATACACTTTATATTTAGTGTATATTATTTCTATTTAATTGCATATTTATTTCAAAAGAGAGAGGAGAAAAGAACAAACAAAATGGGTCTCAAGTTATATCTTTGTATGCTTACAGTTGACAGACAGACATTAGCTCACAACAAAAATTTTCAAAAATGAAGACCCCACTTACTTGCCAGTTCAATGATTTCCATCCTCTCTCCATCAACATCCTGACCTACAAAACTTAAGTCTTTCTGCTCAAGTTGGCTGATGAGGCTAGGATTCACCTGGAAAAACAAGAAATTAAGTGTCTTTGGACAGCAGAGCAATACAGACATATCAGCTTATGAATATGATTTTCCATTTTGGTGATGCTCTAACTAGTAGTTAATTTCAATTTATAGTCAAACCTCAAAGCCTATTTTTAAACTCATAATGAGCCTGAGAAGTAGTCTAATCACAGCCCTTAAATTTGGGAGGCCCATCTTCTGTTGCCCAAAGATAAGTTTCAAAAAGTAGGACTCTGAGATTACATCAAACTAAAAAGTTTCCACACGTGAAGGAAACCATCATCAAAACAAAGAGGCAGGGAATTTCCTGGCAGTTCAGTGGTTACAACTCCGAACTTCTACTGCAGGGCACCCAGGTTCAGTCCCTGGTTAGGGAACTAAGATCCCTCAAGCCCATGGCAAGGCCAAAAGACAAACTAACAAACAAAACAAAACAAGGCAACCTACTGAATGGAAGAAGGTATTTGCAAATTACACATCTGATAAAGGGTTAATATCCAAAATATATAAAGAACTCATACCTTTAAACACCAAAAAAGAAAAATTTTTAAATGGGCAGAGGATCTGAATAGACATTTTTCCAAAGAAGACATACAGATGGCCAAAAGGTACATGAAAAGATGTTCAACATCACTAATTATCAGGTAAATGTAAATCAGAACCACAATGAGTTATCATCTCACACCTGCTAGAAAGGTCACCATCAAAAAGACAGGGAATAACAAATGTGAGAAAGGATGTAAAGAAAAGTCCCACAATGGTGGTGGGACTGTAAATTGGTCCAATCACTATGGAAAACAGGATGGACACGTCTCAAAAAACTAAGACTAAAACTACCATATGATTTAGCTATTCCACGTCTGGGTACTTATTCAAAGAACATGAAAACACAAATTCAAAAAGATATATGCACACTATGTTCCCTGGAGTATTATTTACAATAGCCAAGACATGGAGACAACATAAGGTCCACTGAAGGATAAAGAAGATGTGAGAATATATATATATATAATAGAATACTACCCAGCTACAAAAGAGAATAAAAACATGCTTTTTGCAAAACAATATGGATGGACCTTGAGGCTATTACGCTAAGTGAAATAAATCAAAGAAAGACAAATATGATTTCATTTGCATGTTGGATCTAAAAGAAAACAAAACCAATGAACAAACAAAATAAAACAAAAACAACTCACAGAGAAGAGGTTAGTGGTGACCAGCTGGGAAGAGGGTTGGAGGGCAGGCAAAATGGGTGAAGGGAATCAACTGCATGATGATGGCTGGTAACTAGACTTTCTTGAAGCCTTGAGACTAGCTTTTTATAGCCATCCCCTACTTGCTTCTTTCCTTGAATTACGTGTAATAAACTATCTCTCCCCAAATATCAAATCTACTTGAGGATTGAAACTATCTTATTTCTCATGTGACTAAACCAAAATCTTTTTTTATATATAGTTACATAAGCACTCTAAAGAGAAGCTTGGAACAAGTTTTCTACCACAACACTGGTTATAGATGACAACTTGATGACCTGGTTCACAGCCCCTTCCCTCATTCATGTCATCAGTGGCCCCTTCCCAAACTTTTCAGCCTCTCCTTCACAGAAGGTGTTTCCTCATCTAAAATCAAAGTGGGGTCCCACCTGTTCTTCTCAATCTTAACCCCAAGTGCATACATGTGTGCAAGCTTAGTCACTTCAGTCACATTTGACTCTCTGTGACCCACCAGACTCCTCTGTCATGGAATTCTCCAGGCAAGAATACTGGAGTGAGTTGTCATTCCCTTCTCCATGGGATTTTCCTGACCCAGGGATCGAACCCACGTCTCCTGCATTGCAGGTGGATTCTTTACCGCTGAGCAACCGGGGATGACCCCTTACTCCACAGTGATTTAGTGTGAAAGATGTACCTCATACCGATGTCTGTGTCTTTCTTCTATGAAAGGTACATCACCATAAAGTTTCCCTGTAAAGATATGAAAGTGAAATTAATACTGGAGTAATCACCTTTGGAACCACATCCATGGCATCTGTGTGAGAGAAATCTCTTTGATCTCTGTCTATCAAAGGCCTAAAAATGAACTAGACTTTAGATAGTAATCTCGATTTTCTTTTCTTATAGGACAGTGATAGCTTCTTTGAAGCTCTGAAGCAATTCTCAAGGAAGCCATTACCAGTGTGCAAAGGGAAGCCCACTATGGACTGCAGCAAAGACTCTCCTTTCACACGCCTGCCTGCAGGGCCAAAGGCCCCAGTGACGTCTGCACCATAGTGTCTGAGCAGATTCATAACAGGGCTCCTTTTACAAAAGAAGAAAATGAAACCAAGGGAAGGGAAAAGAAACCAAAGGACTTGCCCAAAGCCCAGGCTTGCTGGCTGCGTAGTCCTGTCCGGAGCCCAGACCTCCTTACTCCTGGCCCAGCGCTTTCTCCACTATGCCAGCCACCTCTGCTTTCACATGGTGCTGGCCACACTGGCTTACATCCCACTTTAAAAATATGCCTACCCTTTGACCAAAATTTGACCTCTAGGAATCTACCCTAGAAAAGAGAAATGAGGACACAGAGGTAACCATGAAGATGTGACCTACTGCGTTCCTAGCAGGGGACAATCGGGAAGCAGTGCCACCTCAGGGCCAGAAGGCTGCCGGCACGGATGAGGGCACAGGGCCACACACAGTTCTCACCCAGGGCTGTGTAGTGGAGAATCACACACGGGGCTGCTTAGACAGGCCTATGTTGCAGTGGGGGCCACGGCCCAAGGCAGCAACTTGGGAATACCTGTCTGGGATGGACACAGGGGTCAGTGGGATGCCCAGTGACCCAGTGTAAAGTAGCCAGGAGCGGGGTCTGTCACCAGACACCTCTCTCTCAAGAACAGGCCCCAGCGGGCACGTGGAGAAGCAGGATGGCCACAGCACCAGAGCCGCTGTAGCAGCACTAACCCTCAGCATGCAGAGCCCAGGTTCACAGACAGGGGACAGGAAGACCCCGTGACGGTGCTGGAATGCATGGCCTAACCCCAGCAGAATCAGGAGCAGGTCTCCACTCCACAGGCAGGGGATTACCAGACTCTCCAAGATGTCATCAGGCCACGGAACAGGATGTTTCAACCAAGAAAGACCCAATGCCTCACATCCCATTTGAGCTTTTGACCTGGATAAAGAAAACGCAAACTGGCTGTATTCTCTATGACTTGGTATGATCAATTATCGTTCCTGAACTTCCATTTGCAATTCTGTGCATATAGTCTGAGCTCCCTGGTGATGATGTTAATGACAGTGAGTATTGAAAGTATGTGCTTTAGAAGAAAAATGGGCAATAGTAGGAGCAAGGAACTCCTTTGAGAAAACTCCAACATGCCTCTGCCAAGGGGTCATGTGAGACAGAGCCTTTGTACTAAAACTATTGGTTCATACAAATGAAAGAAAAATTGGAAGACAGTAACACAATAATGCCCAGTTGGAAAAAATGGAGACATATATCATGAAGTTACAAGAAAAAGCAGCTGAAAGATCTGAACCTAACTTTGGGAGGATTCTGACTCTCCTCTGACCTCTGATTTTGTCTTCGATCTTCTCCTCCTAGTTCAAAATATCTTCTCTGCTTCCTTCATTAGAACAGATGACTAAGCAAATCCAGTAACAGAGTTAGCCAATACTAACAGGTGGTGAAGAAAATGGAAAACCCTCCAAAGATAAGGAATTATACTGAGGAGTTATACTTGAGTCACTGCAACTAGCAGGATATGGTGCAAACTTTTGAACCTGTGTGGCTTGTGCCTGCTGCCTGGCTTAAGGCAAACTTTCGTTTGCTATGAAATCGCAGAGGTGATAGGAAGAGGGAGTGTATAGTGACTCTGGAGCCAGACTGCCTGGCTTTAAATTCCACGGTACTTGTAATGGATGTGTGCCTTGAGCAAATTACTTCACCTCTCTGCCTCAGCTTCCTCATCTATGAAATAGAGGTAATGATAGTCTTTACTTCATGGCCTTGTTGTGAGGAATGAATAAATCGAAACATGTGATGCACCTAAAGCAGTAAGTAAACCATGTGATTGCTATCGTTATCTCTAGACTATGAAATCTAAACAGGAAGAATAGAAGCTAGAACGTAAGTTCTACAAGATAACAGACAATATAGGGACCCATCCCCTCGATTCTTGAGACTAGTGTCTAGCACATAGGCAGGCACTTGATACACTGTTTGTTTAATGAATGAAGCATATATATGGGAGGGTGTATATGGTACCTGATGGAATGTTTTCAGAACTTTGGAAATGTTGTTTTGTGCACTCGAAATCTTAATCAGTGACAAATCTATTAAGAACGAATTGATGAAATTAATCCATTGTCATATCTATAAAAAAGGAAACTGTGTATTGAGAATCAGCTCAGAATGTTACTAGGTCAAAACACCTTAATATTTGATTCTGATTTGGTGGCTCTCAGGAATCTAGAAAAATGGTATAGATTAATTTATTTGCAAAGCAGAAATAGAGACACAGATGTAGAAAACAAACGTATGGATACCAAGGGGGGAAGGGAAGGTGGGATGAATTGGGAGATTGGGATTAACATATATTCACTACTGTGTATAAAATAACTAATGAGAACCTACTGTATAGCACAGGGAAATCTACTCAGTGCTCTGTGGTGACCTAAAAGAGGAAGGAAATCCAAATAAGAGGGGATATATGTATACATATAGCTGATTCACTTTGCTGTACAGCAGAAACTAAAGAAACTATACTCCAATAAAAAAAAAGAAGCAAGCAGCAGCAAAATTTTAGAGAAAGAAACCTGATAAAGTCTTAGGACCTACCAAATACTCTCAATGTAGGCAGCAAGACGCCCAACAATGCATATAACAGCATCATCAGAAACAAAAACTGCCAAATGACAGCATCTCCTTCTCTAATTCACTACTGGGTAGATTCTGGCTTGTATATAAAATATCAGATCAGAACTACTAACAGTCCTGCCAATCCCCACCCTCCTGTTAGTAATCCTAGCATCTGAAGCTGAACTTTCTCTTTCCTTTTCAGAGCAAAAACGTCCCCCCTTCCAAAAGCTATACAAGCTGAAAGGTGGGAACAATCCAAATGTCCATGGACAAATGAATGGATAAACAAAAATGGTATATATAGAATGGAATATTATGCAACCTTAAAAAGGAAGGAAATCCTGACAACACGCTACCATATGGATGAACCCTGAGGACTTAAAGCTAAGTGACATAAGTCAGCCACAAAAAGCAAATGCTAGATGACTCCACGTCTACAAGGCACACAGAGTCGTACAATTGTCAGAGAGAGAAAGCAGAACGGTGGTTGCAGGGGTTGGGGGTAAGAGGAATCAGGAGTTGTTTAATGGGTAAAAAGTTTTAGTTTTGCAAGATGAAAAAGTTCTGCAGATGGGTTGCACAGTGTGACTATACTGGGTTGTACACATAGAAACAGCTAATACAGCAAGTTTTCTGTTATGTGTACTGTACTACAATTAAAATTTTTACAGTAAAAGGTATACATCCTCATTCTAGCCCCCACCATTTCCACTTCTGAGACATCCTTTATCCAAACCTCTCATCCCGACCCTTTGCAACCCAGCTTTCATTTCTGTCATTTCACTGAAGAGCAGATCTGTCCTCAGCGGGGACCCGAGTAATGCCCCCATCCCCCATCTGTGACCTCTGCTCCTCTCTGGACTCCCCTTGCCCTGCCTACCTGATCTGCATCCACCACTGGGGACAAGTGCCCGAACTTACGCCCTCCCTTCCTCTCCCACCTTCACTACCCCAGGAAGCTGTCAGTCTGTCAGTCGTATGCTCCCTTTCTATTCCTCCTGATCCTTACCTTTCACCTGGCCTACACACTCCCTATTTTCAGAGGGCTGAAAGAAATCACCCCTAGCGTGTTGTTGTTCAGCTGCTCAGTCACGTCTGACACTTTGCGACCCCATGGACTGCAGCACGCCAGGCTTCCCTGTTCTTCACCATCTCCCGGAGTTTGCTCAAACTCATGTCCACTGAGTCGGTGGTGCCATCCAACCATCTCATCCTCTGTCACCCCCTTCTCCTCCTGCCTTCAATCTTTCCCAGCATCCGGGTCTTTTCCAACGAATCAGCTCTTTCCATCAGGTGGCCAAAGTATTGGAGCTTCAGCTTCAGCATCAGTCCTTCCAATGAATATTCAGGGTTGATTTCTTTTAGGATTGACTGGTTTGATCTCCTTGCTTTGCACTCATAGTGCGCAAAAGCTAAAATCACTACCTGATGAGCTTCATTACCTCCCTCTCAGTAGATCTGCCATGCTTTTGCACAAACATCTCTCAACTGCTGTCAGATCAGATCAGATCAGTTGCTCAGTCATGTCCGACTCTTTGTGACCCCATGAATCGCAGCACGCCAGGCCTCCCTGTCCATCACCAACTCCTGGAGTTCACTGAGACTCACGTCCATCGAGTCAGTGATGCCATCCAGCCATCTCATCCTCTGTCGTCCCCTTCTCCTCCTGCCCCCAATCCCTCCCAGCATCAGAGTCTTTTCCAATGAGTCAACTCTTCGCATGAGGTGGCCAAAGTACTGGAGTTTCAGCTTTAGCATCATTCCTTCCAAAGAAATCCCAGGGCTGATCTCCTTCAGAATGGACTGGTTTGGTGTCTTGACTCATTTTTAAGACTTCCCAGAACCTTGTCCTGTACTAATTAGGCATTATAGGAGCTAGAGCTCTCTATGTCTATGCAAGAATTTGCCACTGTTTGTCTAATTCAGAGACCCCAAGAGGCTGCCCAGAGTGCAGATTTTTGGTATATTTGGCTTGCACAGTGTTGGCAAACACATAGTGTTTTTATTTTTTAAATAAGTTGCCAACATTTAAAAATCAGGAAGATTTCTCATAAAACTCTGGATTTCCAGATTCTCTTAAAAATTCAGAAGGCTGGCAACAGTGAATCCACAGTTCTTCATGTGACTATCAGCTGGAGCAGTTACGCTTTTGATGGGTCAAGTGCTTGTCAACTTGTCCCAGGCCTGACCACTCCCTACGGCCTCTCCTACTCTGAGGCCCACTGTAACAGCCACTGATTGTTGGGCTTGCTGCTGCTGCTGCTGCTGCGGCTAAATCACTTCAGTCATGTCCGACTCTGTGCGACCCCATAGATGGCAGCCCACCAGGCCCCGCCGTCCCTGGGATTTTCCAGGCAAGAACACTGGAGTGGGTTGCCATTTCCTCCTCCAATGCATGAAAGTGAAAAGTCAAAGTGAAGTTGCTCAGTCGTGTCCAACTCTTAGCGACCCCATGGACTGCAGCCTACCAGGCTCCTCCATCCATGGATTTTCCAGGCAAGAGTACTGGAGTGGGTTGCCATGATTGTTGAGCTTAAACCATGGCATTTCCTACATTTGGCCATGTGACTCATTCACATTCCCTACCTGGACCTACTGGCCCAGCTGCTCAATCCAAGGTTGATTCAGCCTCCCTCTCAAGCCAACCACCTGGTTTCTATGGGCTTTCAGAAGCCAGGGGTGGGTTCTTCACTCCTTGAACCTCCAGCTCTCCTCCATAAGATGCTTCCCATGAAACCTGGAAGCCCATTTCGGGGCTCTGGACATGAGGAGGCTCAGCTCTGGGAGCTGTTCAGGGGTTTCCATCCCCTCTTTGATTAAGGTCTATCCATTTGGCAAAGTGAAGTGGTCAAGAGTTCAGGTTCTTAAATCAGCTCAGTCACTTTCTAACAGGTGACTTCACCGTGGTGCCATGCTGTTCTCTTATGCAGAATGCTGCTGGATCCCAGGGGTATCGAGAGGGATAACTGAAAAAGATGCCCATCGTGTCCCAGTGATTAGTGCTTAGAAAGTGCACAGTCTGGGCCAGCTGCTATCTTTCTCCTCCACTTTTAACTTTTGGATTTTAGCAAATCAGCCCTTTAATTTTTAGAAAACATCTAATTTTATTTTTCATTATCTGCTTTTATCTCAGTTTTCTATTATGAAAATGCAAATTTTCTAGTTTAATATTTTCAAAACTCTTTCTTAGATTTTCTGCATTCTTCTGCTAGACCATAATAGCAGGTTGGGAGCCAGGAAACCAGAACAGGGGGGCTGGAGAGAACCCACAAGATGAAGGGGCTGCCTACCCACAACTCCTCAGCTGGCCTCTCCTTCCCTCCCACCATCCCCGTGGGAGTCCATTCTTAACGCAAGGCACTCACTGAAGTTTACCCTGAGCTCTGAGAGAATCATAGGTCAATACAATAATCTCTCCCCATTCACGATCCTAACACCACACTTGAATAGTGTTTCCTGTGCCAGGCGCTCTTCTAAGGACCCACAGACATAACTGAGTTAGCCCTCACAAGGCCCCCCACGAGGCAGCAGCTCTTCTGATGTCGATTTTCTACATGTAGAACTGAGGGTAAGCAGCCACAGCCAGTGACTGAGAGCTGGGGCTGGAGGGTGCTCTGATGGAGTGGTGTGCTCCACTGTAACCACTGTGGCTGCGCTGCTCAGGAAAGAGCTGGGCCAGTAAGGGAGACATAAATGCTTTCATCCCTTAGATTAACGGAGCTATTTCCCAGCCCTGTGAACCCCCCTATCCACAAACACACTTCGCTGGGAAAGCCCCAGCAACTGGCAAGAAGCAGCCAGAAAGAAAAGGGACTCCTAGTGTGTGCTATCCATGGGGTGGCAGAGAGGCTGGCCCACCCCTCTTCCAAAGCCCACCATGCTCCTTTCAAACTCCTGTCTCAGTACAATACGTTACCCCGGCACAGCCTTTCTGGGTCCCTAAATCACTGGTGACTTCTTTCAAACTGTTTTTTAAATCACTCATTAACCCAGCCAAGGTTTTTTGTGTGGCGTGGTTTTTTCTCAAACTTCCTAACAATCTAATCACACCACGAACTGGAAGCTGTTTTTCTCTGTCAACACTGGGATAAGAGATAAGAAAGCTAAAGCAGTTATTCTGCCTGAAAATGTCTTCCCCTTATCCCCATCTCTTTCAATTCTTTCCAGTTTGAGATTGAACCTCTGCATTTCCAATGCCATGAATTTTACCCAGATCCTTAGGAAATGGCAACCCACTCCAGTACTCTTGCCTAGGAAATGCTATGGACAGAGGAGCCTGGTGCAAGCTACTGTCCATGGGGCCACAAAGAGTTGGACACGACTGAGTGACTTCACTTTCACTTTCACTTTAGTACAGGGACTCACTCAATACCTTCCTAACTGGCCTCTTGCCTATGTTCTCTCAAAACAAAAATCTCTTTCTCTTACAGTAAAGCAGAAGTAAGCCTTTCAGTGAAGTTGTCCTCCTTATTATGAGGAAACACAGACAAGGTCCTCAGAAGGAATTACATCTTTTCCTAAACTATTCAGTTTCCACCTGCTGCATCCAGACAGCTTCCCTGGCCTCCTCAGCCTAGACTCTGCTGCACTGGCTAGCGGCTAGGGTCACTCTGGGGGGATCTCCCCAGTCTCCTCTGCCAGCTGACGTCTGCCAGCATCGTCCCCGTGTTGTCTGTCCTGAGGATGAGGGTCATGTTAGAACTCTGCTGGGAAACCACCAGGATCTGGTCTCCAGTTGCAGGCACTGCACTGCTCCTAATTCCTTCCATTATGTCGTGCTGTGTCCACCACTGGACTGGACACCTCTGGAGGGCAAAATAGCATCCACTCGATTTTAACAACTCCACAGCCCCCCACACACAGTGCTCAATAGCTGGCTCTCTCCCTCCTCTGCCTCCAGAGAGCTTCCTCAGCACCCTCCCTGCTTCCAGCCCTGTGCATTCCTGATTCTAAAGGCCAGGGTACTGTCTTGGAGGGCAGAGTTACATGGACTGCATACACCATTTGGGACTGCTTTAAACTGGGTTTACCCCTAGCACTGCACACCCACACCAGATTGTGCAGTATTTAAACATCCTATGTGAATGGTCGAAACGATGAGTACCTTCTGCTGGGTGGCTTCCCCCATGGTGGCTCAGAAGGTTAAGTGTCTGTCTACAATGAGGGAGACCCAGGTTTGATCCCTGCGTCGGGAAGATCCCCTGGAGAAGGAAATGGCAGTCCACTCCAGTACTATTGCCTGGAAAATCCCATGGACAGAGAAGCCTGGTAGGCTAGAGTCCATGGGATCGCAAAGAGTCGGACACGACTGAGCGACTCCACTCTTTCTTTCTGCTGGGTGGCAGTTTGGTTTAAAGACCACACTTGACATAGACAAAACAGGCTTCCTTTCCTGGATGTCTTAGCAACAGGTCTGGGACCTGACCAAAAAAATTAAGCCAGGGGCCTATAATATTTTGGAGACACTGTCCAACAAGTTGTCAGCTGTCCTCTGAAAGAGCTCTGAACACTGTCTGAATTGCTTTGTACTTTACTATGTCCCCAGCTCTCACACTCAATTGAGAGTCACAAGCAAAATGAGAAAGTTTATTTCTGAAATCTTAAAACCTTCTCATATCAGAGAGTGTTTTCCCCGGCTCTCCTCTTACCTGAGCCTGACCCCTCTCTAGCCACACCTCATTCTACATTTCTCACTCTTCAAAGCACCCCACTTAACACTTAACTGCTCTGCACTGTATCCCCCTACTTTTCAAAAGTCATCTAATGAGTTAATCAACCAAGTAATGTTTCACTATAAGCAGACAAATCCTACCATTGACATTCCCAGATAAAATATGTGTGGTTTTTCTAAGTGAGGTGTAATTTACACCTCAGTTAAAATATAATATACAGATCTAAAATGTTTAAATAAAATATACAGATCTAAAGTGTCTGACAAGTGTAACAATCCTGAAATACGTATTTAAAGAGTTACATTTTTGGAGAGTGATCATAATGGTGGGTTGTAGAGCCAGGGCCATGTGTTCCAGTAGAAGACTAGAAACGGTATGAGAAGAGCGGTCGGGGCCTTCCACCCCACCCACCCACAGTGAGCTGTTTCACCTGTGGGCCCTCTACTTCCTCCGGTGATCAATACAAAGACTGGACCGAATGGCTTCAGAAAGCCCTCTTGGACTTATTCTGTCACTAAATAGGATATGTAGGCAGGCAAGCAGACAAGCAGGGAGCTACCCTTGAATGTTCCTGAGGAGGGTAGCAGCCTTGAGGCCTAGGCCTCCCGCTTCAGTTAGCCTGTGCTTCTTTTGTTTAGATCAGGTTTCTGTAAGCCATGGCAAACCCCAAGGCAGAACAGGAATCCCCTGACTTTGTTCAGCCCTCGAACTAAGAATGGGTTTTACATTTGCAAATGGTTGAAAAAAGCCAAAAGAAAAATAATATTTCATAATGCATGAAAACTACATGAAATTCACATATCAGGTCCCATAATAAAGGTTCATTGGAATACAGCCAAGCTCATTCATTTGCATATTTGCCTATGGCTGGTTTCACAGTACAACAGAGTTGAGTAGTTGCATCAAAGGCCACATGGCTCCAAATTGAAAATATTTTCTATCTGGCCCTTTTCAGAAAAAGTTTAACAACCCTTGCTTTAGACCATCTAGGTAATAGACTGCAGGCTGGTATCACTCTGTCTTCCCATGTTTAAGTAGAGACTTCAGGATAGATTTCCAGGAACTCTTATTTCTAAAAACCCTTGAACCAGCAATGGGCAATTCCCTACACACTGTCATTAGTCCCTTAATAAGAAAAAGCCTTTGCAGACAAAGATAACACATATATACAGAATACAGGGTAGGAGTGATCCTCTGGGAATACATTTCTTATAAACAGAATAAATGATGATTAGTAGTACATTTGTCCAAATCAATTCACTCCTATAACCTCTACTTTAGAAAACTCAAGTTCAACTCATTAAGTGCATACATAAAATATGTACAGCTTTTTGTATGTCAATTATACCTCAATAAAATGGTTTTAAAAAAGAAAAATCAAGTTCACAGTTTCCACAACGCTTAAGGAACTAACATGTGACTAAGGAAGAACAAGGAATTGGTCTTGATGAATATAAAAATGAGAATTATTAGACTTCCCTGGTGGCACCGTGGATAAGAATCTGCCTGTCAATGGAGGGGACACAGGTTCCATCTCTGGTCCAGGAAGATTCCACATGTCTTGGAGTAACTAAGCCCGTGAGCCACAACTATGAGCCTAGGAGCTGCAACTACCAAAACCTGTGCATCTGGAGCCTTGCTCCACAACAAGAGAAGCCATCGCAATGAGAAGCCTGTGGACCACAACAAAGAGTTAGCTCCAGCTCGCTGCAACTAAAGAAAGCCCGAGTGCAGCAATGAAAGAAGACCTAGCGCAACCAAAAGTAAATAAATAAACAGGCAAATAAATTTTTTAAAAATAAAAATTAGAATCACTTTAATAACCCAACCATCCCTGGATTAGGAATCCAGCTGATCCAGTCTACTGATATTGTTAGGCTTCGGTCTTACTTCAAATACTTCTTCTTTTACATGTCCTAAGTAGGACTAAAAGAAGTCCTACTTCTTTTACTAAAAAAAACTTTACCTTTCTGTTTTTCCATTTAATCCACAGCATTTTTTTTTTTTTAAATCCACAGCATTTCAATCACTGGCCTATAAATCAAATTTAAATACAGAATGACTAGCATCAGGAATTCCCTGGTGGTGCGGTGGTTAGGAGTCTGAGCTTCCACTGCTAGGAGCCCAGATTCAATACCTGGTCAGGGAATTAAGGTCCTACAAACCATGTAGCACAGCCAAAACTAAAGAAATGTATTTATTTTAAAAATGAATGATTGGCATCAAAATGCTTTCCGTCAAAACCATAAATTATTCTCATAGGCAATATAAGCAAATGTATTCTTTTTATTTATTTTTGGCTGTGCTGGGTCTTGGTTGCTGCACGGGCTTTTCTGATTGCAGTGAGGGGGCTGCCCTCTAGCTGTGGTGCATGGGCTTCTCATTGCGGTGACTTCTCCTGTTACAGAGCACAAGCTCCAGGGGTGTGGGCTTCAGTAGTTGTGGCGCATGGGCTCAGCAGTTGCAGCTCCCAGGCTCTAGAGCACAGGCTCAGAAGTTGTGACACACGGGCCTAGCTGCTCCACAGCATGCAGGGTCTTCCCAGACCAGGGATCCAACTCGTGTCCCCTGCATTGGCAGGTGAATTCTTCACTATTGAGCCACCAAGGAAGTCCTGTTCATACCATTCTTACAGAAATGTGTTAATTAGGGAAAACAAAAGCCTACAAACAAATGAGCTGACTAGAGGGGAAAGGAGAAGGCAATGGCACCCCACTCCAGGACTCTTGCCTGGAGAATCCCAGGGATGGAGGAGCCTGGGAGGCTGCAGTCCATGGATGGGGTCACGAAGAGTTGGACACGACTTCACTTTCACTTTCACTTTTCACTTTCATGCATTGGAGAAGGAAATGGCAACCCACTCCAGTGCTCTTGCCTGGAGAATCCCAGGGACGGGCGACTCCGGTGGGCTGCCGTCTATGGGGTCGCACAGAGTCAGCCACGACTGAAGTGACAGCAGCAGCAGAGGGGAAAAAAGTCCTTCAAAAGAAATATGCCAGCTTGGTTTAAAAAAAACAACCCCTACAAAAGAAAATGCCAATAGGGTAAAAAAACACTATGGTGATATTTATTTTTATATTTTTATGACAACCAACAGAGCCATGGTCATATCTCCAACACAACCTTTCTGGAGACCTGTGGAAAACCTCACACAGGTGGGAAGGCAAAACGGTATGTCTCCTGGGGACCACAAGTTCATATACTCACATGCCTTTTGCAAACTATGAAGCATAATTTAAATTTAAGGCAGGCCTGAAAGCAAACCAAATGTCCATCAACAGATGACTGGATAAACAAAATGTGGTCTATCCATACAACAGACTATTATTCGCCCATAAAAATGAATGGAGTTCTGACACATGCTGCAGTGTACATGTGTCTTACAACATTATGCTAAATGAAAGAAGTCAGGAAATCCCGCTCCATTTATATGGAATATCCAGAACAGGCAAATCTATAGAGATGGTTAATAGACTAACATAATAGGCTTAGGGCCAGAGGGGGAAGGGTGGGGATAGCTAAAGGGAACAAAGTTTCTTTTTGAGGTGATAAAAATGGTCAAAACTTGACTGCAATGATGGTTACCTAACTCTGTGAATACAACTAAAAAAAAAAAAAAAAACAGTGAATTGTACACTTTTAAAAGATGAACTGTATGGTATGTAAATTATATCTTAATAAAGCTCTTTAAAATTTTTTCAAGGCAGGCAAAAGATGTTAATTAAGCAACAAGTTTTGGTGATGTGTTTAAGATTCATAAAAATCGTCAATGCTATTTTTATGTCTACTGTAAAGAAAAACAAATCCTAAATCAGTCTTATTTCCATCAAGACAGCTAAAAATTTTAAGTATACTGAACACAATGCTTTTTGAAAAAAGCTTAGTACAATTATAACTGATCTTTTACAGCAGATACAACTTTAAAAGATGAAATTTCCCACTAACCATCTTTGCCTCTTAGACCACTATTTGAACAGAGTTTCAGAGTATCTGGAAACATCCGAAAGCCAAAGAATCGCTGCTAATACCTATGAAGAGAAAAATTTCTTACAACACTGGCTTCTCATCCAGACAGAGAAGGGAAGTGTGTACACTTTGAAACTTGTCCTTTTTAAAATTTCTTTCTTGCTAGGAAGCTTTATATTTCTTAGAAGTTGTTTATCAGCCTTAAAGGAGAAACTCATATTTCTAGTCTTATTACGCTTCAGGTGAAGAAGGCATTTTTCTAAGGTTTTCTTATAACTTCACAGGAACAATGCTGGATTCCCGAGATATCTGGGTTCCTGCCTCAGCATCTGGCCCAGGGGTGGTGGGGGTGTGTGGGGGGAAGGCGAGCAGGGGTGGTCTGTCCTGGCCACCACTCGATTCTCCATAATCAAGCGCGGTGCACATGGTACAGAGTAGACACTGAGATACATTTATCAAGTTGAATCAAGAGCTTGGGGTTACATCAAGTTATTCTCAAATCATTTTCATTTACAGGGAAAAGTTCCACAGAAATTTGAATAACCTTATCGGGAATAGAAGATCAGCAACTATCAGATGCTGAGGCACATCATATTTTCCTCGTCCCATGCTGGAGCCACTCAGGGAACAGAGAAACAGACTTCTGAGATATAACTGCCCCTTCTCAAGAAGTTCGGAAATTAGTGGCTCAAAGCAGTCAGACATGAAACAGTTAAACAGGGAGCCCGTTTCCATGCAGTGGAGAGAACAGTGGATTCACCAGAACTGAGCTGGAATCAGGACCGCCTCGGTGCAGGGTCATCTCCAGGAGCGTGGGTAAAACACAAGCAGCCCACTGGCCAGGGTGTGGGGGAGAGGAAATAGAAGGGGCGGGCACGTGTGCTCTACCCACCCTTCCAGGGAGAGGGATGGGGATGCAGAAGCGGGGAGGCCAGAGGCAGGGAAGGGATGAGGGGGTGGAACGGGAGAGCTCCAGGAGGGCTGTGGCCCGGCACAGCCATGCAAATGATGCCTGCCGAGTTAGAAAACAAATAATCTGAGAAACTTACTTAATATTGAATTTTCAGTTTTGAAAACAGTTCTTCTTATTCCCAGCCTCATCGTTCCTCCCAAATTGCCAGGGTTGTGCTCCGGCATATCAATCACCTTAGAAAACAAAACAAGCCCAGTTTTGGATCTTGCAAATACATTATTTTCCAAATTTCAAGCTTTACTTTTAGGGGATGCTCACCGAGTAAGGATGTTCCCTAAAAAATAAAATTCGATCGTTTCTTCCAATTTTCCTATACAAACACGGTTATGCTGCCTTTTCGTCTCTGCTTCTCATCTTTCATTCAAATCACAGGTACAAAATTTATTGGGAGCATCTTCATGACCTCCCTCCTGTCATTATTCAAACTCAGTTTTGGTCAATGTTCACACTTCAAGTTCTGGCCTTCTGGGACCTTCCACGTTGGTCTTCATGTCCCTCATAATAATAACCCTCTCCTGCTGCCCACTCCATTTCCTAAAGATTTTCTAAAAGCAAATGGCATTAATACAGTCAGCTATTGGTATCTGCAGATGCCAAACCCATGGACATGGAGGGCCGACTGTACTTATCCGCAGAAAATCTTTAGAAGGATTTCTTTCTTTTTTTTTTTTTGGCCCGCGCTGCGGCATGCAGGATCTTAGATCCCCGACCAGGAATCAAACCCATGTCTCCTGTAGTGGAAGCACAGAGTGTTTAACCACTAGACTTCCAGGGAAGTCTTCTAGAAGGATTCCTTTTATTAAAAATATATATCATCTATTCTAGCATATCCCATAGCTCAGAAACTTAAGCATCACCCTGGATCTCCCTCTCCTTCATCCCTCACACCCAACATATCGAGTCCTATCCACTTAGCCACTCCAGACTTCCTGCATCCATCTATAGTTCCTACTACACCCATTACCATAGCCTTTCACCCAGGCTGCGGCCAGAGCTCACCAACTAGCCACACCCCACATTTACACCCCCCCTCCCCCCGCCGCTATCCTGCACACTGCAGGCAGAGTGGTCATGGGATTTCTCCTGCTTGAAATCCTTGACTACGTGGTAGTGGCCCAGCCGAGCCCTTCAGCCTCACTTCCCATGACTTTACCCTCCCACCCTGAGCTGGTCACCAAGCCCTCCTTCAGTTCAAGTGCATCTTCTTTCCTGCCACCAGGAGGACTTTGAACATCTCTCACTCTCCTACTTTCTTTTCCTAAATTAATCCATTCTTAACTTTAAGGTCTTAGTTCAATATGAGCTTCCCGGGAGCTGATCCTCCCAGGCGTTACAGCCTAGTTGGGGTCCTCTAGCAACATGTTCCCTGTCACCGTGTCCCCTTCAGTTTGTGTGAAGAGTGCTTTGTGTGCTAGACTGTGAATCTCTAAGAGCTGGGCTGCTTTTCGCTTTTACCATTGCATTCCCAGCCCCTAGCACACATGGAGCTGGCAGCTGGTGTGCACTGAATGGATGCACGGAGGACTGAATGAACTCAGAACAAATAATTTCAGATTTATCTTTAGGATTAATTCACAGAAATGCAGAAACACGTGATTTTTATGAAAAGCCTGTTCTGGTTCGTCATTGGTCTATTTTCTCAGTTCTGTTCACTACAATCTCATGGTTTTACTTCACCTTTTAAAAGTTGTTAAAAGAGACTATAGTTGGGTGATTTAACCTGTTCTAATGGAATTGCTCAAGTTTCCTCTCATAAAACCTTTCTGTCCTTGTTTTTTTTCTATACCACCTAGTGCTCTACAGGAAACCTTGACAACTGGAATTTTCCAAGAACCTGTCTGATCTTATCAATGTCCCAGGACTTTCTGAGCCACCTGAACCCTGTGGCCCCAGTATACTATAAGAGTCATTGCGGGGAAGGGGTGGAGAAGAAAACCTGACTACCTGCCTTGGCAGATGAAGTGCTCAGTTCTGAAGTGCTCTTGGCCTTGGCATGTCTTTCCTATCTTCCTGGGTCAGCTAATTACAGCTAGATTAAGTATTATGGGAGTGAGGTGAGAGAGGGCATTAGCTTCCAGTTCAGAAAGCTGAACTGTTAATAAATGCCCAGCCCTTTGGGTATTTTCTACAAAAGAGCAGATAAGACTATACTACCTGCCACAGACTCATAAGAAGTCCTAGACTGATTCACAGCTTCAATTTCCACTTCAGTTGAAGACAATCTGAACCTTTAGGAAGACTACAGCAATAAACTCCCCTGGTTTCTTCTTGTAAGTGTAATGTGATGCTTCAAGTCACCCTTACTTACTGTACTGGGTTTTTCCACTCAGGAAGAGTGGTTTTTTCAGTTATTATTAGCATGCTTGGAATTCAAGGACTGTTCTGGTATAAATCACTGAGAATGGAGTCAAATGAGCCAACTAAGAATACGAATCCTGCCTTACTGCTTACTTACTTGGGATGAATCTGACAAACACAAGGCCAGAAAACACTTCCCAAAGAGGTATTTCCAAAAGCTAAATGCAGTGGGCACAGGGCTGCCTAAGGGTCTTAAATATTCCTCCAACATAGGGGGAAGTCTGGAAATTCCTGAAAGAGCAATATAAGAATATTATTTAGATACATGAAGGTAAATATCAAGAGAAACAGCTATAAGAGTTGAGGGTGGTAGAGAGAAGGTGAGGATTACTGGATTTTTTCATTATAGACTTTTTGCAATTGTTGGCTCTTTCAACTTTGAACACAGCATTACTTTAACAAAAATACAAATTGAAGGCCCAAATGGTGACATATATCATGTAGGCCTTCCTTCCACTAGGGTATTTGTTCACATTATCCCCACTGTTTTCATAGCAATAAGTAAGACCTTCTCCTGAAATGATAGCACAGAAAGAAATCCCAAGGTGTAACTGTCATGGTGACCCTCCAATTAAAATATGCTACCATAGAAACCATCAGAGAGGCCAAGAAAATGTTAGAGAAAAGATGGGGGAGCAGATGGAAGTAGCTTTCCAACTCTGAATGATGCTCTGAACAGCACTGAAAGAAGAAAAGCAGAGCAAGAACCGACGGGAGGCCTCATCCAGTGGATGCCCATCACACACTCAGTAGAAGAATGTCCAGGCCAGGCACCAGCTGGGGAGAACACAAACACACCAGAAGGGGACAGCTGGGGAAGGCAGAGAACACAGGGCACTTCTGGCCACGCCTGGCCCAACCATCTGCCTTGCAAAGTTGTCAGGCCATCCTACCAGATCTAAAGATGACAATAAGACTGCCTCTCAGGTTACAGGTGACCTGATTCAGCAACAAAATTAAGGAAACCATCTGTGTTCCTGGCAGTCCTTCCACAAAAAGCCTGAGAAATAGGAGAACATCACAATTTCAAAACATATCTTTTATCATTACTGGAGTGGTTAAAGAAAAGGATCTCAGAAATCATTTAGTTTTAATCCCCAACATTTCCAAAATACCCTAGATTTTGCATCTAAGAGGAAAGGTCTCTACCGTTGCAAAAAGGGTCGCCTTTGCCCATTCTGAGCGTGCCTAAATACAAGCTGTCACGTGATCTCCACTATAGCTCCATCCTTTCTTGGAACGGAGCCATAGACCAGAAGAAAAATAAAAAAGGATCAATAAGTAACGAATATTGGTGTTGATAAAGCTTTAGGAGATGTAAAAGTGTCATGTAAGGATAAACATGGCCCTAATTAACCTTTACCAAAGTTTCTGCAGCCCACGATAAAAGTGTAATGGTTTTAAGACTTCAGGAGCCCTGGGTGCCTTACACAAGAAAGTCTAGGGAAGTTAGCCTCCCTTATCAAAAATGAAATTCCTTTTTTTTTTTTGGCCACACTGCATGGCTTGTGGATCTTAGTTCCCCAACCAGGGATTGAACCCAGGCCCTCAGCAGTGAAAGCACAGAGTCCTAATCACTGGACTGCCAAGGAATTCCCAAAGATGGAATTCTTAAATGGCAGTGTGAGAAAGAGTGCAAGCTTTCTGACCTACCTGACAGATCCCTGATAAGCCCAGCTTCTCCCATGTCCCTGGCCTCTGGACATTTCATTGGGGACACTCAGGGAGGCTATCTCCCAGCAGATTGTCTCCAGTAGCTAGCCAGCTAAAACAGCCTCCATCATTGCAGATCAAATATAAATCCTCCCATGTGACACTCAGGTTCCACCTCATTCAGGAACCATCTATGCTCTTCCTACATATTCTAACCTGTGGAGAAGGCAATGGCACCCCACTCCAGTACTTTTGCTTGGAAAATCCCATGGATGGAGGAGCCTGGTAGGCTGAAGTCCATGGGGTCGCTAGAGTCGGACACGACTGACGACTTCACTTTCAATTTTCACTCCATGCATTGGAGAAGGAAATGGCAACCCACTCCAGTGTTCTTGCCTGGAGAATCCCAGGAATGGGGAAGCCTGGTGGGCTGCCGTCTCTGGGGTCGCACAGAGTCGGACACAACTGAAGCGACTTAGCAGTAGCAGTAGCAGCAGTGGTTTCTACCTCAGCTTGGACAAGTCCATAGCCAATGGCACCTCTGCTTCCCTCCCCACAACTCCACTATGTACATATTGCCTCTTCACTACTTTCCCTGAGATGACTTCTCCCCACCATCCCACATGGGCTCCTGCTTTAGGGGCACCCTCCAGTTCTCCTTATCACACCATACTTAATACCAATGTTGTGCTCACCCTATCAGAGAAATGACCTACACATTGTTAATTCATTTCAAGTAAGTGGTAGGCTGAATAATGGCTTCCCAAAGACATCCAAGTCCATGTCCCCAGAAACTATGAATATGTTGCCTTCCATGGCAAAAGGGACTTTGCAAGCCTGCTTAAATTAAGGCTTTTGAGATGGGAAGACTATCTGGGGTTATCTGGGTAGGCCCAATGTAACTACAGGGTCTTCATAAGAGGAAGCAGGAGGGTCAGAATCAGAGATGGAGATGTAACAATAAAACAGGTCAGAGTGAAAGGGAGAGAGGGAGGTTGGAAGAGGCCACGTGGCTGGCTTTAAAAATGGAGGAAAGGGCCATGAGCAGGCAGTCTCTAGACGCTGGAAAAGGCAAAGAAATAGATTTTCCCCTAGAGCCACCAGAAGAAATGCAACTCTACCAACCCACTTCTGAGCTCCAGACCTGTAAAAAAAAGTAAAGTTGTCACTACATTGGTGGTAATCTGTTACAGCAGTGATAGGAATCTAACATAGTCCTTTACTGTATACAACTTTAACCTCTTCAATCATTTCATATATGCATCTCCTCTCAGAAACTAAAGTATGATGTTCTCACACACAAGGACTAGATCTTCTTTAGCTCCACCAGAGTTCAGCACAGTGTCAGGTTCGGATCAAGCACTCCATCATTAAATCTCCCTGGATTTTAATTAAAAATTAACAGAGGAGGCCCACGGACTGGTCAGTGAGCCTACACGGAGTAGAGAGTCTCTGAGACCAAGTTGCAGACAGAAGGGGAGGGGCAGTGGCCTGTTCTGAGGCTGAGGCACACTGCACCCAAGCCCAGCTCTCACCTGATACACATGATACAGGGCCAGCACTGCCCTGCAGCCTCAGGGCAGCGTGAGGATGGAATCTTCAATGGTCAAAGTATTGAGCAGTCTTAGAAATATGTACATATTTTCCAGCTTTTGAAATCTGGTTTTTTCCATCAGTAAAGAAGGTCTATGTTATTTGCACCAGGAAAAGAAGACTCATACCTTCCAGGTGTGATTATGACACAAGTCTAAGTCCTACCTCTGGGCCTCACACTAACATTGTTGATCAGCTCTCCTCACAGAAACCTACTCCTGGGACCAGGCAGGTGACATGGTGGCTGAGAGTGCAGCCTGACCTCAGACTTGAATTCCAACTCTGCCAGTTCCCAGTGATGTGCGACCTTGACTGGGTCCTTGCCCATCTCCATACATGAGCATCCACTTCACAGGGATGCTGTAGAACTTCTGGAGCTAACAGGTCATGTGTGGAGGCAGCTTCCCTGGTGGCTCAGTGGTAAAGAATCCACCTGCCAATGCATGAGACACGGGTTCAATCCCTGGTCCAGGAAGATCCTACATGCCGTGGAGCAACTAAGCCCATGTGACACAACTACTGAGCCTGTGCTCTAGAGCCACAACTACTGAAGCCCACAAGCCTAGAGCCCGTGCTCAACAACAAGAAAAGCCACTGCAATGAGATGTTTGAGCACCACAGCTAGAGAGTAGCCCCCCACTCATCGCAATTACAGAAAAGCCCGTGCAGCAACAAAGATTCAGTAGAACCAAAAATAAACTAAATAAATAATTTTTTTAATTAAAAAAAAAGTGAAAGTCGCTCAATCATGTCTGACTCTTTGCAACCCCATGGACTCTACGGTCCATGGAATTCTCTAGGCCAGAATACTGGATTGGGTAAGCTGTTCCCTTCTCCAGGGAATCTTCCCAACCCAGAGATCGAACCCATCGAACCGGCATTGCAGCCGGGTTCTTTACCAGTTGAGCCACCAGAGAAGCCCAATTAAAAAAAAAAAAAGCAGGCTTCAATAGTCATGGGTTAGGAGGAACCCAGGGCAAAGGCTAGAAGTGGAAGGTGAACACCATCATGGAGGTGGGTAGAGGGCTCCCTTTTATGGACAGCAGTGCTTTGGAAGTCGGGATTTCTTCCAGACCTCAGCATCAAAGAAAACATGAACCCAGAGACAGCACTTCATACCCATTTTGCTATGCGGGGCCCAGAGGCGCTTTCTGAGGCACTGCTGTTGTGGCCTTTGAGTAGAGTAACCTGGCCACCAAAGCCTGTGGTAGCCCGAGCTTGTAAAGTAAGTTACTCTCAGCTTTCCTAGGAAAAACTGAAGTCTGTCCAAAGATCAAGCAATTGAACAGTCAGGTGAAATAACCTTTGCCTCTCCATTTTTCCATTACCCATCTTGTGCCTGTCATTTTTTCCGCTTTCTCTGGTTTAAAAATGCACTCTTTTGAACACACCCTGTATTTATCGCCCATCTCCATATATTTTTAGTTAATGTTTCATAAGAATATCTATTGGTGGATTTCATGTTTCCCACTTCAGGTTTACCCCCATGCTTGAGTCTACAGGTGAAGAGAAAAATAAGAGACAAGAGAGGTCACTGGCAGAGGTGAGCAAGTAACAATACAAGAGGATCAATGGGGTGTTTTTCCAGTTCTGTGAGCGTTTGCTGTGGTTGTTCAGTTGCTAAGCCGCATCTGACTCTTTTGTGACCCTATGAACTATAGCCCCCAGGCTCCTCTGTCCATGGGATTTTCCAGGAAGAACACTGGAGTGGGTTGCCATTTCCTTCTCTAAGGAATCTTCTCAACCCAGGGATCAAACCCACATCTCCTGCATTGGCAGGAGGATTCTTTACCACTGAGCCATCAGAGGAGCCAAGCCCTCCGTTAGCGTTTACTACAAGCCTAACTTCTGACAACAAGCAGCACTGGGCCTGCTTTAATCAGAGGTTCTCCCTTGAAACTAGAGATAGGAAGCCTAAAAGACTGTTAACCAATACTGTTTCAAATGTTTTTCTTAGAGTTAGTTTTATATACACACATGCTCACACACGTGTCATATATACAATATGTCATGTGTTATAGATAATATGTATTATGTCATACAATATATACTTGTTAAAATCATATAGATATACTGTTATTAAGATCATATATAATTATTAAAATCATTTCTTTGGGATGTCCCTGGTGGTCCAGGGCTAAGACTCTGTGCTCCCAATGCAGAGGGCCCGGGTTTGATCCCTAGTCAGGGAAACAGATCCCACGTGCCACAAGGAAAAGATCCCACATGCCACAAGGGAAATGAAGTAAATATTTTAAAAAATCATTTCTTCAATATAGACTCAAGAAATAAAACAATTACCATGTTGATTTTAGCTCACAAGTGCTAATTTGAGAGAACAGATGATTTAAGATGCTGTATCAACCAATGACGAGATGTGAATACAGGCTGTGACAACGAATGGCACTTTGGTTGTGCAGGAGGATGTCTTTGCCCTTAGTAAATAAGATGCTGAGGTATTTAGTGGCTGTCTGGATGTCTGTAACTGATTCTCAAATGGTTGAGGCGGGAAGGGTTGTCCATAGAAAAAGAAAGCAAATGTGGAAATGTTAGTAACTAGTAAATCTGAGCGAAAGTTGGGTTGGTATTCATTGACTTTTCCTAAAAATTTTCTGTAGATTTGAATCTTTAAAAAAAAATGTGTTATATGAAAAACATATTTCTTTTCATAACCATTCAACAAAAGCCTCCTTCCTCCCAGGTAAAACAGAGCCTAAGTATAAAAACCTGAGAAATTCTCTAAAATCTTGATTAAAATACATTACCAAAATCAGAACACTATTTTTTTATATTTTACAAGTAAAAGCAAAATGCCTGTCTTTAAGAAGTGAGTTAACACACAGTCAGTACTATGCATGGAAGTGTCTCAGTTGCTCAGTCATGTCCAACTCTGCAACCCCATGTCTGTAGTCCACCAGGCTCTCCTGTCCATGGAATTCTCCTGGCAAGAATACTGGAGTAGGTTGCCATGCCTTTCTCCAGGGGATCCTCCCAACCCAGGCATCGAACCCACGTCTCCTGCATTGCAGGCAGATGCTTTACCATCTGAGCCACAGGGGACCCCACTGATGCATATCATAGTCAAATAATCTGTAATAAAGGCTAGAATAACATACACAAGACAGCTAAAATACATGGAATGATCAAGGCTCAGGATTGGTGGGAGCTTTCAAGAAATTCTATACATAAGATTTCACATTTGTTCTTCAAGGTAAATAAGGCCTTAGAATTTTAGAACTGAAAAGCGCAGAGAGAAATATAGTGCAATATTTCAATCCTGAATCTGTACATAATATAACAAAGGGTCAGAGGAAAATAAATTAAAAATAGAAAAGGTCCATAAAAGTATGGATGTATACAAGTATTTAAATGCTTGTAAGTGCTTTTAAAGTTGATCTGGAACCCCTTCTTGTGAGTTACAATCAGTATTGGAATAATGTTCCCGGGAAATGTCCTAATTCTTTCATGAAACTCTTTCCAAGAGAAATAAAATTAGTCTCCAATTTTAAATCCTGGCAGTTCCAAAAGTTTTAAGTAATTCCAATTGAATAAAAGTAAGTCAACTGTTTTCACAAGTTTTTAGAATGATTAACAAAATAGATTTGGCAAGGAAAAACAATGAAGAAATTAAAAGCACATATGGGAACAACAAATAATGAAAAAGTTGAAAAAAAGACCATGCTACTCGGCAATATTGCTTTGCCAAATGAAATCACAAATTATTGTGTATCTTCCCCCCACCCCCACTTCTTAAATCTGCTTCTTGATGATACTTTATTCATTATTATTTAAAAATTTAAGCCGCTTCGGGTGGCAGAGTCTGGGGAAGGGGTGGCAGGTGCCATGTCGGAGCCCCAAAGGAGGCAAGAAGCCCCTGAAGCAGCCCAAGAAGCAAGACAAGGAGATGGACGAGATAAGGCTTCAAACAGAAACAGAAGGTAGGGTAGAAGAAACTAAAAATAAGAGCTGAAAGCTAAGGCCTCGGGGAAAGGCTCCCTGGTCATGGGTTCCAGAATTAAGAAATCTGGAAAAAAGTAAGCTGTCCCTTGTGTCTGAGGCAATGATGACCCTTAGTTCCATTTCTGTGCAAACATGTGGATTCCTTGCCATAATATCTGTTGCCATCTATAGCTAGAATGAAGTGCTGTCTTGGAAACTATTATATTTAAGAATAAACTTTGTAATAAATAAATAAATAATAAATAATTTAGGCACCTAATATGCACAAAGAGACTTTAAAGGCTACACATAAATTTTTAAAACTATTTAGTATTTGATCTTTTATTTCAAAATTTTTTTCTTGATGTGCAGAAAATTATTTTTTTCAAAACTAAATAGGAAACTAAATTTAAAAAACCCAACCCTTCATATTTGAGCTTTCTGAAATATGAACAGTGAGAAAATATCCTAATTCCACTTTGGAGAGAAAATATAATCTAAGGAGTAAAGAATCCAAGCGTACTCTTGGGACTCTGAACCATTAAGTAACCATCGAGGTGGCCCTTTATTGGATCTTGACCTTAATTATGAAGTTCATGCAGTCTTAAGATTGGGTTTCAAAAACCATTAATAATTACCCTTAAATGGCAAACAAAAGGAAAATTTCACAATCAGGGTGGTGTGTCTGTTAAGACTATAAAAGTCACAGGATCCGGTTCAGCTCCTCACACTCCTATTTGGTTCTTCTAGCTGCCTCACTGCTGAACGGCCAGGTAAGTGTGCTTTTAGTACTACCTGTAGCTCTTTCTGCTTCCTTTCAGAATGGTGTGAAAGACCATGGTCTAGAGAAAAAGTGGATTTGTGCCATCTAAAGATATTACCAGTAACTTAAGAGGCTAGAAGCTGTGGTCAGGTTTCTTCAAGACCACAGCCTACAGTGTGCAGATCAGGTACAAGTGAAGAATGTCATAATTACTAGTAAAAGTATTTGACTTCAAAGCCTATCTTCTAACAGATGTATTTGACTTCAAAGCCTATCTTCTAACAGATGTACTCTAAGAACAGACATTTCACATACTATCTAAGATGATTATTTTAAAAACACATTCATTAGCAATCACTGGTACATTGCCATTTCCACAGTTCCTACCCTCCTCTCTCTTCCTCCTCTTCCTTTTTATCTCCTCCCCTCCCCTTTTGTTCTCTCTCACGTTGCCCAAAAGCACTCAACTCCTGCTGGCTATCATCAGTATGAAGTACTCTGGCTTTCTGGTAAATTCATTGTTTTCCCAACTTACAGGACACCAAAATGAGTGCCAAAAAGTCTCCAGAAGAACTGAAGGGCATTTTCGAAAAATATGCAGCCAAAGAAGGTGATCCAAACCAACTGTCCAAGGAGGAGCTGAAGCTACTGCTTCAGACGGAATTCCCCAGTTTGCTGAAGGTGAGTGCACCACCGCAGAGTCCACTGACAGGGCAGGGATCGTGGGAAGGGCGGGGAGAAGAGAGGACTCAGGGAGAGGCTAAGGTCCTCGATGACACTGATCAGAGCTCCATTTGGAGCAGAGCACCCAGCAGCCAAGGTGTGGGCATCACCTGAGAGAGGACACTTGAATGCGTGCCTTCCTCCTCTGGGGCAGGCTACATTTCAGACGGCAAGCTCCTAGAAAGAACGGGCTTTGCCATCTGTCACCCCCAGCCTTGACACACAATTCCCGAGGTGCCCAGTCATAGTAAACAGAAGCCACGATTGTACTTTTACCAAGATAGGTTTGGAAGACCCCCAGGTTGCCAAGCAAACATACTAAGTCCTTCAGTCTGGGTTCGGCACCTCTGTGTCAGGCTTTAGGAAAACAAAGAGACCTGTACAATTATAGAAGTTGGACTTGGATGTGCTTCTCTGTTATAGGTAGGATCTCTCAACTAGACCAACACTTAGTTGGCAATCTGTTAAGGAAACCGGCTTCATGCTGATAAATTGCCCTCCTGCGACACCCATTTCTATTTCAAAAGCATTTACATTTGTGTTAAGCACCTAAGTTTGTGTTAATGAGCAACAATACATTTCTAAACAACTTTCAGGAAAGGATTACATTTCCCCAGCCATAAAGTTTCTCATCAAAACCATCCCAGAGTTGTCAAAATCAAAACGCATCTAGAGGCAATAAGAAACAGGGAAAAACTGATTCTCTTTGCTCCTATACCCTTTCTTTCCCTTGGAACTAAAAATCATCTTCAAAATGGAAGCAACTGTGCAACTAACTGTTACATTTGACTTGGTCCCTATTTAGCTCTAACTTCAGAATCTGGTTCTCGTATTTTAACCAGAAATGTCCCTTTTGCCAATAAGACGACATGTGAGGTTTCTAGTTTTAGTTGTTGAGGTTTCTGTTTCTAGTACTAAAAAGCAAAGTAGCTGAATTTGATGACCTTATAATCAATTTTCTTACAGTTAAAATGTGAAATAACTTTTAAAAAGTTAAAGGCACTAGCAGAACAAGAGACTTTCTAATTAAAAACCAACATTTCTGAGAAAGATTTAACTTTTAAAAAACTCTTAAATTTTTCCAAAAGGAATAAAAATAATAATAGGAATAATAAAAAATTAAGAAAAATAATAATCTGATAGGAAAGCCTAGGCAATCTAGTCAAGTTGTTTTTAAAGGTAAGATTGGTGAACTTTTCTGCATTTTTCTATATTTTATGTATTTCCTATAAAAAGCACATATGACTTTTCTAATTTGGATAAAGGTAGAATGACTAGTGGTAAGTTGTGAAAAATCTACGTATGAAGTCATGTACTGATTGTATTTCCATACAGACTTTTTGTAAAACAGGTGTTGAATAGCTTACAGTTCGGTCTTGTGAGCATAGCTTAAGTGTCAAATGTCTTTGTAGGAATCTTAGGGGTTAAAACATACCTTGATGTAGAGATTTGCTGCACAACAATGTGAACACACTTAACATTACTGAACTGTATGCTTAAAAATAGTTAAGCTGGGGAATGTTATGTGTTTTCTACCAGAATTCAAAAAAGGTTTTTGAAGCTGACTTACAAACTAAACTGCTATTTCAATAGGTTTCCTGGATACCATTTTGCCAAAGAGACTCCTTACCTTAAATTCAGAGTTGTAATGGCTTTACGATTAGAGTTTTATGGTAGTGAAGGGGCTCAGAACAAGTCTCCCCGAAATATGCCACTTAAGCATGGAGATTATTTTGAACTAAAAGGAATCAAAACCCAGAAGATTCAGGGAAAGCTCTTTACCTCCCACTCAACTGCCTAAATTTACATTGGAAAGGGGAGCCTGTCCCAGGAAGAGAGCTCTTGCTATAGATTCCTTTTTTCCTTAGAAATGTATAACAGGCTAAACTTTTGTTTTCCAAACATCTCTGCCTTCCTATGAATGGCCTTCCTTCCCTTTGTATCCTTAGCTCAGGATGTTATATAAGCCTCAGTTACCTGGTTGCCCTTTGGGTCTCAAATTTTTATGGGTACCCCATACGTTATATAATTAAACTTGTTTTTCTCCTGTTAATCTGTCTGTGTCAATTTAATCAATAGACCAGCCAAAGAACCCAGAAGGGAAGGAGGGAAATTTTTCCACCCCTACAGCAAAGACAAAATTAAGTCTGCTTAAGTCACTACAGCAATACCAGTAGACGAAAGGGAGTCGGGCTGAACACGATCTGATGTTTTGATAACAAGCAGTGGTTCTCTGAGTGGTTGGTTCTCAGCATCAGCACTGCCCAGGAACTTGTTGGAAATATAGATTCTCAGATCTGACTCCAAGCCTAGTGAACTGGAAGCTCTGGGAGTAAGACCACCAATCACCTTGGGTTTACTAAAGTCAGCAAGCCTGCCTACCTGGTGTAAGAACCACTGAGCCAAAGTCACCTTGCATAGAAGTGGGCTGCAACACACGATTTGGGGGAAAAAATGGGATGGTTGCTAATCAAGGGGCTGAGCTCTAGAGTCAATGTTTGAACTCCAATCCCCTTCTTACCAGCTGGGAGCCCTGGGCAAGTCGTCTCAAAGCCTGTTTCCCCATCCGTAATGTGGATCTCCCCTACAAGGCAGCTGGGAGAATTACACAGGCTAAGGAAAAGCTTTGTCATAGAGCTGGCCCACAGCAAGCCCCTGGTCATATGCTGGCTCAGCCCTGGAGCTGGATGCCGACCTAGCTCCCAGGGAAACCTTAGAGCAGGGCCCCTCAGCAGCCAAGTGAAGCCCTGGGACTTCTCAAAAGAATGATTTAGATTACAAAGGAAACCAAATATTTTAAAATATACATTATTAATTTCAAAATAATAAATGTGATATAGTTGGTTGTTTTTTTTTTAAATGGGGGTGGTAGTCAGCTCTGTGACATGAAGCAATGCTACAACTAAAGTTTTTTTTTTCATCTCTCACTGTCAGTAACATGTGACTGAAAACTCAGTTGCCTTCTTAGAACACAGACGTGGTGTCTAATTTAATGTGCAGCAGTAACTGATTTGTTTCTCCCCCTTTTCTATTCCCTCTTTTTTGTCTAAAACCAGGGTCCAAGCACCCTCGATGAGCTTTTTGAAGAACTAGACAAGAATGGAGATGGAGAAGTTAGTTTCGAAGAATTCCAGGTGTTGGTGAAAAAGATATCCCAGTGAAGGAAAGAAAAAAATATCATTCTCAGTACTGGAAGAAGAGTGCCTGGGATGTGGTCCTACTCTGTACAAAACCACCAATGTCACCACTTAATTCTTGACAATTGTAATGATCCAACACTGAGGTCTAATTACTGAATAAAGAAATCCTCAAACATGTCTCACCTTGTCAAGTACTGACTCCTGTAGCTTACTAGATTTGAAAGTAACCTTAATTTGATGTATCTAATTTACAGATCTATAAAGTAAAAAAAAAAAAGAGGGGGGCCCAGAATAGTTCATGATCTTGACCAAGACCACAAAACTGGTGGCAGAGACTTGGAAAGAATTCTGATGAGTCAAACCAAATCCCTTCCTCCACTTGTCCACCAGAATAACCTTCTCCCTGCTCTCCCTCTGCAGCCATGCAGGGGATCACATCATTCCCAACATCAACTCACATTCCACTCTAGTCAATGGGTAGTAAGAAACAGATTTCACAGAACAGACACTTGTCTTTAAAGTCATCTCCCAGCACCAGCTGTGCCTTTTCAATCACTGATCCTCTGGGGGAGCAGAAGGAACACAGGTCCAGAGAGTCAGTTTTACTCCATGACCGAACAGGTGGCCTTGGTTCTGGTATGTGATGTGAAAAATAAAAAGGACAGGAAGGCAGGGCCCTCCAGATCTGGCATCCTGTGCTGCCGGGATTCTGGGTATCTGAGAAGCAGCTAGCCCTCAAGTTCCACAAGCTGAGTCCAGTTCAGGGGAGGGAACGTGGGAGGAGACTAACTTTCTTCTGCCCCTCACCTGACAGTTAAAATGAGAAAGCCATATGAGTACAAGCTGGTCATGATAGCCCACGACAGTGGTGTCATGGAAGCCAGGTTTTTATCCTGACCTCCACTCTCCTCTCCTCAGAAACACCAGCAAATTATCAGTGCTGCACACATTCTCTTTGATCAGCATCTTGACCTTTCTGTTCATTATCACCCTCCTAATGAGCCTCATTAAACATTTTTTTCCCAATCACCCTTCCAATGAGCATGAGCTAAAAAAAATTCTCTGAAAGGACACACACACACACAAAGAGTATCAGTGTTTACATGTCAGTTAGTGTTTACATGTTTAGTCCCCCTAAAACTGAATCCCCCTGCTGAGTTTATGATTAACCTATTAAAATCTTCTTTTTCCCAGGGATTCCCTGGCAGTCGAGTGGTTTAACACTTTGCACTTCCACTGCACAGGGTGAAGGTTCAATCCCTGGTTGAGGAACTAAGATCCCACATGCTGAGCAGTGTGGCCAAAAAATTTAAAATAAATAAGTAAAGATAAAGCAGACATAAATCTTAACAGTGGTAGAACATTTTTAAAAATTCTTTTTTCCCTTTCTCATCCCTTTTGAGCTCAATCCTGTGCTATCTGAACGCTAATCAACCAGAGTCAGAGGACTGCAAGTGCTCCTGTGGATAGCATCCTTAAAGCACTCAGGTTGTTTCTCCAGGGCAAGATGAGCTAACAGATCATCCCCTCCCCAAGATCAGCTGGCCAAAGACTCAGAAACCTTAGACATCCTGACTTCTGAAACTGTGATTAACAAATGTCACAAGGCAATGATTAACCCCAGTATTTTTTTTTTTTTTTTTGGCCACACCAAATGGCATGTGGGATCTTAGTTCTCAACCAGGGATTGAACCCAAACCCCATATAGTGAAAGCACAGAGTCCTAAGCACTGGAGCACTAGGAAAGGCCCTAACCCCAGCCTCTTTGTTCTTGCCTTTTAAAAGGAAGACCAAGTTGGAGAGGATCTGAGGTTTGTCTCCCACTCCCTTTCCTGGCGCCTGCAATAAACCCTTGCTCTTGAGAAACCTGTATGCAGGTCAGGAAGCAACAGTTAGAACTGGACATGGAACAACAGACTGGTTCCAAATAGGAAAAGAAGTATGTCAAGGCTGTATATTGTCACCCTGCTTAGTTAACTTACATGCAGAGTACATCATGAGAAACGCTGGGCTGGAAGAAGCACAAGCTGGAGTCAAGACTGCCGGGAGAAATATCAATAACCTCAGATATGCAGATGACACCACCATTATGGCAGAAAGTGAAGAGGAACTAAAGAGCCTCTTGATGAAAGTAAAAGAGGAGAGTGAAAAAGTTGGCTTAAAGCTCAACCTTCAGAAAACTAAGATTATGGCATCCGGTCCCATCACTTCATGGGAAATAGATGGGGAAACAGTGGAAACAGTGTCAGACTTTATTTGGGGGGTGCTCAAAAATCACTGCAGATGGTGACTGCAGCCAGGAAATTAAAAGACGCTCACTCCTTGGAAGGAAAGTTATGACCAACCTAGACAGCATATTAAAAAGCAGAGACATTACTTTGTCAACAAAGGTCCTTTTAGTCAAGGCTATGGTTTTTCCAGTGGTCATGTATGGATGTGAGAGTTGGACTATAAAGAGAGCTGAGCACCGAAAAATTGATGCTTTTGAACTGTGGTATTGGAGAAGACTCTTGAGAGTGCTTTGGACTGCAAGGAGATCCAACCAGTCCATCCTAAAGGAGATCAGTGCTGGGTATTCATTGGAAGGACTGATGTTGAAGCTGAAACTCCAATACTTTGGCCACCTGATGTGAAGAGCTGACTCATTTGAAAAGACCCTGATGCTGAGAAAGATTAAGGGCAGAAGGAGAAGGGGACGATAGAGGATGAGATGGTTGGAGGGTATCACTGACTCAATGGACATGGATTTGGGTGGACTCCAGGGGTTGGTGATAGACAGGGAGGCCTGGCGTGCTGCGGTTCATGGGGTCGCAAAGAGTCAGACACGACTGAGCGACTGAACTGAACTGAACTCACAGCAAATACTTACTGTCAGAATTTGGCTTTCTGTGCAGAGAGCACACAAGCCCTTGCTTGGTTTGAAGGAAAAGACTGGGCAGATGAGGGACAGAGGTGTGAGAACCACTTCTGATTTCATATTTTATTATACATTTTTGATTTTTCAACCCTGTGGATGTGCGTCCCATCAAAAAGAATGTGTGCTCAGACACTCAGTTGTGTCCGACTCAGGGATCAAACCCACATGGGACTTTTTGTGACCCCATGGATATAACATGCCAGACTCCTCTGTCCATGGGATTCTCCAAGCAAGAATACCAGAGTGGGTTGCCATTTCCTTTTCCAGGGGATCTTCCTGACTCAGGAATCAAACCCATGTCTCTTACGTATCCTGCATTGGCAGGGGGATTCTTTACCACTAGTGCCACCTGGGAAGCCCATCAAAAAGAATAAAAGAAAATTTTTAATAAAAAGACAACTTTTGTAAAATACCATATTGCTGCTTTTCATAATGAGCTTCTTTGCATCCTCTTTTTTATTTGGAATAGTCAGAACATACAACTATCTAAATTCTGGGAAATGCATCAGAAGCTATTTCTAAACTCAGAAATTTAACCAGAGAAAAAGAAAAACAAGTTATAACCCTTCCACCAAGAAACAAAGATTTTTATACACCATGAGGGAATGTTTAAACACAATTTGTATCATTCTAATTCAACACAAGAGCATTCTCATAGCATCAAAAGCCTTAAACAGTTCTAATGACTAATTATACTCCACTGTAGGGATACCTCTTAATGGTCTCAACTATTTCCCCACTGTGGGGCATTAGGATTATTGTCATTTTTGATTCTTCTAACTAATGGTATAGTGAATACCTGTTCACTTCTTTGTCAAGATATCAGGTTTTCTTAGGAGAATTTCTGAGAAGTAAATGTCTGAGCCAGACGGAATGAATATTTTTATGGTTTGTGAGACCATCTAGTTAATTCCCAAAAAGTTGTATTGATTCATATTTCCACAAACAGGTGGGAGAGCGCCAGCTTCACTCCCCAGACAGCATTCATCAGCTTCATTTTACCTACTTCATTAGTTGCAACAGTGTACATCTTTTATTCATTTATGATTTTTATAGGAATCTCCCAACCACAGATGGTACCCAAATTACCATGGTTCAGCTTTCCACTTTTCAACTCTAAAATGGCACAAAAGCAATGTGCATTCAGTAGAAACTGTATTTCAATTTTTGAACTTTGATCTCTTCCTGGGCTTACAATATGCAGTATGACCCTCTCGTGATGCTGGGTGGCAGCAGTCACAGCTTCCAGTCAGCCACACCATCAAGAGGGGAAACAACTGACACACTGACAACCATCCTGCAACCGGACAACCATTGTTTTTCACTTTCAGTACAGTATTAAACACATTGTGAAACCAAGCAGGACTCTGAAAGGGCCTCCTGGGTACAAGCCCCTCTGTGTCCCCTGTTTGTTTGTATAAAAAGCTTTCATCTCCTAGGCCTTCCTCAGATTTCAAAGAGAAGATCCAGTTAATGATTAAAGAAGTGGAAAATGCAGAAACGGAAAGCAGTCAAGCAAGGAAAGTAATAATAGCTTAAACAATAGTCACAGGACTCCTAGTTCCCCCTGAAGGGTACAGATAACAATCTGATCCATATCTTTGAGCTGTTCTGCAGAAACTAAGTGGAGGATGTTGAGTACATGCTGACCACAAAAGCACGTAGACCTCAGACTGGTTGGAACCAGAAGACTGATGACTGAGATTCCCGAAACACCATCCTGTTACTTTACCACCAACCAATCAGAAGAATGTCCATGAGCTGATCAGGCACCCTATGACCCTCACCCATAATGTTGGCTTTAAAAACCCTTGCCTAAAGTTACCAGGGAGTTTGGGTCTTTTGAGCACAAGCTGCCCATTCTCCTTGCTTGGAGGCCTGCAAATAAATGCTGTCCCATCCTTCACCACAACCTGGTGTCAGTAGACTGGCTGTGCTGTGCATCAGGCAGGTGGATCCAAGTTTGGTTCAGTAACAATTTAATGAGATTTTCAACACTTTATTATGTGATAGGCTTTGTGTGAGATGGTTTTTCCAACTGTAAGCTAATGTAAGTGTTCTGAACACATTTAAGGCTAAACTATGATGTTCGATAGGTTAGGTGTATTAAAAGCATTTTCAGCTTCCAATACTCAGGGCATAACCCCAGCATAAGTCAAGGAAGATCTTTATTTCCCCACTGAGTTTATGGTTACGTACTGTTTTGTAAAAGATATTCTTTCTCTCATTTCAAGTACCGTTTCAAGTTTGTTATGAGATTGTGACTACTAGGGTATAGATACTATACACTGCCTATTGAGTGTTTGTGGTGATATGGGGGTTCACTCTTTTGTTTGATCAATATGGTGCATTAAACAATTTAATTCCCAGGATAAACACACTATCCAGTCATGACTGATTATCCCATAAATGCTGTTAAATTAGACACTTTGACATTTTATTTAAGGTTTTTACAACTTTATTAATAACCAACATTAGTCTATGGCTTGGAGTTTTATTTTTTGTTGCACATGCTTTGTTGAGTTCTAATATTTAGGTCATGCTAGCTTCCCATTTTCGTCTATGTTTTCAATCTCAATCAGCCCCTCACAGAGTAAATACACACTATGCCTTTCAGTTCAAACATACGTAAAGCACCTGCTATAGGCAAGGCGTTATACAAGATGCCATAAGATACGAATTTCCAGACCTCTGAGATCCTAAGTCAATGATTCTGGAATTATGCCAGGGAAAGGCTTAATCTAAGAAGTAGTATTTCAACTTGGATTTGTAGGAGCAACATTAAAAGAGAACTTGCAGGGAAGTTGAAAGAGAGAGAAAACACATCAAATCAACATCATGTTGTTAAGAAGGAAGCCATTTTCATCTGCCCTTCTAAGATCTTCTGGCTGGTCTAAGAGTTACACTGACATGAGACAGATTAACAGGAGAAAATCAAGCAAAAGTTTAACAACATGAATACATGGGAGAGACCCAGGAAAACTGAGTGACTCACCAAAATGCCCAAAACCCTCACCTTAAATACTAACTTCAACTACAGGCAAGAGGATGTTGAAGGTGAGGAGAGTCAGTTATGGGAGGTGACCAAGAAAAGCACAGTCAACAAAGGTAAGATTGTGATGCAGATTTATGCCCTGCCTGGAGTCTTTTCTTCCCTCTCATCCCTCTGTTTTCCACACCAGTTGCATTTTCCTAAAGCACCCATTTCTATTGGAAAGGCTTTAGCAAGAGTTCAGTGTTTGCAAGATATGTCACAGCTGATAGGCATTATTCTTACTCATTCCCTGTTGCCTTCAGGACTAATCCTGACACTAATACTCAAGGACCTCCACAAATTAGCACCAATCTCCTTTATTTCCTTCCACTTCCCTACAGGAGCATTGTGCTTTGCTCACGCTATTTTATGGCCAGATCTTAGACATTCCAGCCTACATATGCCTCCCCTCCTTTCAATGAAGTCTCCCAGCATTTGACAATCTTCCCTTCTTACTTTAACCCACAGTATTTCCCCTGCAAACTCTGAATTCTTAAGTGTTCAAGGCCTACCTGTGCTGTGTAATACTGTGGCCACTAGATTAAGTGGCTATTGACATTTAAATCAATTAAAATTAAACAAAATTTAAAATTCAGTTCCTTGGCCACTCTAGCTAAATTTCAAATGCTCCATAGCCTGGTGTGGCTAGTGGATGCCATAAAGGATGGCACAGATCTAGAACACTCTCTCATGGCAGAAGTCCTGTTTGTCAGGGCTCGTAGCACTGAGGGTGTACTCACATTCTGTCCACACATTTGTTTCTATGTTTCACAAGTTTACGTCTTATGTCTCCAACTAAACTGCAAGCAGGGTTGTGGCAGCTGCTCATTTGTAATGCACTATATTTAGGATGGTACTTAAGTGGATGAGCGCCAAATGCACAGTGAGTTTTTTCCTTCCTAATAATCTCTTTTCACTAGAATCCAGTTATTTTTACTGCAAAAAAAAAATATCTTTCAAGTTGTTGAAATATCTATTCCCAAGGCATTTACCACTGAGCTAAAGGTACAAAAGCTTCAAAATGCATTAGCTTTGAAGTACTCATTTAGTCATCTGGTCATTGTTAAAATTATGGACTACCCTTGTTGATTCACTAATGGGGGCTTACTCCCAAGAAGCCTTAGCCATTAGGCAGCAGCCATCATGCCTAGAAGAATTTTCTTTCGCAGATTGAAAATAGTTACTACGGCCAACCAACAGCCTGATATCAACTCTGAACCTACAGTCCCCCCAGAGACAGGATTAAATGACTATTAGGCTCCCAGACTGGTCCATAAAAAGATATTTTACCCATAGTATAGCTGTCTTCCTGACAGCTACTTTTATGGGAAAAAACTTCTTTAGTCCAAACTAAGCTCCAAATGACTTCTTTAAGATTGCTTTGTTAGCTGGGAGATGCTCATTATAATGTTCGAAATTAAAGCAGTCCTCAAAGTTATAAAAGTTGCCTGGAAGGTTACTCTAAGTGGCTGTCTGGGTTTTTTAACCCTCTTAATTTGCTTTCCATATGAAATTGTTGAAAAATAAATGAAAGTAGAAAATAATTCAAACAGGGCTGCAACTAAAGGTAGGAAAATGTTATGCATCACTTATGCTTAATATATAACATACCTGAATCCATTTTTTATTATTTGTGACTCTATCACAAATCCACTGTGTCAGATATAAAATTAATTTTGACTTTGAAAATCCTTGGATCAAAAAGGGGTAAAAGAAGTCTAATCAATGATAAATAAAACTGAAATAATATCAAATGCCACAATCTCAAGTCTCCGTTTGCATCTGCTTAAAATGATTCACATTTCTCACTTTTCCTCACCAAGACCACCATCCAAGTGTACAACGTGTATGAAAGGAAAATCAACATGGAGTCAGTACTACAGAGAGAACTCTCTAAAATGGAGCTAGGAGGCCGTTAAGGAACTATGACTTATGCACATGTCAGCTTGGATGGAATCTGACCTTTTGACCTGATGAAGTCATCAGAACTGATACTGAACAGGACCCTTTGGGGCTCCTTTTCTGTGTTCCCCTTTCTTGATTACAGGATATAGGCTTCATTCAGTCTCCATGATCTTCCCAGAGTTCTAGAGAGCAGGTTCAAACAGATGCTAATTAGGGAAGGGAGGGGATGCAGACAGAGGCGAGAAAGAGTCAAAAGAAACAATAGTGCAGCCTTGGGCAGGGTCCTGGTCCCCCTTCCAGGGATACACAGAACAATATTTTTGAGTTGTTTTACAGAAATGGGAACCCCCACCAGTTGGGAGAAGTTAATTGAGTGCTGCCCACAAGCACTAGACCCCAGACCTGATGGAACGAGAAGACTGATGATGCTGACTCCCACTTACCTCACCACCAACCAATCAGAAGCCTGCCCACGAGCTGACCTCGCCCTCTTTGAACCATTACTGTAAAACTTTTTACCTCACTGCTCCCTCTAGATCAGAACACAGTTTTGAGGGCATCAGCCCACTGTGTCTCCTTTTGCGTGGCAAACCAATAAAGTTATTCTTTTCTACTTTGCCCAAAACTCTGTCTCCAAGATTTAATTCAGTGTTGGGGTACAAAGGCTGGATTCAGCTTCAGAACACCTGCCAGAACTTATTGGACCCCTACCCTAAAACAACTCATGATTCCTCAAGGACAAATATTCTCTGACTCACATCAGAGGCCATCACAATTCTTACCAGGCAACTTTTAACATCTTGGCTTTTTGTCTTTATAAGCCCTGACTCTTTCTCTTCCTTATAACATACTTTTAGGGTTACCCAAATCTGTGTCTCCCAAATTGGAATTTTTTTTTTGGCCACACCGCATAGCTTGTGGAATCTTAGTTCCCCAACAAGGGATGGAACCCAGGCCCCCAGCAGTGGAAGTGTGGAGTCCTAACCACTGGCAGGGAATTCCTCTGAACTGCAATTCTTAAGATTCCAAAGAAACTCTTATTTGAAATCTCCTGAATTTTCTTTTAGTTGACACAAGTCTGTGTTGATGTGTTTGAATGTGGATTGTTTTCAGATTCTCTTTCCACAGCTAATGTAAATTCAAATGTTTAAAGTTACTATTTTCAATAAATAGAAAAGAAATGCTAAAAAAAATATGCATATCCATATCCCTAAACATCAGATTGAGATCATTCTTCCTATATATATCTCAAAAGTAAAAAATATTCTAAATAAAAACTCTACAATGCCACAAGCTATCTTCTACATGAACTAGAGAGATCTGAAGGCAAATTCAAAGTCAAGGGTGTCAGCAGCATCCATGTGATTGAGACAGAGTCAGAATACAAATCAGCTACAGCTATTTTCCTGGTACGCATCATCTAGAAGGCAGGTGAAGCTACTGGGAAGAAAAGCAGTGACAAACCTAAATAGAGTATTAAAAAACAGAGCCGTTACTTTGCCTACAAAGGTCTGTTATAGTCAAAGATATCGTTTTTCCAGTAGTCATGTGTGGATGTGAGAGTTGGACCATAAAGAAGGCTGATTGCCAAAGAACTGATGCCTTCAAACTGTGGTGCTGGAGAAGACTCTTGAGAGTTCCTTGGACAGCAAGGAGATCAAACCAGTCAATCCTAAAAGAAATCAACCCTGAATATTCATTGGAATGACTGATGCTGAAGCTGAAGCTTCAATACCTTGGCCACCTTACATGAAGAGCCAACTCATTGGAAAAGACCCTGATGCTGGGAAAGATTGAAGACAGGAAGAGAAGGGGGTGACAGAGGATGAGATGGTTGGATGGCATCACCAATTCAATGGACATGAGTTTGAGCAAACTCTGGGAGACAGTGAAGGACAGGGAATCTTGGTGTGCTGCACTCCATGGGGTCACAAACAGTCAGACACGACTGAGCAACTCAACAACAACAAGTCAGACTTGCTATAGAACCTAAATATTCTGCAAAGTCCAAGAGCCTTCTATTTCACCCTGTGGACTAAGCAGAAGAATTACACAATGAAATAAATTTTACTCATTCTCTCCTGGGACTTCCAGACTCAGAGTCTACCTTCATTCTTAGTAAACCATTTCTCATTTGATGTGTATAAGAGACGCCTCTTCTTAGATATCCTGTATGCCAGTGTCTCTGTTGATTTAGTAAGCAACCATAAGACTAATCATGCACGCCAAAGGAGGGTCACAGTGGCCTGTGAAAGGGAGCAGAATTTGCCACCTCAAAATATGTCTCTTTGGCATAAAGATTATGGTGGGCTGATTCTTTTTAAGAAACAGCAGAGGAGACGCTCTAACAACCTAGTGGGAACTTTAAGACTGCGCTTCCACTGCAGGGAACTAAGATCCCACATCCCACATGCCCTGAGGTGAAGCAAAACCAAACCAAATAACATTAAAAATAAAAATAAAAACAGAGTTGAAGTTACCCTTTGTCAGAGACATTTGCATTTATAAAGGGAACCTCCATTTGTAAGGGCTTTTCTTGTGGCTCAGCTGGTAAAGAATCTGCCTGCAATGTGGAAGACCTGGATTCAATCCCTGGGTTGGGAAGATCCCCTGGAAAAGGGAAAGGCTACCCACTCCAGTATTCTGGCCTGGAGAATTCCATGGACTCTAGTCTTTGGGGTCGCAAAGAGTGGGACACGACTGAGCGACTTTCACTTTCCATTTGTAAGGGTGTCACTGTACCAGGATTTCCCTGCTGGCTCAGATGGTAAAATCGTCTGCCTACAATGCAGGAGACCCAGGTTCGATCCCTGGGTTGGGAAGATCCCCTGGAGAAGGAAATGACAACCCACTCCAGTATTCTTGCCTGGAAAATTCCATGGACAGAGGAGCCTGGTAGGCTACAGTCCATGGGGTCGCAAAGAGTCAGACACAACTGAGCAACTTCACTTTCACTCCCTCACAGTACCAGGAAGAGAAAGATAACTCTAAATCTCTAGAAACTCTTAACAATGGAGAAGGCATGGACTTAAATCTGCATGATAACCTTACCCTTGTTTTCTGTGATTTTGCCTTGAAAATCTCCCATAAATACCAACATCTTTACTCTCTAGCTGGAGATGGTATTTAAGATGGTGGCTTGGGCCATTCTGGGGAGTTATTCAGGGTTTCCTGGGTACACTGGAGGTATCCATGTTATTAAGCTTCTGCTTGTTCCTCTCCCCCCACCCCCACCCCCGCCTGGCCCTGCCCCCCACCCCCCATCCCCCCCCCACCCCCCCGGCCGTTAATCTGCCTTTTGTTACAGGGATCTCAGCCAAAAACCTAGAAAGGTAGAGGGAAAATTATTTTTCTCCCCCACATCCATGAAATAGATTTCAGCTGCAAATATATCCTAAAGGAGGCTCCTGGTTTCCAAATTACTTACTTTTTTAGTGAGAAGGGGCAGAATGGCTATTACCCTCTGTAAGTCACTGTTATTTGCTCAAGTTTAAGAGATTCCTGAGGCTTCCTGGTGTTTGCTACCTGGTGATTCTATTACCTTAGTCTTTTTCTTTAATAAGACTTCTCCCCATCCTCACAAATCCTGGCTCTTAAGGCTATTTTTCTCCAACAAACTGATTGTAGGCCATAAAGATGTTCAGTAGCAATTAGGTTTTATTGTTCTCATCTCACTTATGAGTATAGAAGTTATCAAAATGTAAAATGTACATTTCCTCCAACTTCTCAATTCCTCTTCTAAGAATTTATCCTATATAAGTGTGTATGTGTGGCTACAAGGACATATGTACAGATACTAATTTGCAGCATGATTTAAAGCAGCAAATAATGGATACAACCTAAATATTCATCAATATAAGACTGTTAAATAAAGAATGATGCATATATTAACAGCAAGGCAAGCATTTGGAAGATCCCTGTGCACTGAAGTGGAGTGATGAGTACAATGCAAGGGGAATGATGTATTAGGCATACCAGCATATGTATTTTTAAAGGAACATATATCCATATACGTAAGCAGGTAGGCGTTTGTATATACATACACACACACAATCTTTAGCAGAATAACAAAAGAAATGGACGAAGGTAGTCACCTCTGGGTAAGGGAACTGAGGTGAGGTAGGAGCATGTAAAAGGCAGTTTTATACCTTTTCTTTAGGGCTTTACTTTTTTATCCTGTGTATAAATGTTTTAAAAATACACACACACACAGTAAAGGATAGTCAAGGAATAAAGCTTGCCAAAGCTATTTAACAGTGGCACCTACTGGTAAAGTCAGTTCCTACCCCAAAGTATTCTCTAAGAGAAGAAATCCCAATGTTTGCCTGGCACAGCCATATCAGCCATTAGTCAGGAAATATGTTTCTATTAAAGCCTTATAAGGAACGTTTCACTCGTATTAACTCTTCTAAGCGTAAGACTTAAAAGTACCATCTGGCTGGGAAGTTATGGTTCATTATAGTCTGAATTGCAAGCTATAAAAATGAGTGGAGAATATCTCTATATCCTTCCACAGAATGATCTCCACTCCAGCAGAGAATGTTGAGTGAAAAAAAGCAAGGCAGAAAAAATATCCAGAGTCTGCTGTCATTTATCTAAGAAGGGGAGAGGCTTACAAATATATGGGTTTACTTGTATTTTTTTAAATGGAAAGATAACTCTTTAAAGAAAAAGAATTAATGGTTGCCATAAGGAAAGGAAGGGACTGTTCTGAGGGGAGAGGAAAAGAACTAGATTTCTCTATCGTATGACATCCCTTATATGCGAAATCTAAAAAGAAATGATACAAACGAACTTACTTACAAAATAGAAACAAACTCACAGACTTACAGAACATTACGGTTATTGGGGGGAAAGTTAGGGGGAAAGGATAATTAGGGAGTTTGGGATGGACATGTCCACACTGCTGTATTTAAAATGGATAACCAACAAGGACCTACTGCATAGCACATGGAACTCTGCTCAGTGTCATAGGGCAGCCTGGATGGGAGGGGAGTTTGGGGGAGAATGGATACATGTATATGTATGGCTGAGTCCCTTTGCTGTTCACCTGAAACTATCACAACACTGTTAATCGGCTATACCCCATATAAAATAAAAAGTTACCAAAAAAATACTAGATTTTTCTAAATCAGTGCTTCTCAAAGGAGACTATTTTGCCTGTGTCCCCAGGGTATGTTCTGCAATGTCTGGAGATATTTTTAGTGTCACAGTTGGGGGTTGGGAGGAAAATATGACAGACATATAGTGGGTAGAAGCCAGGGATGCTACTGAACATCCTACAATGAACAGGACAACTATCTGGCCCCAAATGTCAATAATATATCTAATAAGGAACTTATATCTAGAATATAAAAAAAACACTTCCAACTTAATAAGATGACAAATAACGCAATTTAAAGTAGGCAAAGGATCTGAATAGACAGTTCTCCAAACATGACATACAAGTGGCCAATAAGCATACAAAAAGATGTTTAACAACCTTAGACATCAAGGAAATGTGAATCAAACCCACAGTGAGCTACAATTTCACTCCCACTAGAATGGCTATACAACTGACCCTTGAACAACACAGGGCTTACGGGCACTGACCCCTCAAGTAGTCAAAAAATCAAATATAACTTTACAGTTGGCCCTCCATATCCACAGTTCCACACCCACAAATTCAACCTACTGTCAATAGTATAGTACTGCAGTATATATTTATTGGAAAAAAAAAAAAACACCAAAATTGAAAAAGACACATGTACCCTAATGTTCATTGCAGCACTATTTACAATAGCTAGAACACGGAAGCAACCTAGATGTCCATTGACAGATGTATGAATAAAGAAGTTGTGGTATATATACACACAGTGGAATATTACACAGCCATAAAAAGGAATGCATTTGAGTCAGTTCTAATGAGGTGGATAAATCCACAGACTTCCCTGTAGCTCAGACGGTAAAGAATCTGCCTGCGATGCAGGAGACCAGGGTTCGATCCTTGGGTTGGGAAGTTCTTCTGGAGAAGGGAATGGCAATCCATTCCAGTATTCTTGCCTGGAGAATTCCATGGACAGAGAAGTCTGGTGGGCTACAGTCCGTGGGGTGGCAAAGAGTCGGACATGACTGAACAACTAACACACACACACAATAAGGTGGATGAACTTAGAACCTATTATACAGAGTGAAGTGAGTCAGAAAGAGAAAGATAAATACCATATTCTAACACATATATATGGAATCCAGAAAATGGTACTGAAGAATTTATTTACAGGGCAACAGTGGAGAAACAGACATGGAGAACAGACTTATGGACATGGGAAGGGGGAGAAGAGGGTGAGATCTTTGGAAAGAGTAACATGGAAATTTACATTACCATATGTAAAATAGATAGCCACCGGGAATTTGCTGTATGACTCAGGGAACTCAAACAGGGGCTCTGTTTATCAACCTAGAGGGGTGGGATGGGGAGGGAGATGGGAGGGAGTTTCAAAAGGGAGGGGATATATGTATACCTATGGCTGATTCATAGTGAGGTTTGACAGAAAACAGCAAAATTCTGTAAAGGAATGATCCTTCAATAAAAAGTAATTAAAAGAGAGGTACACACAAAAAAATCCATGTATATGTGGACCTGTGCAGCTCAAATCCATGTTGTTCAAGAGTCAATTTTAATCATTTCCCAAGGAAAGAATATATGTGGCTCACAGTATGTTTGCTGTTAATATGTGCTGAGTAAATTAACACAGAAAGGGGGAAAAGTTTCCTCAAGTGTTTCTAATGCAAACTAAAGTATAAGAACTACTGTTTTCTCTAGAAAAGAAACTGAAGTTTAAAAAAAACAGTCAACTGTAATAAAAAATAACAAGTGCTGAGGATATGAAGAAATTGGAACCCGCATACATTGCTTGCAGGATGCTGCAACCACTTTAGAAAACAGTCTGACAGTTCCTCAAAAAATTAAACATACAGTGACTATATGACCCACAACTCCACTCCTAAGTATAGACCCAAGTGAAATGAAAAAATATGTCCACACAGAAACTTGTAAACAAATGTTCATAGCAGCATTATTTACAGTAGCCAAAAGGTGGAAACAATAAATGTCCATCAAAGTATGAATGGATAAATAAAATGCAATCTATCCATATAATTAAATATTATTTGGCAATGAAAAGAAGCAAAGTACTGATAGACACTACAACATAGACAGACCTTGACAACATTATGCTAAATGAAAGCAGCCACTCACAAAAGGCCACATACAGTATGATTCCATTTGCAGTGGATCAACACAGGTCTGAGATGTACAGGTCCCCTTAAACAAGCCCTTTTCATAGTAAATACTACAGTACTACATGACCCATGGTTGGTTGAAATTGCAGATATGGAGGAACGCATATATGGAGAGGTGATTAGCAGTTATAGGCAGATACGTGACTGCACGGAGAGTCACACCTAACCCCTGCATTATTCAAAGGTCGACTGTATATGAAATGGCCAGAATACGCAAATATATAGAGACAGAAAACAGATGAATGGCTGCCCAGAGCTGGGAGCATAAGTGGCTTGGGGGTTTCAGCAAAGGGTGTGGGATTTCTTTTTAGAGTAATCAAAATGGTCCAAAATTGACTGTGGTGATGATTATAGAAATCTGTGAATGTGCTGAGTCATTGCATTATATACTTTCAATGGCTAAATTTTATGGTATGTGAATTATATCTCAATAAAACTGTTAATAAAAGACGAATCACAATGATGAGGTGTATACTCTGATAGAGGTGGTGCGAGGCATAGAAGGCAGAGGTCAGGAAAGGCTTCCCAGGATGAATAGGAAGTCCTCAGTAATCAGATTGGGTTTATTTTTGTAACTAAATTCTTCGCTGGTTTTGAGATTCCAGGGGTGGGGAGGCTGCAGGACAGGAGAGATCTCAGGTGTAGGGAATGTCATTCAGATTGTCCAACTCTAAAACTCCAAGTGTGGAGGGACAGGATGCCATGGGATGAGTTAGCAGGGTGGCAGGTGACACAGCACAGTAGCCTTCACTCCTGGTCAAATCCTTGGACTATTTTATGGGAAAAGGAACTGATAAACGCTGAGGAGCAGCAAAAGTACAGACAGGATGGGTCTAGAGACAGGACAGCCTGTGTGTTTACATCAGCTCTGATACATTGCTGTCAAAGTCAACTCAACCTTTTCCTGAATGTTCAGCTTGAAAACTACTGCAGAGAAACCAGTCTAGGACCCTTTCTTCCTGCAAGACACAGCTGACAAAATGGACGATGGAGAATAAAGTGGTTTGATATAAACTAATAACAATAAGAGTAATAAGAATAAGCAAAATCATATATAATTAAAATGTCCTGATGTCATATTGAAAAAATAATAATAATAGCCCCTTATGAGCATAGGCTAGAACCAGAAACAAAATAATGACCCAACCCAAAAAGATAAACAATCCACTTACCACAGGAACACGGGCATTTGGCTCAAATTCTGTGGAATCAGCATCTGAAGATAAAGAAATGAGTTCAGTAACTCACCATTATGTAGCTGAAAAATTCTTTAAGTAATAAGAATGCTTTTCACTAAGAGGTTTTTAGAAAATCTCAGACTTACCTTTCAAGTTAAGGCAGTTTCGTGCAAACTCTATCACTGCCAGCTGCATCCCAAGGCAAACTCCTGTTTTAAAAAGCACATATACAAAACAAACGAAACGATTTTGTACTGTGTCACATTTTCTGTTCATTTGCTTGCTATCTTCTCCATCTAGAATGCAGGCTCCGAGAGAGTAAGTTTGCTGCTATAGCTTCTCCCTCAGAACAGGGGTGGCAGGGGCAGGGAAGGGGTTTGGACGACCCAAAATGAAGTAGGAATAAATAAATGTGAAGTTGGAAAAGGGCAGGAAATGAGAAGGCAAGGTCCAAAAGGCAAATCTGCCTACCTCCAAATGTGTCTCTAGATTGAGGCACACGTGTGGCCTGCAGGGCTGCCCCAGAGCACCCAACTCCTTCACAGACTGTCTAACAACACCTCAATTCACGAGGGAGTCTCTGTGGGCTGAGTCTTCACACTCTCTCTTCTCTAGATAGTTTCATGGCCTTAAATGTGGGCTCTGTTTGCAGGCAGCCCCTGCCTGGCAGCAGGCTGGGATCCAAGGAGCGCCCACAGGCAGGCAGGGGAGTGGGAGGTCTGTGCCCAGCTGCTGAGCCCAGAACAGGCCGAACCTTCACTACAAGGAAACAGCAGCAGCTGGGGGAGCTGGTACCTCTACCACAGGCTGGAGCGTAATGGAGAAGCCAAATGGAACTGAGCAGAGAGCTCAATGAGGAGAGAAAGGGACCTGCATAGGCCCAGGCCTGTTGCCACAGGGATGTACCCCTTGCCCATCTCCACATTCACTGTGGCCCACCAATACTCTCCAATAAACAAATACCAAGGAGTATTCCAGATGCTTTTACAGATATATCCAAGATACACAGGGACTCAAAGGAGAGAGCAATCAATATACCAAGCACACCAGAACAAAAGTCAATAAGCGTGAAACAGCTGAGTGCTTTGGAGGAACTTCAGAAAGTCCCACAAAGCTAGGCGATAGAGACAGTGTGTTAAAGAGAAAGCTAAAGAGCTACAAACTATTCTCCACAGTGAAAATTATCTGAAGAACGCTAATCATGTTTAGATAGAAACTAAACAAGATTACTTCAAAAGAAAACAGTGGCGCAGGTGAGCTTAGATGGATAAAACAAAGCAAGGTACCAAGGTAAACTACTCCTAGCTTCCCTTTTAAAAATGGATCCCTAGTGGAGAGTGTCTAGGAAGTTAATCAAAGAACAGGCAAGTGGGGAAAATGAACCTGTTGATATTAAGTGAACGGTACCAAAGCCGGTCCACTCAGTTCATAAACCCAGCAGCCCATGCAAGCACAGCATGAAACACGGCCTCTCCCCACTCCCTCTTCCTTCTGGACCCCCAGTTGCAGAGCTGCCTTTTATCCCATCAATGTTCTATTACATCTAGTTTCATTGCTAAGGAAGCCATGCTTTCCAATTTGAACAAAAGCATTGAAAACACCCAGCTCTAATTCTTAACAGAGCTGTCTCTGTAATGTTAGATGCTTTTTCTGTATTATCTTTTCTAAAAGGAGTATATACATTTCAATTTAAGCATTTTCTGATTAGAAATAACACTGTGGCATCCTATTGAGATGTTCTCTGCTTGAAGTGGTAAAAGATGGAATCAGGTGGGAATAATCAGAAAAGGTAAGGGCAGGTTTGAACACAGGTTCTTCCCATCTTCTTGCTATACAACCAGACCAGTGGTAAGTTCTTGTAGGTTGACAAATTTTTTTGGTAAAGGGCCAGAGAGTAAAGATTTTAGGCTTTGCATGCTGTAGGGTCTCAATCTCTGCCACTGTATTGGAAAAACAGCTACAGACAATATGTAAACAAATCTGTGTGGCTGTATTCCAATAAAACTTTATTTACAAAAACGCTGTGAACCAGGTAAGGCTTGTAGAATATAGTTTCCAGACCCTGTAGCAAACTATTTGGCACCTGAATGTTCAAATTCGAAATCACACTTTTCACATTAACAAACCCTATTATGTGTTATCCCAATTAGGTATCAAAAATCTAAAAAAACTCATACTCAGGATTCATAAACATCAGTTTTACCCAGAAAAGGAATCTTCCTTGACCGTGCCCAAGAAATTGCCTGGAGTTTTCCCAACGTTCCTCTGATTCCAAAGCCTCCTGGCACAAGAACACCACTGCAATCAACACAAGAGAAGGGGAAATTTGACATTATCTTTATTTGTGAAATTCTTGTTTTCAGACCATGCTTACTGATCCCAAATTCAACACTTGGCACAACTGCTAGAGAATATGCTTGTAGTCTATTTTCAAAATTGATTACACAATTTCACATCCTGAACTTTCTTCTTGAAATCCTCCCAATGTTATAAAGCAGTTGCGAATGTCTCACAACTGACCTTGATATATATTTTCTGATAGGTCTCTGCAGCACATGAGCATAGTAACTAAGAGATTCAATTCAGTTAAAAATGACACTGAAAGAATTATCTGAATACAAACAGGTTAAGGTTCTTTTAAAAGTTCTGTTATAAAAATGTTTTAAGACCTCTTACATAATCAGAAAGAGTTAAACTGGTGAAACAGACCTTTTGATTGCTAATCAAGTTGTGGCACAGGAAAATTTCCTGGCTAGGAGCCACTTTAGAGACTTTCTGGATAAATACTCTCATTTGAAAACCTAACAGTTCAAGAGAAAACTGGAGGGTAATGTTACCTTCACAGTACAATGTCACCCCCAAGAGTTATATTGATTACTTACAAAATTAAACCTTGAATCAAAAGATGTGGAAAAGAAAACAAAACCAAGAGAAGAGGGAAGATTGTCATTCTTGCACTGTAACTTTGTATATGGAAAGTCTGTCTCTGCATCTTTCAGTAGCATCGACTCACTTTCCCATCAATATGGTAAAAACTTCCCTCCATTTCCTTCACTGAGCCACAGTGATTCTAAAATCATTCTCTGTTCCTTCAGGCCTTGCAGTGGCTTCAAGTCTCTAAAGTGGCTCCTAGCCAGGAAATTTTGCTGTGCTACAACTTAGTAATTAGTAGGCCTATTTCACCAGTTTACTTTGAAACACACCATGTTAGTGTTAGTGGCACATGCAGTGGAGATGGTTTTATTCTGGGGAGGAGAAAGTGAGTTGATGCTATGGAAAAATACAGAGACAGACCTTACATATACAAAGTTACTATGCAAGAATGACAATCTTCCCTTCTCTTTTGATTTTGTTTTCTTTTCCACATCTTTTGATTCAAGGTTTTATTTTGTAAGTAATCAACATAACTCTTGGGGGTGGCATTGTTTTGTGCCATGAAGGGTAACATGACCTTCCAGTTTTCTCTTGAGCTCTCATGTTTTCAAATGAGAGTGTTTATCCAAAATAAAATCATCTCCATTGCATGCACCACTAATACTAACATGGCATGTTTCAAAGTAAATGTAATGTAAATACAGCACAAGCACCCCGAATCACAAGTACTCCAAACTATCTTTCAAGTGTACAAAAATTAGTAATTGGGGTAAGTTGAATCATTATGGAAAAATCACAGTGGTATTCTCCTAACTGGCGTGGACAGTTCTTGGTACTTACTCAGCTTTGCAGAGCTTCTGCCAAGCTTCATGGAATTTCACAGGGTCTTCAACTTCAGTAGTCTGCTCCAGATCAATGGAATCTATGTACTAAAAACATCCAACAAATGTAAAGATTTCAGAAAAATAAAAACTGGAAAATACTAGAACCATCTAACACACAATTATTCAATAACTACTTATTATGCAAACACTGTACAGGTCACTTAGCATAGACGTCTTGTGGCTCTTACAATCTTTTAGGAAGATTACAAAACCAGATAAATAGGCACCCACAGCACAGGGAGATAAGAGTTACTATGGGCAAAGAAGAGAACACTGCGGAAGAAGCAGGACCCACACCAGAGCTAGAGGTGAGCTGGAGAGAAGAAGGGAAGGAACACCTTCATGGAAGCTTTTGGGGGAGGGGATGTCCAAGAAGCTACGCCCTGGAGCAGACGCAAGCTGAGTGTGTGTGTGTGTGTGTGTGTGTGTGTGTGTAATTGGGAGGCAGGTGGGAAGGTATGCAGGTGGGAAGGTATGCAGGGTAGAGGGGTAGAGAGGGGTGGTGGTGAAAGAACAGCTTGTATGAAACTGCAGACAAAAGACAGGAAGTGGTGACCACTCTGGTGACGCCCAGAGAAGTTCCATGCAGCGACAGAACACTTGAAGCGACCGAAAGGTCTGAAGGAACAGAGAGTGAGTTTAGAAAAATTCAGTGAAGGAAATGGAGGGAAGACTGAAAACCAGCTGGGAAACTGCTGCCAAAGTCACGCAAGATAAACACAGCACAGGCCCATGATTCCAACAAGACTTAGTAGAGGCCACCATCAATGAATTCTATTATAAGAAAAACAGTTATGACAATTCCTGTGTACATAACAGTCCCTATATATCTGCTATTTTAGTATTTCTGTTATACAAATTACTATCTGAATATATCTTAAGATACAAAATTTTACTTTATAAAATTTGTATTATAACAGATTTTCTATTATTGCTTTCTTTTTTCTATGAGGGCCTGGGGGAGCTGAATGAATAGGAAGAATAGGAAGGGAACAATTCATTCGAAAGTCAAAAACAGAAAGTGTTTAGAGAAAGAAGCTACAAAGAGATGAGAGAAAATGAGATAGGTCCTAAGCTGGAAACTACTCAATTTCTTGAACAAGTAAGTGTATCTTTTGGTTCATTATATAAAGGTTTTACCATTTACATCAAAATAATAAGGCCTTCCTAAATTGTGATATACCCAGAGAGAATATCATTAAATATACACATTTATATATAGAGAGAAAAGTCTGGAAAGATATGCATCAAACTGAGAACGACAGGTGCAGCAAGAGAAGGATTTCTGGGAGGAAGAATCTTCTACTTTCTGGATTTTGCATTATGCTTTGCTTAAATTTTATACGCTGAGCATATACTACTTCTGTATCTAACAAAGACAAAGAGTATACTCAAGCTATATACATATAACTTCACCTCTGCTAGCCCATATGTGCTAGCCCATATGTACGTGCTCTGTTGTGGCCGATTCTTTGTGACCCCGTGGACTGTAGCCCACCAGGCTCCTCTGTCCATGGGGATTCTCCAGGCAAGAATATTGGAGTGGGTGGCCATGCCCTCCTCCAGGGGATCTTCCCGACCCAGGGATTGAACCTGCATCTCCTGAAGCTCTTGCATTACAGGCAGATTCTTTACCGCTGAGCCACCAGGGAAGCCCCATTTTCTTATTAAGTAAACACAAAATACTTAAATAAGCATGGAGTATATACGTCTCTGAATGTGCAAAGCCTAATTTCAGAAACTGTGCCTTAAACCTGCATGCAGAAAAAAAGTTAACATGGCAGACCTGACCGCTATCCTCAGAAAGGCCTGCTTACAAGGTTGGCCCTTGTCTGGCATCTGGAAACATGATTTGGGGAGAGTTCCCACCATAATCAGGCTTCCCTGGTGGGTTAGCAGTAAAGAATTTGCCTGTAATGCAGAAGACGTGGGAGATATAGGTTTGATCCCTGGGATGGTAAGATCCCCTAGAGGAGGAAATGGCAACCCACTCCAATATTTTTGCCTGGAATATCTCGTAGACAGAGGAGCCCGGCAGGCTACAGTCCGTGAGTTTGCAAAGTTAGAAACGATGAGAGCATGCACACATGCTCACTATTAGCCAGATCTGATAAGAGTGGCTCGTTGTGCCTATAGTGTTGGAAGAAACAATATGATTTATGTAGAGCACCCGCTTTCCTCCTGGGAGTCTGGAATTTTGACACTCTGGAGGCAGAGGGCACCTATGTGACCAGCCCTCAGGAAAAACCTTGGGTGCCAAGCCTCTGAAGAGCTTCCCTGGCAGTCAGCACTTCACCAGTGTTACTACAGCTTATTCCTGGGGGGTTCAAGCACATCCTCTGTGATTTCACTGGAGGAGGACCCTTGGAAGCTTAAAGGTGGTTTCCCCGAGACTTCATCCGACTAGCCTTCTCCTCTGCTGATTTGGCTCTGTATCCTATCACTAAAATAAGTTATACTCATGAGTACAGCTGTATTCTCAGTCCTCTGAGTCCTGGTGAATCACTGAACTTGGGGGTCCTTCAACACAACCTGCCTGTGTACAAGATGAGATTTCACAATGAATGGCTGAAACATGCAGAAGACCAGGCAGGGGCTCACCATCAGATTCAACTTGTGGTTGATGGCCAAGGCTGAGTGTTCCAGGGCTTTGAACACGGAGGCATAGCAGTCCCTGAGCTTGGTGTATTTGCCAACCAGGGCAATGGAACATGTTTTCTGTAACCTTTCATACCTGGGAAGGAAAACAAGCTTAAAGGTTATATGCATGTAACATCACATCACAAGCGTAATGATAGCCACTGTTCTTATCCCAAGGCACTTTTTAAAACCTGAGGAACAGACGTGCCTTGAATTTGATGTACTGACTTAGATTTCCCACCCTACCCCCAAAGAATAAAAATCTGTACTCCAAGATATTTGAAAATCCTGAGAAAGCCCAACATTGGCTTATAAGAGCAAGCACAGACATAAATCCAAGGAGAAAAAGAAAAAGTTAAAAGCATTACAAATAAAAAATTAAAAAGTCTCCCCATCTCATCAACATGAGCTGTCCTTAAATTCACTTATAAGGTGACACTGTATAAGAAAATGTATTCTCAGTGTCAACAGCAGACACTACAATATTAACTTTGTAAGGTGACATCATATGAGAAAATGCATTCAAAGTGTCTACATTAAAAATTGTTCCATTCCCAGCTGACCCACAAAAGCCAAGTTATTTATGACATTTCTGAAGAATGGTGCTGAGAGAACTATTTAAAATACTATAAGCCACTTACATCATTTTTATGAGAAAATTCCATTCTACATAAGATGCTCAATCACAATTTGCCATTAGAGACACAATCTTTACTGTTGCTTCTGTCAGGAGATCTGTTCAAAGTACATGAAAAACATGTGGTCTGGTACTAAGTATGTGGAAATGTCACTCAGGGCTTGAAGATCTTTAAAGGCTCTGAAGCAAACTCTTCCCCCAGACACCTTAGAAAAATGTTACTGGGATGAGGAATATTCCTCTTTTATATCTATATCTGCAAAGAGTGAAAGAGAAGCGTGATGGAAACGAGGTAGAAGGAGAAAACACACGAAGAGCTAAGAAGTCAAAACTGACAGCAGAGGTGACTTTCTAGGAAGGCGACTGAAGAACGTCAGAGAATGCTGCTAAACCTTTAACTTGCCACTTACTTTTATGTCGCTCTGGAGACTGCCTGCCTGCGCTTCACCTCAGCTATACAAAGGACATAGGTAACAAAGCAAGTTGGTAGCAAGGCAACATTCCAAGATGACGTGATGGGGTGGGAGCGCATCCTGTCCCAGAGTTTGGCCCAGGTGAGCACAGCAGTCTGGCTTGAGGCTTCACCCCACTCTCACATCTCCACTGCCAGAGGGACGTAGGGCTGCAGTCAGCATGGCCAGTTCCTCCTTCCACACATCCCTCTCTCCACTCACTCGTGGCTTGTTTTCCCAGGGAACGAGGAGTCACGCAGCAGCCGGGTGGGACAGGGGAGGCCACTGGGCAGCCCAGCTGCCATCCAGGGAGATAAGCTAGGCCTACACCCCTGTGCCCTCCTGCGCTCTTGAACCTGCACAGTCTAGCACCTCCCTCCCCTTGTGCTCTCCATTCAGCCATCAGCCGGGTATGAGGCCTCTGAGCAGCACTGGACCTCCACGACCAAGGCTGCCCCTTTGACTTCTGTTGGCCTTCTTGTATCTATCTCTCTAGAGGCTGTACTGAGGGGATGGGGTCTAAAGAATGGACACTTCACACCTCTATGACCAATGAACCAACATCACAGCCAACATGACCCAGAGAGACTATTGCTCAATATTCCCTTTGCTTGAATCCTGAGCTCAATGGTGGCTCAAAAAACGTATGTCCCCCAGAACCTATGAATGTGTCCATAACTGGGTGGGGGTGGGGGGAACACTTTGCAGACGCAATTAAGTTAAGGATCTCCAGATGAGATCATTCTGGATTCGAATGGGCCCTGACTGCAAAGACAAGCATCCTTATAAAAGAGAAAGGAAGAAGACACAAAGGAGAAGGACATGTGGCAAGAGAGAGAGAGAATGGAGTGACATGGCCATAAGCCAAGAACACCAAGGAAGCTAGCCCACAGAGGCCAGGAGAAACACATGGGGCAGATTCTACCTCAGAGCTCCGAAAGGAACCAACCCTGCTCACACCTTGATTTCCTACTTCCAGACTCCACAACTGTGAGAGAACAAATCTCTGTTGGTTTAAGCCACCCACTCTGTGGTAATTTGTTACAGCAGCCACAGGAAACTAGTACAAAAACCAAACTCTGGCTTTAAAAGCACAGAGGCATAGAGTATAGTTTAGAACTAGTTTCAATACAAAGAGTTAAAATATTAAAGTTTCTCATGCTTAAAAAGGATCAGCCCCAAGTACCTAGAAAATTCCCACAAAGTGACTGATTCCTTAAGCATTCTGGAGGACAGGGGCTTAACTGTATCACCAGTCATTGGAGCACCTAAGTTCAGAAAAGGCACTTCATTCCTGGTTCTACTTAGCCCACAAATTCTAAAACACTTTTTAAATTTTAAAATGAAAAGGCAAAAGAATTTTCAATCTACTAGTTACCTATCAAAGGTCAGTGATTTTGTCACCATCAAATCACTTGTTTTATATTTTTATGAATTTGCTCATTTAAACATATTTCATGGGTTTCAATAAATCAAAATTATTATGTTTGGAAGCTCAAACTGTCCCATTTCTAACCAATGCTCTCGGTTACTCAGTTGTGGCTGACTCTTTTTGACACTATCGATTGTAGTCCACCAGGCTCCTCCATCCAGGGGATTTTTCTCAGCAAGAATACTGGAGTGGGTTGTCATTTCCTCCTCCAGGGGATCTTCCTGACCCAGGGATCAAACCCTAGTCTCCTGCATCTCCTGCACTGCAGGCAGATTCTTTACCACTGAGCCACCAGGGAAAGTGAAAGTGAAAGTCACTCAGTCGTGTCCAACTCTTTGCAACCCCATGGACTACACAGTCCATGGAATTCTCCAGACCAGAATACTGGAGTGGGTTGCCATTTCCTCCTCCAGGGTATCTTCCTGACCCAGGAATCAAACCCTAGTCTCCTGCATCTCCTGCACTGCAGGCTGATTCTTTACCAGCTGAGCCACAAAGGAAGCCCAAGAATACTGGAGTGAGTAGTCCATCTTTTCTCCAGCAGATCTTCCCAACCCAGGAATTGAACCAGGGTCTCCTGTATTGCAGGTGGATTGTTTACCAACTGAGCTATCAGGGAAGCCCCCCCCAAAATATTTTGATTATTGTAACAGACATCAGTAGCCAATAGTGCCTGATGTGAAGTTAAGGCCCACAGTATTTTCTCTCAAAATTGCCACAGTATGGTACTAGCATACCCCAGTTGTATACAGATGGGAGAACAAGCCCAAAGAGATTAAGTAATCTGCCTAAACTCACACAGCTAGTGAAAGGAGAAGCTAGGGTCTGAATCTATGGTGCTTGACACCAGAGCTTACATTTTTTTAAATTGAGATATAAGTGATATATAACATTAATTAGTTCCAGTCACACATGATAATTCAATATATTTATATTTTACAAAATGGTAACCATAAGAATTCTAGTTAACATCCATCACCACACAAAGTTATAAATGTTTTTCTTATGATGAGAACTTTTAAGATCTACTCCTCAGCAACACTGAGCCTACATTTGTAACTACTGCACCAACTGCCTCTACCTCAGCTACATGAGAAGTGAAGCAGCCAGGAGTTTATGGAGTCATGCCTCATCAACATTTAGTATAAGAAAATAGGCGATGGGGATTTCCTCTGTATACAACATCAAATTAGACAAACCTTGCTGAAATTAATATGATTGTCTTAAAGCTAAAACCTATCAGGGGTTTTTAATACCGACGCTGATAGTTCATAACTGCAGGAGAGAACAACAATGCTGTAGCCAAAACTTCCTATTCAGAAGGATTTCCTTTAAGGAATGTTAGCCAAATCTTAAAAATAAGCAAAACAAAACAAAACCTATAGCATTTTAATCTGTTTAAAATATTCAGAGACTAAATAATAAATCAAAAAATTTTTGATTTATTCCAAAAAAATTTTTTTTAATTCTGGAATCCAAGTTCTTTCAATTCACTTTTCTTTAAGTAGAGCAAAATCAAAGGCCCTGCAAATCTTCAGTTCAGTTCAGTCAATTCAGTCACTCAGTCGTGTCCGACTCTTTGCGATCCCATGAATCGCAGCACACCAGGCCTCCCTGTCCATCACCAACTCCCGGAGTTCACTCAAACTCAGGTCTATCGAGTCGGTGATGCCATCCAAAATCTTCAGAGAACAGCAAAACACCCTGACAATATGCTAGAGCTTTAGATATTTCCCAAACCAAACATGCCCAGGTGGAAAGCAGACTGCTACATAGTTATCTTCTAAGGTAGACCTCAGTCCTACCCACAAAGCCAAGAATTAAGAAAGATTACATTAGTAATTCCTTTCACAGTACCTGTCAGCCATATTTCTCCACTTGGAAAGCAAACTACTTGCAGAATCCCCAATGGGCAGATCCAATCTCTCTTTAAAATATTTAATGATGCCTTGTTCCTCCAAAAGCACAGGCACTCGGTAGGTGGAAGAAACATCATGGATACATATGACCTGATTAATGATGATAAAACACCATATTTAATGGAATGACTCAAATATGCCACAAAAACATACACAAGAATGAGCCAAAACTCAAGAGAGATGGCAGTTTATTTATACTGACAAAAGAAAACCAAGAACCCAGCAACCTAAACAGGAATCAGAATTAATACAAGGTTAGTTTCATCTAATTACAAAACACTGAAGTCATTATTCTACACCCGGAACCATGGATGCTATGGTAGAATATATATATATATGTATGTATGTATGTATGTATGTATATATATATATATATCTCCTGTGCCAGGAACTAGGAACAAAGAATACACACACACACACACACACACACACACATATTTTAAACGTTTGAAATTTCTTGAGTTACAGGAATAACTTTGTTAGGTTAACGAGGCTGGCACTGAGATGACTTTAGGACTGGAGTTGGTCACAAGAAAAAGCAAGCAAGTCATTAGAAGGCTGGAACTTTCAGCCACCTGACTGCCAGGGAGGGGATGGGGGCTAGAGACTGAGTTCAGTCAGGTGACCAATGATTTACTTAATCATGCCTATGTAATGAAACCACAATAAAAATGGTGAACACCAGGCCTCAGGGGAGCATCCTCGTTTGTGAATATACAAATGTAATGGAAAGGTGGTGCCCCCTAACTCCATAGGAACAAAAGCTCTTGTGCCTGGGACTCTCCTAGACCTTGCCCTATGTGTCTCTTCATCTGGCTGTTCACTTACACCTTTTATAATAAAATAGTAATCATAAGCAGAGCACTTTTCTGAGTTGTGAGTCATTCTAGAGAATTATCAAATCTGAGGTGGTTACGAGAAGCTTCAACTTTGTAGTCAGCCAGGCAGAAGTGGGGTGGCTTGGAACAAGGGAAACCTGAGGCTGGTGTCTGAAGTGCAGGGCAGTCTTATAAAGGCCTACAGAGTCTGATGCTCACTCCAGCTACTGAGCGTCTGAGTTGAAATGCAGGAACCCCAGGGGTGTCAGAGATTTGGTGTTGGAACATGGATGCTTTGTACATCAGTATCCAAGACACATGGCCCAAGGCACCATCTCCTAAGTCTAGGTTTAGACAGTAGACTTAGAATATATACACCTTGTCCTCTAAGTATGGGTATGTGGTTTGTTCATTCACTCATTTTTTGTTGTAGCTGCTACTATCATTGCTTTTTTGTCTGCCCTTCATTTGGGTAAATTTATAAGCACACATTGAACACAGTCAAATTAATTACACCTATGAGGGGAGAAAGGCTCTTTTAAATGCCAGGTGGTACGGTTGTTTTTCACACCCTAATGAGCTTTCACCATCCTCTCAAGTACAGATAAAGGGCTACTGGCAGGCATTTAAGGATCTGCCACATCCTAAATAAAGGCCAAGAAATGTTCTGCAAACTCTATGTGTTCAGTCTTTCCAAATCCATAGCTATCCAACCAAGGGTTCTTAAGCTGTTTGGACATCGACAACTTGATCTATCTTTAAGACAATTGTGTCTCATCTGTGCATTCCCTGATGCAATTCAAAGTGCCAAGATGTCATTGATATGAGGCTCCATCCCAATTATTAATTAAAATTAAATCTCTGGACAGCCACAATTCCCAGAAGTGGAAGGCATGGGGTGTGGAGCTATTTACTCATCTATCCTCCAGGCCAGAGGATTTTCAAATATCATGGTAACAGCACATCACAGAGATGCCTGTGACCTTCCACTCCCTCCTCAGCAATCCAAGTGAGAAGAGCTCGAAATGCAAGTTCATGAGGAACTAAGAAATGGGAGAATTAACTCATGTTAAAAAAGGCAATGTGCTGACAGATGGAGACAGCAAACTTATGGTAACTAGAAGATAAGGCAAGGGTGGGGGCAGAGGAGAGAGAGAAATTGGAAAACTGGGATTGACATATACACACAACCAGATATAAAATAGATAATAATAAGAAGCTACTGTATAGCACAGGAAACTCCACTCAATACTTTGTAATGACCTATATAGGGAAAGAATCTAAAAAATAGTGGATATATGTATATATATAACTGATTCACTTTGCTGTACACCTGAAGCTAACACAACATTGTAATTCAACTGTACTTCAATAAAAAAATTTTTTAAAGCAATGTGCTAAAAAAAAAAAAAAGACTAATAAGCTAGCCTGTGGACTGACAAGATAGAACATTCTTCAGAATCTATAAAGAAAATAAACTCAGGAATTCCCTGGTGGTCCAGTGGTTAGGACTTGGTGCTTTCACTGCAGTGGCTGAGGTTCAATTCCTGGTCAGGGAACTAAGATTCTGCAAGCCATGCAGTGCAGCCAAAAAATAAAGAAAGAAAGAAAGAAAGAAATTCCACATGGTTGAAAGTTTGGACTATCATCTGTTCTCAGAGGTCTTGGCAACCCAACTCTAAAAGCTGTATCCTCCTTCTATTTCAGAAACCAGGTAAAATGTGTGTGATATCCATACCAAGTACTATTTACAAAAAACAAACAAAACCAAGGCTTGATGACATACAGGTACAGAGGAGTGCTTTAAATCTGCCATCACATTTTTCAAAGGCGTTCAGACTTCTGCACTGACCCTGAAGCATCAGCCAGTGAATACATCAGCCTGACTCCTGAGACTCAAGAAATCTGAGTAGATGGTTTTTAGGCTTCAGAAAACCTTGAGATAATCTGAAGGAAACAAAATGTTTTTGCCAAACCTCACCCTTTTCCTGAGGATCCATCAAATCACCTTTTAAACTCCAATCCCTTGTGCCTGAGCCTTATTACAAACAAGAGACAGAGATAAGTGGATAAAAGAAAAGCCAGTTCTCAGATACACAGGTGGAAAGTCCTATAGAACAGAGGACCTGAACCCACATCACAGAAGTTTTTGTAGCAATGAATTGAACTGAGGCCATTGATGTAATCAGAAGTGATAGTGTGAATGTCACTGTAATGTGTGCTTTGGGGTGAGCTAAGCTGTAACAAGTACAAAGGAGAAATTGAAGTAAAAGCCGTAAGTGTCCTGAAAAGACAAGATACAGAGACGATAAGCAGGCTTCAAATGGTTCTCTCTCCAGAGGCTGGACTGCAAGTTTAAAAAAAAAAAATCTGCCTGGCTTTGTACCTGTAATTAAAATTTAAGGAGTGAAATACACAATCTATTTAAGGAGTCAGTAGTCTCAAGACTGTTCACTTAAGGGCAAGGGAGCCATAGTTGCATATGAGTCCCCCAAAGCTTTTATAAATGTTGTGAAAAGTAATACGATAATTTAAGAGGTGTAAAACGCTAGCATCAGCAGAAGTGCCTGCAAGGCAATCAAATCTAAAGAGCAGCACTAACCTGTTCAGGGTTCACATGACAAAACATAGAAATCTTTTCCTTCACAGCCATTTCGATGGGCGTTGAACTCCGGCAGACAATCTGTCAAAGTCCATCATGCACAGGTTAGCAGGCAAGAATTATTAAGCTGTTCACACCGCCATCGGTTTTCAGGAGGAAGCTACGTTAAATTTTGCTCTGAGAGACTTGACCGAGTCTTGACTTGACTTTATGGAGACTTGACTTCTCCATCCTTGGCATCCCACTAGGTTACTAGAAATTGGTCTGAGCACTAATACAAGCAAGTGTAACCAAACTCACCATAAATCCACTGGTAAGAAATGTCACAGCATATGTGGTGAACAGACACGAGGCTCACAAATGTTACTTCCTAAAACTACAGGAAGAAAGCCAGGCCAAGGGTTGGCAAACACTTCTCTAAAGGGCCAAATGGCAAAAGCTTTAGCTTCTGCAGCCATGCAGTCGCTGCCCTGACTCCTCAATGGTTCTGCCATGGCGCACAGGCAGCTATAAACAAATGTGGACAATGAGTGGCAGAGTGTCACAGCACAACTTCCTACAGGCAGCAGGCTTGCAAGCCCTTACTTGCCCACCCCTGATCTAGAGTACTGGCCATAATTGGATTACTGCTATAAACAAGAGAAGGGCTAACCTGACCTAGCAGGCTCAGAGGGAAATCTCCCAGGTCCCAGCTCTCTCCAAAGGACCCAGGGACCACACAAATGACAGGACACTGTACTTGCCCGGATGTCAGTGTGGCCAATCAGATGAGGGCCTGGAGAAGAACAGATGGCCAATTTAGAAATGTGTGAAGCAACAGTTGATGATGAGGGAATAAACCTTCCCCAGGTCCCAGATACAAAAAGTTCAGTCACTGAAACTATTTGAGAGCTAAGACTCAGATGATGCTACAGATTAGGAAATGGAGGTCCTAGTCCACAAAACTTACCCACTCCTTAACTCACCAGATCAGGAGACAGGCCTAATCCCCTCAGCGCACGGACACTGTTTTGTGTGGGTTTGGTTTTTTGTTCTCCGGTAGCACTGGGCTGAAAAGAAATGGGTCACTGTCAGTATGCTGAACATCTGGCTCTTCTGGATAATGAATGGCTCCCTGATTTAAAAGGTGGAGTAAACAGAGCATCACAGGAAAACCTACAGGAGTTGCTGTCTACATACTTATCTGGAAAACTCACCTGTGGGACAAGGCTAACATGAATATTACAGAAATTCTCTCTTTTTGCTTTAAACTGGAATTGTCTGAACGCTTCCACAAACGGCATTCCTTCAATGTCTCCAATGGTGCCACCCAGCTGGGAATGGGGAAAAAAGACACAAGAGGTCATATAGATTCCATGGTATACAGCCTAATAGAACAATTCTTAATACACTAAGCATAAGAACTAAAGTCCCCTGAAAATGGGGGATTACTAAAAGGCTATCAACCCTTCATCTCACCAAGACTGAAACAAACTTTTTTAAAGAAAAGGAGCACTTTAAGAAAAGAGAAGGGAATTTTAAGCAGATAAAAAGACTCAGAATATACACCGCCAGGAGTGAGATCAGTTAGCTTCTACCAGTGGTCCCACTAGAAGGGAGATTTCAAATCCAGTGACAATATGAGAAAGCAGAGAGCCATCTGGCTCTGCCCGGTGTGAAATAGCATTCTCTCTCCATCTCTGCATGAGCCCACACACACACACCCACACACACCCTTCTATGTAGCTGAACAGCCTCCCTGTAATGGTAGTACTACCAGAATTAAATCACTACTATTAAAACATGCTGGCTCTCTGAAACAAGTAGTACCAAAAGCCCTGAGAATATTCCTGACAGTGTAATCCTTTGATAAATGTTAACTTAATTTACATTGTACTGCCAATAAAGTTACTTAAGCATTTTACTTTAGATGAAGATAAAATTCACTTTAACCCATTCATCCTCACCATATTTAAATACTCAAAGATTATCACATGGATTTTTAAATTAATTCTTTAGCATTTGAGTATCTACTACAGGCTCAACACTATAAAGAAGCCCCCAGGAAGAATTTAGGACAACCTGCTTGCTCCTGAGGAGCTCAGAAGTGAGCGAAGAAAATAAGGCAGAGCTAAAGAACAATAAGCAAGAATAAAACTTGAGCATTAAGTGGAATGATCTGGATGTTGGGGAAGAAGAGATCTTGGTGGACCCAAGCCCAGAATTCACCACATTCCCTGGCTTCGAGTACTTGACTGGGTCCAAAATCTACTTGTAGCCCTGACCTCTCCACTGGGCTTTAAAGCCAACTTGTCCTTGGTGTCTCAGATGGGTCAGTAAATATTCAAACTTACCATGTCCCACACTGAACTCCTGATACCCACAGCCCTGGGCCTGCTTACCTCTGTGCTTCCTCCATCATCTCAGCAACAGCATCTCTTCCCAGTAGCTGGTTCAAGCTAGAGGTCTGGAAATCATCCTCAATGCACCTGCTTTTCCTTATCCAACCCCATCCAGTGAGCTGTACCTCCAAAATATTCTTGCAAACTTCTGTCCACTGCTACCACCCTAGACACCCAGGCCAACATAACCTTTGGCAGGGATTACTGCAATCATCTAAGCCCGGGGTGGCTGAGATGGCCTGCTGCCTGGTTTTACACACGAAGCTGTACCAGCACACAGCCCCGCCCACTCACACATCGCCCAAGGCTGCCTAGGCACTACAATGGCAAAGTGGAGTAGTTGTGACAGAGACTCTCTCACCAGCAAAACTAAACATATTTACTATCTAGCCCTTTACAAAGTTGGCTGCCCCCAATTTTAATGGCCTCTTAGCTTCCACCCTCTCCTGTCCTACCAACTGTTTGTCATATAGCAGCAGAGTGACCTTTTAAAATTCAGAATACATCTCTTCCATGCTTATATCTTTCAGCAGCTCACTGCTTCACTAAAAATAAAATCTAAACTTCTTTAGGCAGCTAACAAAAGGACCTGAATGATCTGGCCCTTGCACATGTCTCTAATCTCACCTCATGTCCCCACTCCCACCTGCCCTTTTCCCATCCCCCTACTCTCCCACCCCCACCTGTGCACTTCAATCTCACTGGCCTTTCAAGTCCTCAGACAGGCCATGCTCTTCCTTCCTGCCCCTTAGGCCCTCCTACTCACCTTCTTCATATTCACCTACTTCCCTTTTATCCTTCAGCCGAGGGAGCTGTATGCCCCTCAGAGTGCAACCTTGACCACCCACCTAAAGCACCCTGTCTGTGCCCTTCCTAGTAACACAGCACAGGGTGCCCTTATTTTATTTGAGTTCTTATCTCCTGTCTCTCGGGCTTCCCTCGTAGCTCAGTGGGTAAAGAATCTGCCTGCAATGCAGGAGACCCAGGTTTGATTCCTGGATTGGGAAGATCCCCTGAAGAAGGAAATGGCAACCCACTCCAGTATTCTTGCCTGGAGAATCCCATGGACAGAGGAGCCTGGCAGGCTACAGTCCATGGAGTTGCAAGAGTCAGACACAGCTTAGCAACTAAACCACCACTCCTATCTCTCTACCCCACTAGGCTGTAAGGTCCTTGAGGGCAGGAACTTGCCTGCCGTATCTCCAGCACTAGCCCAGAGCCCTGCAGGCAGTGCTGAGAATTTAGATTAATAGGACAGGACAGAAGGTCTCGAAATTTAATATAAAGCCCTAGGTCACAGCATTCTAGTACCTGTTACCATAAGTACAACAGGATCAAACTAAGATGTACAAGGATTTCATTGTTATAGAAGAAATTATTCTTTACTAACTTTAACTAAGATAACAAAACAAAATTAAAATTCAAGTCTCCTGGCTATGGAACAGATAGAAATATATGGTCATTCTGTAAGTGAATGACAAACTTAATTATGAAAATCCGAGAAATAAAACATGCAATCAGGAAACTGGCGGGGAGGGGGAGGGTGAGGGGTGTAAGTGCTCTCTAACTATAATGCATCAGAAGCTAATGGGGAAAAAATAGGAAAAAAAAAAAAAGAGGTCTGCACTTTAAACTGTAAAGAGCCATTTTCTGGTTTTTGATGGGGGAGGTATTCTGAGAATAAGCAGGGAATCCAGAAAAGGAAGCAAAAACTGTTAAGATTATCTGCTTTTGCCCCCACATGGCCTATACTGGTACTGCATTCTCTCTGCCAATTTGCAAAGTACCATTACCTCTCCTTTGGTTCACCATTATCTTCACTGTGATAAGAAACTTTCAGTATGATTACCAGAGTAGTCACGACTGAAGTGACTTAGCAGCAGCAGCAGCAGTCCTAAGTTAATTCTCTTCAAGTACAACAGGGAAAATATCACCCATAACAACATTTTAAGATCTATGCAAAGCCGAAACTGAAGCAGCAGCAAGCAAATCTATGAGATGTGCCATGTCCACTTCACCTTTAAGGAAAGGAATCTTTCTCCGAAAGTTGCTGAGAGAATAAATCTTAAAAATTCTCATCACAAGAAAAAAAGTTTGTTTAACTATGTGAGTTGATGGATGTTGACTAAATTTATTATGGTCATCTATTCACAATATATACATACATCAAATCATTATGTTGTATACCTAAAACGAATACAACGTTATATGTCAGTTATATCTCAATAAAGCTGCAGAAATTTTTAATTAAAATGTAAAAATAAAACTAAAGGAGTCCTTACATAGGTATAACTGAATCTGCTGTACAGCAGAAATTAACACAACATTGTAAATCAACTATACTTCAATAAAATTAAATATATATATACAAGAAGATTAAGACAACTTTTTAAAAAATTGTTTTATTTTATTTATTGGACACACAGCATGTGGGATCTTAGTTCCTCAACCAGGGATCGAACCCATGCTCCCTCCATTGGGAACTCAGAGTCTTAACCACTGGACCACCAGGAATCCCCTAAGACAACTTTTATAATTAAAAAAAAAAAAAAAAAAAGTAAAGAAGGCCTTTTTGGGGGGAAAGAAGAAATCTTTTATTCCTTTAAGTCAGGTGTAAACTATTCCAGGCTCATGCTTGGATGACCTGCAGTGATAGGAATAAAGTCTGTCAGCTCCACTGGTCTAAGGAGCAGAGGGCTCATCTGCCAAAAAAAGGCTTTGGAGACATTTCAACAGCTTCTACATGTTTAAAACTAAAAATCAGCTTTCGTGGTCCTTTTTAAAAATCTTACATTGTGCACAAGCACAATTGTTGAGCACAACTTAAAATGAACCCAAAAGGATACCTGATTTGTGTCCAATAAGCAAATATAAACAAGGTTGATTAGAGAAGGGGTTTTGCTGAGGACAACTTGGCACAGTATAAAAGCTTTGTTCAAAGAGGATTCTAAAAAAACAATAGCTAGAAAAGCTAAGAAGATGAAAAAGAAGTGTTAAGAAGACTTCTCCCATGGCCAAATAGGGCTTATATTTTTTGGTGAAGTTCAGCAGCAGCTCAATTACATTTTAAAAAATACATTTCCTTTTCTCTTTTTTGTTATTATTATTTAAAACATATATATATATTTTATAAGAGCAGAATCAAGGAATAAAATGCAAAAACATTCATATACATGACCATTTGGAACTTTTCCTGGGATTAAGAAAAAGCTATTCCTTCACCTATCAAAACCTAAAAGTGAGAAAAGAAATCAATAGAAAAGTTATAAAAAATGTTCAGACTTGGTCGTTACTTTTGAGCCCAGGGGCCAATTCTGGGAAGATCCTTTCTCTTTCCTGTTGCTTGAACAACAGCAAAAATCAGTGAAAGCACTAGACCAGCACAGTCCAACAGAAATATAATGTGAGTTATGTACATAATTTTAAAGTTTTTAGTTGCCATATTTAGAAAAGCAAAATTAAACTGGAGAAATTAATTTTAACACTACATTTTATATAGCAGAGTATATCCAAAATATTATCATTTCAACATATTGCCAATTTTTTAAAAATTATTAGGTGCTTTACATTCTTTTTTTTTTAATACTAAGTCTTTGAAGTCCAGTTATATTTTAAAGTCACAGCACACCTCAGTTTGAATGGTCTGCTTTCACGTGTTCAACAGCCCCATGTGGTGAGTGGCTACCATACTGGACAAGGTGGTACTCTGCAATAAACAATCAGTGTAAACCAAAGGAGTGAGGGCTTGTCCATCCCTCTGCTGGGCTTGAATAAAATCAATCTTGGACTGATCTTAAGATACTGATATTGTTAAATGGCACCTTCCAGTTGGCATTAATTTGTGCTTTTTCAAAAATTAAAACAATGCATGCACATGGTTAAAGAAACAAATCGTACAGCAGAACTTACAATAAAAAGCAAGAGTTCCCTGCCCCACTCTTCCCTCTCCCAAGTTTGATTCCCCAAAACAAGTACTTTAACTTCTCTGTTGGGATTTCTTCTGGTGACCTCCATATCTCTAAACCAAAGTTCATCCAGCTCAGCTTTCTTGACTTAGCCATTTCAGACACCCTCTTGGACTTCCCAGGTGGGGCTGGTGGTAAAGAACCCGTCTGCCAATGCAGAAGACATAAAAGATGCAGGTTCGATCCCTGGGTTGGGAAGATCCCCCCGCAGGAGGGCACGGCTACCCACTCCAGTATTCTTGCCTGGGAAATCCCATGGACACAGGAGCGTGGTGGGCTATGGTCCATAGGGTTGCAAATAGTCGGACATGACTGAAGAGACTTACCACAGCTAAAGGATGTAGGTGTACTTCCTGCTGTGACAGATGAGGATACAGCTCTCTGGTACCCCTATCCCCAGATCCCAATCTAACTGGTAATTCTACTGGTTACTAACCTGAGATACTTTTGCTTCCTTTTTCAGCCAGCTACTAACAGTATCTATAGACCCTCACAGGGTTAAATGAGAGTGTGCTCTCCCTCTCTGCCTCCAGCACTCCTTCTCACTTCCACCTCACGACACAGTTTTTTGTGTGTGTCAGTGCCATGCTGATAAGCGATCCAGCTGGGCTATGAACCCAAGCAGTCTGGCTCCAGACTCTTAACCACTAAGCCAAACACTGTTTGGGGGCCATGATAGAAATTTGAACTTGGGCAGTCTGCCTCTAAGATACAAAAATTGTTCATTATTCTCCTCTCCTGCCTGGCAGTTAGATCAACTGACATTTAGATAAGGAGTACATGGATGTTATTCTCATTCTGAACACTGAGAGGAAGGGAAGCAGTGAACAAGTGGCAAGTAAAAATACTATGCTCTTTCTTTAAACAGCTAATACTCACTTCTCACCTCCAAATTACCTCTACAGTTGGACTTCCCTAACTCCGTCTTTACTTTCAAAGCATTTTGCAAATAGCACTGAGTAGAATGCATTCTGCAACTGTTTGGTCCCCACTTACAGACTGGTGCATGCCCACCCCAGGAATACTCATCCAGTTTAAGCCAATCTTGCCCACTGACTTGTGACCAAAAGAGCAAAGACCATCTATATTGCTCCATGCTATAATCCTACCTCCTAGCTGGGTGTCCAGCATACATGATACCATCTATTCACATTCCTTGAATGAAGGAAGATCAGCTGCTTAAAAACCCATAAGGAAGGGACTTCCCTGGCAGTCCAACCATTAAGGGTTAAGACTTCCTGCTTCCATGGCAGAGGGCGCAGGTCTGACCCATGGTTGGGGAACTAAGATCCCACATGTCCACAGGGTGCGGACAAAAAAATTAACAAATAAAAATCTCAGTAGTTCCACATTAAAAAAAGTTTTTTTTTAACTCATAAGGATACAAACTTATAAAGAAATAAAGTTCCATGCTTGCCTCAATAACGCATATTTGGGGCTCTTCCTTATGACCATCCACAGGCACCATGGCTTGATTCATAACCCACTCCTGGACAGCATCAGTAATGTGAGGGACAACTGCAGAAAGAGGTAATAATTAGCACAAAAGTGTATTTCAGTGTCACGGTTATGAGAAATGAATGTATTAGTGTCTGTTAACCTCCCAAATAACCTGAAAGCCACCTGGCAAATGAGACAAGCTCCAGTCCTAGTGTTACTATCCATGTTCCTGAAATTAATATTACTGACCCAACACAGATTTAGTCATTTAATGTTATGCCATCTCTTTTGAAATCCACCAACCCCAGAGAAACACAGAGCAGAAGTGCCATCTTTGAAGCAACTAGAAAACATCTAAAATGCCAACTAAAAACTGTGCAAGGAGGGCTGCTAAGGGTGCTGAATGCCAAATTCCTAGGGGAAGAAGGACGCAGAGTGGCCCAGCCCTGCAAACCCTGGGCAGCCCACCAGCCAGTGGGGAGGAGTCACTGAGAGGCTGTAGAGGAGGCCTGCAGGCTGACCAGAGGCCCGCAGCGGCTACTGTCAGCTGAAGAGGCTAAAAGGTGGCATCTCCACAAGCACGAAGCTCCGGGCTAAGTGCTGAGCAAGCCTGCAGCAGCTGGTCTCAGCCAAAGAAGCAAAAAAAAAGTGTTTTTGTTTCTAATTAAGTAACCTAATACAACGTAAGAAGGAGAAATGGTGGCCTCTGGGAAACTGACGTGGAGAAGCGCCTGTCAAGTCAGTCACCTGCCCCACCAGCCCTTGGGGCTCCCAGGCACCCCTCCCCCTCACTCCAGGCGGGAGGAAGTCGTCTCTGATTGGTGCGTTTGGAACGACCCATTGCAGCATGCCCAGCCCAACACCTTTCTGTGAGGACTGGGTAAGTCAGCTCTCCCTCCATGTGGGCAGCACAGGCACTCAGACTGCAGGTCCAGGTTTGGGACCTTGCCCTTTCCCTAATTTGGGGAGGTGACTGGTATGAGGCAGCAAACTCTCCCTCCCTCGGGTTTTCCCAATAGAGAAAAACTATTAGAAAGCACAGCTGCATCAATAGAGATCTAAGCCACACCATCCAGTGTCGGCAGTAACATAGCTGATCTTTTGAGCTCCATCTGTCCAATTTCTTTATCTACTTCTCACCTGCTTTGCAACCTGAAGGTGATTTAAACGGGGTGGGAAACTAGCATCTTAACCCTACCATGCAGTTCAGTTCAGTTCAGTCCAGTCGCTCAGTCATTTCCGACTCTGCGACCCCGAGGACTGCAGCAGGCCAGGCTTCCCTGTCCATCACCAACTCCTGGAACTTGCTCAAACTCATGTCCATCCACTCAGTGATGCCATCCAACCATCTCATCCTCTGTCACCCCCTTCTCTTCCTGTCTTCAATCTTCCCCAGGATCAGGGTCTTTTCCAATGAGTCAGTTCTTCGCATCAGGTGACCAAAGTATTGGAGTTTCAGCTTCAGCATCAGTCCTTCCAATGAATACTCAGGACTGATTTCCTTAAAGATTGACTGGTTGGATCTCTTTGCAGTCCAAGGAACTTTCAAGAGTCTTTTCCAACACCACAGTTCAAAAGCATCAATTCTTTGGTGCTCAGCTTTCTTTATGGTCCAACTCTCACATCCATACATGACTACTGGAAAAACCATAGCTTTGACTAGAGGGACCTTTGATGGCAAAGTAACGTCTCTGCTTTCTAATATGCTGTCTAGGTTGGTCATAGCTTTTCGTCCAAGGAGCAAGCGTCTTTTAATTTCATGGCTGCAATCACCATCTGCAGTGATTTTGGAGCCCCCCAAAATAAAGTCTGTCACTGTTTCCCCATCTATTTGCCATGAAGTGATGGGACTGAATGCCATAATCTTAGTTTTCTGAATGTTGTTGAGTTTTAAGTTAGCTTTTTCACTCTCCTCTTTCACTTTCATCACGAGGCTCTTTAGTTCTTCTTCACTTTCTGCTATAAGCGTGGTGTCATCTGCATATCTGAGGTTATTGTTATTTCTCCTGGCAATCTTGATTCTAGCTTGTGCTTCATCCAGCCCGGCATTTCACATGATGTACTCTGCATATAAGAAGCAGGGTGACCACATACAGCCTTGACATACTCCTTTCCCAATTTGGAACCAGTCTATTGGTCCATGCCTGGTTCTAACTGTTGCTTCTTAACCTGCATATAGATTTCTCAGGAGGCAGGTAAGGTGATCTGGTATTCCCATCTCTTGAAGAATTTTCCACAGTTTGCTGTGATCTACACAATCAAAGGCTTTGACGTAGTCAATAAAGCAGAAGTAGATGTTTTTCTGGAACTCTTGCTTTTTTGATGATTCAGTGGATGTTGGCAATTTGCTCTCTGGTTCCTCTGCCTTTTCTAAATCCTGCTTGAACATCTGGAAGTTCATAGCTCACACACTGTTGAAGCCTGGCTTGAAGAATTTTGAGCATTACTTTGCTAGCCTGTTCCCTACCACATAGGAACTTATGAATACAAGGGGTAAGGGTTGCAGAGGACAAAAGAGAATAATCAGAATTGTTAGGTAGGAAGTTAGCCATGAGCAAGAGGGGTGGTCTAGCCGAAAAGGATGCAAGCTGATGTCTAAACACCAACCCAGACACACCCAGGAGAGCTCACAATATGCTACAGAAATAACCACAGTGGCTTCTCCAACTCCAGCATATGCGCCCTTGATGCACAGCTGTGTCCTCAAGTAACCGTAGCCAGCTTTAAGGGTTCATAAATATTCTATACATACATACATCTGATTATAACAGACTGAATTATGGGAAGGACATGTACAATACAGCCTGTTATTATGTAACCTGCAACTGTCAATCAGCCTTGTGTGTATGCCAATTTGCATTCCCTTTCCTGATTGGTGGTGGGTACAAGCCCTATTTTGCATAGGACAGAATCAAGGGGAGACAGGGAGTATAAAAAGGGAAGCCAAGTGGGAGTTGTTACCACCCCTTTGCCGCTGGTCTGCTCCCATGTCTTGGGAGTGTCTGCTTAATAAAAGAACTATCTGTTTCCACTAGAATCAATCTGATATTTCGTAGAAGTAAACCAACCTGACAGAAACATGTGACCAATGGAAAAGGTTGGTGAAAAAAGTCATCATGTTGCCCTCCTGTTCAATCCTATGTTCCTTCCTACTGCTATTCTTCAAAAGGAAGTAATCATCATCAATGCAAAGATTCAAGAAAAAAGTAGAAAAAGAACATATTAAGGACAAAAATTGACTCAGATCTACACCCAATCAGATATGTGATGAAGATTCCCTATGGATTTCATAAATAAAAGCTAAAGAGAGAAAGATAAAGAGGGCAGAAAAGGGGGCTAAAGGAAACAATGACATTAGTAACAAAGAAAAGACTGATGAAAATACAATCAGGAACATGGAGGATAAACTTGAAGTTTGCATGGTGACATGGTAATAGACACCGTAGTGATCATTTTCAAATGTATAGAAATACCAAATCACTATGCTGTATAACAGGAACTAACATAGTGTTGTAGGTTGTGAAGTTGCTCAGTCATGTCCAGCTCTTTGCAACACCATGGATTGTAGCCTCCCAGGCTCCTCTGTCCATGGGATTTCCCAGGCAAGAATACTGGAGTGGGTTGCCATGCCCTCCTCCAGGGGATCGTCCCAACCCAGACATCAAACCCAGGTCTCCCACATTGCAGGTGGATTCTTTACCATCTGAGTCATCAGGGAAGCCCCATAGGTTAGTTGTAGGTTAGTTATACTTAAAAAACAAACGGGAAAAAATATATCAGATTTGTGGTTATGGGTCAGGGGAATGGATGTATGAGTGTGTGCTCAGTCATTTCGATTCTTTGTGACCCCATGGACTGTAGCCCACTAGGCTCATCTGTTCATGGGATTTTCCAGGCAAGAATACTGGAGTGGGTTGCCATTTCCTTCTCCAGGGAATCTTCCTGACCCAAGGATTGAACCGGCATCTCCCATGTCTCCTGAACTGCAAGCAGATTCTTTACCACTTGAGCCAATGAAAGCAGATAAAAGGTACAAAATTCCAGTAATAAGTACTAGGGATGTATTGTACAGCATGATAAATATATTAATTATGCTAAATCGCTTCAGTCGTGTCCGACTCTGTGCGACCCCAGAAACGGCAGCCCACCAGGCTCCCCCATCCCTGGGATTCTCCAGGCAAGAACTGGAGTGGGTTGCCATTTCCTTCTCCAATATTAATTATATATATTAATAATTAACATGGTTCTAAGTTATATAAATTAAAAGAGTAAATCCTAAGAGCTTTCATCACAAGGGAAACAATTTTTGTCTATTTCTTTAATTTTGCATCTATATGAGATGACGGATATTCACTAAAGTTATTGTGGTCACCATTGTATGATGTCAAATCATTACACTATACACCCTAAACTTATACAGTGCTGTACGTCAATTATATCTCAATAAAATTGGAGGTGGGGAAAAAGAAGGAAAGAAAAGAACAGAGGGATTTGAGAAGGACTGAAGCTTATAAAGCACAGGGACCTCCTCATCTTTAGGTCTATTTTAAGCAGAGAGTGCTCAGCCAACAGGGCCCTCTAGTGTTTGTGGAATATAATACCTTGTACTGTTTTCCCCAGGTAATCGCCACGCCTCTCTTTATTGATCACATGTTGATATATCTTCCCAGTAGTGATGTTGTTGTCTTTATAAAGATTAATATCCAAGAACCTTTCATAATTTCCAAGGTCTAAATCAACTTCTCCACCATCGTTTAAGACAAACACTTCACCTGGGATAAAAAGGCAATGTAAAAATTAAAAATTTGCTTCCAGTAGATTATTTTCCAAAGATGAACACAATATATTAAAAAGCTTGTAAAAGACATTTATAAGCCATAGTCTATCACTATTTCCTTATTTTAATTGGAAAATTGAGTAATTCTAATCTACCCATGATAATGCATTAGAAAAATTCTAGTATTCTATAATGGTAGTTTTTAAATGCTTACTGAAATTCTGTCTTCAAGATTTAGCTTTTCCAAACTCATCATATACCATATGAGAAAGGGACTTTCAAACAGCAGTTTTAAAAACAAATAGCAACTGACTTTGAAGCATCGGTATCCTAGACTCTGAAATTGGCATAAGAAAATTTTCATTGACTCCCATCTTGGATAAAGACACTATTAAACAGACAGTGGATGAAAAGCAGAGCCTCCATTAGCCCACGGGGTGACTTGGTGAAACTGAGTCCAAAAAGAAAGTGAGCAATAAGCCACCACCTGCACAACAGCACCGTCGAGAAGGATATAGATGAAGACTTAATCACACTACGGGCACCTGTGGTGACTACTGGTTATGCATCTGGGTCTCCAGTGTTACTAAGGGCATCAATTTGGAGGACAATGTCCTAATGCCACCTTGTCAGAAATGAACCTCTCCCTGATTAATAAAATTCTATCATTTACTTCTATTGCTAGATGTTCACAGCATAAAAAAAAAAAAAAGGAAGGTGGGCTAGCTTCTGAACCTAATTTGAAGCCTTTTATACTCTCATTTATGTATTTCTCATAAGGTACCAGTGGGATCGGAAAGATCTCTAATTTTAAAGACAAAACAACAAAATAATGAAACTCCAATATTTTGTATTTCCCAAATTCCATTTCTAGTTCAAATTCTACTTTCCAATATTTATCAAGAATCACCGATCTATGGGAAAGTCTTTGTACTTTCATCATTTTAACTTCTGACAAATAGGGGAAGATCTCTGAAATCTCTTAGTTAATTCAGGCCAAGTCCAGTTTGATAATAATCCAGGTATACAGCAAAGGTCTTGAAATTTTAGATTCTTAAATTTTAAAAGTAGTATCTATTATGTTCCTAGGAAAAAAGAAGGGCTTCCCAAGTGGCACTAGTGGTAAAGAACCCAACTGCCAATGCAGGAGACATAAAAGACGCAGGTTCGATCCCTGAGTTGGGAACATCCCCTGGAGGAGGAAATGGCAACCTACTCCGGTATTCCTGCCTGGAGAATCCCATGGACAGAGGAGCCTGGAGGGTTACAGTTCATAGGGTCACAAAAAGTCAGACATGATTGAAGCAACTTAGCATGCACACAGAAGAAAAAAGCTGTAGATCATGTCTTCAAAAAGCTTTTTTTTTTAATTTAATGGAATTATAATAAAAATTCCAATGGGTTTTTTAACGTGACAGTGAAACTTAATTTGGAAGAAAAACATGTGTGATTACCAAAATAAAACACACAAAAAAAGTAAATAAAAATAAAAACCCTTATAAATAACAATGAGTACAGGAAGATTGAAATATATATGTATTGAAATATTTATATAAGATTGAAATATTTATATATTTCAATATATACAAATATGAAATAAGATAGCACAAACAAATTCTACACAAAACCAAAATACACCCAAAAGGTCCCTATTACATAAAGGAATTTCATATAAGACCAAAAAAAAGATATCATTACAAATCAAAGTAGGTAAAATACACAGAAATAAACTTCAAGAAATGTATAGGACCAATAAGAAGAAAAGTTCAAAATTTTACTTCAGAGACATAAAAGCAGGTATGAACAGAATGAAAGCCACTTATAAAGTTCCTGAATAGGCCAGTCAATAATTTCAGTGTTTAATTCTTCCCCAAATTAATTCATAAATTTAAAGGGCAAGTTTGATAAAAGGTCTCTGAAGTTAGTCTTAAAGACAACTAACATTTTGAGGTTAAAAAAAAAAGGAGAAAAGGCATAATGGGGAAAGTTCTGACCTACTTGATAATAAAAAGCTATAGCTATTAAAATGGTGTGTGTGTGTATGTGTGTGTGTGCATGCTCAGTTGTGTCCAACTCTTTGCAACTTCATGGACAGTAGCCCACCACGCTCCTCTGTCCATGGAATTTCCCAGGCAAGAATACTGGAGTGGGTTGCCATTTCCTACTCCAGATAATATGGTGGGCAGGGATAAACAAAGAGATCTGAACAGAACAGAATAATAAGAGAGAAATTTAGTGTATATTAAAAGGTGGTATTTCAAATCAATGGAGAAAGGATTAAATCTTTGATAACTGTGATTAGGAATAGTTACTAACCTCATCTTCATCTTTCATCAAATAAAATTCCAGATGTATTAACAATATTAAAGTAAAAGCAAATGGTGGTGATCATTTTGAAATCTATGAGTGTTGCGTGCTAAGGTGCTTCAGTTGTGTCCAACTCTGTGTGACCCCATGGACTATAGCCTGCCAGGCTCTTCTGTCCATGGGATTCTCCAGGCAAGAGTACTGGAATGGGTTGCCATTTCCTTCTACAGGGGATCTTCCTAACCTAGGGATCGAACCCGCGTCTCTTATGTCTCCTGCATTGGCAGGCAGGTTCTTTACCACTAGTGCCACCTAGAAAGCCCTTGAAATGTATAAAAACATCAAATCACTATGTTGTACACCAGGAACATAGTGTTATAAGTCAATTATACTTCAAAAGCAAACTCATAGAAAAAGAGATAAGATTTGTAGTTCCCAGAAGCAGGGGTAGGACTTTGTGGAATTGGTGAAGGCAATCAAAAGGTACAAACTTCCAGTTATAATATAAATAAGTATTAGAGATATAAATGTAAAACATGATAAATATAATTAACACCACTCTACGTTCTATATGAGAGTTTTTAGAGCATAAATCCTAAGAGTTTTCATCACAAGGGAAACAATTTTTCACTATTTCTTTAAGCTTGCATCTGTATGAGATCATGGATATTCACTAAACTTATTGTGATAATCATTTCATGATATATATAAATCAAATAATTATGCTATATACCTTAAGCGTATATAGGTATAAGTGCTGTATGTCAATAAAACTGGAAGAAAAAAAATAAAGTAAAAGCAAATGAAACTCTAAAAATGCCAGAAGAAAATACAGATATTTAAATATTTCTGGGTCAGTGAAGCTAACAGGTGACATCAAAGGCAGAAACCATAAAGGAAACAGTGGATATATTTAGTTACATAAACAGTAAAATGAAATTTATCAGCAGCAAACAGAGGTAATATTAAGACAAACTGAAAACAGGGTAGAAATATATTCATGTGGTAAGTATATGTTAATATACTCTGCACAAAGTATTTTTGAAAATCGTTTTTAAAGATCCAAAGGAAAATTGTCATAACACATGGCGTTAGTCAATTTTGCTGCCTACCAAACAACCTTAACATCTCAGCAACTTATAAAACATCTATTGATTTCTCCCTCATGTGACATAGGGGATGTGGGTCAGTTGTGAGTCTACCCCATGTCTTCTTATTCCAGGACTCGGGTTGAAGGAGAAATCTCTCTATGGGGCAGGCAGCTTGAACAGCAGAGGGCAGAAACACAAGATGGACTGAGTGAAATTATGCCATCGCCTATGCTTCAACAAAACATATGTCATATTCACTAAAACCCTACAGAGCAAAACAAATCACATGGCCAAATAAGGTGACCGACCTCTCTGGTTTGCCCAGGAGTAAAAGTATTCCCAGGATTCAAGACTTTCAATTTCAAGACTTTCAATTTCAAAAACAGGAAAGTTCCAAACAAACCAGGAAGAGTTCATTACCCTATGCGGCCAAAGGTCAAAGTCAGTGGGGCGTGGAAGTTTACTCACAGAAGGAAGTCAATAAATATATGATTTACCATAGACTCGAATAAGCCATTTCACCAACAAAATGAAAATCAAAGAAATCTAAATTAACATAATGAGATACTCTTTTTTGGTTTTTCATTTACTCTCAGGTTAGTAAAGTTTAAAAAGAATAGTATTCAGCAAAGGTATAAAGCAAACTAAAAAACCTGAAAAACATATCTACCCACCAAATCAGAAATTTTGTATTTAGACATTTATGTTAAAAAAACTGTTTAAGTTTCTTGTCACAGTGTTGCTTATAATATCAATAAATTGGAAAGGATTTCCTATTATTGTGCAGATTCTGTGCAACCTTTAGAAGTATAGAATTTATTAAAATGTCTTCAGGATTAACAGGTACACACTACTGTATATAAAATAAGCAACAAAGATCTACTGTATAGCACAGGAAACTATATTCAATATCTTGTAATAACCTATACTGGAAAAGATTCTGAAAAAGTGTGTGTATATATATATACACACAAAGGGAATGGCAACCCACTCCAGTATTCTTGCCTGGGAAATCCCATGGATAGAGGAGCCCGGTGCACTACAGTCCATGGGGTCAAAACATTCAGACATGATTTAGTGACTAAACCACCAAGCCACCACCATAATGTGTAACTGAATCACTTTGATGTACATCTGAAAAACTGTAAGTCAAGTATACTTCAATTTAAAAACTAGTCTGACTGTAAGATTCAGATCATTTAATGTTCAAAAATAAGCCAACTGATCTATGATGTTAGAAGACAGGATAATGGTTACCCTGGTCATTTCAGATGGGGAGAAACTGGAAAGAACATAAAGGGGGTTTCTGTTTTTTGATTTGGGGGCTGTTAACACAGTATGTTGGAGAAGGCAATGGCACCCCACTCCAGTACTGTTGCCCGGAAAATCCCATGGATGGAGGAGCCTGGTAGGCTGCAGTCCATGGGGTCGCTAAGAGTCAGACACGACTGAGCGACTTCACTTTCACTTTCCACTTTCATGCATTGGAGAAGGAAATGGCGACCCACTCGTGTTCTTGCCTGGAGAATCCCATGAACAGAGAAGCCTGGTGGGCTTCCGTCTATGGGGTCGCACAGAGTCGGACACAACTGAAGCGACTTAGCAGCAGCAGCAGCAGCAGCAGCAACACAGTATGTTCATTTCATCAAGTGGTATACATATGATTTATACACTTTCTTGCTTGTATGTGAAAAGTTTAAAAGGAAAGTATGTAAGGCCTTGTGCCTTTTTAAAAATAATTAGTATAGAGAATTCCCTGACAGTGCAGTGGTTAGAACTCCATACTTCCAGTGCAGGGGTACAGGTTCAATCCCTGGTCAGGGAAATAAGATTCTGCAAGCTGTGCAGTGTGGCCAATAAATAAATAAAAATAATGAGTATATACATAAAATTTTCAACATTAATAATAATTATTCCAAGTGGTGGGAAATGGATGATTTTTATTTTCTTTAGGTCATTCTATACTGTCAATATAGTCTATATTGTCTGATTTTTTTTCTTAACAATGAGATGTTGAGAAATATATTATCCTTATGATAAAAAAATAACAATAATCCACACTACAAAAGGTACAGTGAGAATGGTATCCTCACATACTGCTTTCCAAAAGTGTGGACTAATTTAGAATGTCATCAGCAATCTTAAAAATGTATCAATAACCATGAGAACCTTCACAGATCCATAATGATCCAGCAACTCTACTTCTGGAATGCTATCTTAAAATTACCCAGATACAAGAAAGAACTGCAATTCGACCCAGTGCTTTATGGGGTGGCAGGGGTGTTCTCCCTCATACCGTGCTCATAAGGTGAAAAAGTGCCTGCATCGATGTTTATATAGGGGTCAATTTTGATGGCAGTCACTCGGAGTCCACATGATTTTAGAATCGTCCCAATACTGCTGGCAATGATCCCTTTACCGATGCCCGAGATGACCCCACCAGTGACCAAGATGTACTTCATTGGCAGAGGAGTGGCTGGGTGCCAGGACCCAGGTATAATCTGAAAGGTAATAAAATTAATGGTCAGGGAAGAGAAACATGTTCTTAAACCAGTAAAGCAGAGAGTGTGTTGAACCAAAATTTCAAAAGCCCACAGCACCTTTTCTATCTAAGCATTTGGAACAAAGTATTTGGAACAAAAATCGTCTAGGTTTTTCTTTCATGTCGATATTCAGGAAGCTGTGGATACTTTCTGCAAGCAAAATGTCTGGCTTCATTACCCTGATGTTACATTTACCCCAACTTTCATGTGACAAACTTCATCATAAGAAGCCAAAATTCTCTAAGATTCAGAGGCATAGTAAAATGTTTAAGAGATCAGGCTCTGTAGTCAGATCTGTACAACCTGTACCTGTTTCTTCATCTATGAAATGAAATAAAAAGTACCATTCGTTTGGAATATTATTCAGCACTAAAAAGAAATGAGCTATCAATCCACAAAAAGACACGAAGGAAACTTAATGCATGTTACTAATTGAAAGAAGTCACTCTGAAAAGGCTACATACTGTACGATTCCAACTATATGACATTCTGGAAAAGTCAAAACTATGAAGACACTAAAAAGATGAGTGGTTTTCAGGGGTTATTGGGGAAGGGTGAATAGGAGGAGTACAGAGTGTTTTGCTAGGGCAGTGCAACTATTCTGTATGATACTATAATGGTGGATACAGGCCATTATATATTTGTCCAAACTCAGAGAATGTGTAACGCCAAGAGTGAATTCTAATGAAACCTGTAGACTTGGAATGGTAATGATGTGTAGGTTCACTGATTAACGAATGTTCCTCTCTGGTTCAGGATGTTGACAACAGGGAACACTGTGGGTACGGGACAGGAGGTATATGGGAACTCAGTACTTTCTGGTCAGTTTTGCTGTGAACCTAAAATTGCTTTAAAAAATAGTCTATTTTTAAAATCAATATTCAAATATGCCAACATTTTACAAAATCTTGCAGGTGGTTGTGAGGATTAAATGAGCTAAGGTATAAGTCAGAGGTCAAGAAACCAGGGCCCACAGGTCACACCTGGCCCACTGTCTATTTTTGTACGGTCCCCAAACTAAGACTGTTTTTACATTTTAAATGACTGAGAAATGATCAAAAGAATATTGCATGACACATTAAAATTAAATGGAACAAAAAAATTATATGAAACTCTAACTTCAGTGTCCACAAATCAAGTTTCATTAACACGCAGCCACACCCATCATCTACATACTGTCTAGGGTGCCTTTCTGGCTACAATGGCAGAGTTGAGGAGCTGGGAAAACAGAGGCCTCTGGCCCATAAAACCTGAAATATTTATTATCTTTCATGGAAAATGTTTGCTGATATCTGGCTTAGAGGGGGTCAAATCAACTCCTATATTAACATATTGTTGTTGTTGTTCAGTCACCCAGCAGCATGCCAGGCCTCCCTGTCCCTCACCATCTTCTTAAGTTTACCCAAGTTCATGTCCATTGTATCAGTGAGGCCATCCAGCCATCTCATCCTCTGACACCCTCTTCTCCTTCTGCCCTCAATCATTCATCAAGGACTTTTCCAATGAGTCAACTGTTCGCATCAGATGACCAAAATATTGGAGCTTCAGCTTCAGCATCAGTCCTTCCAATGAGTATTCAGGGCTGATTTCCCTTAAGATTGACTGGTTTGGTCTCCTTGCTGTCCAAGGGACTTTCAGGAGTCTTCTCCAGCACCAAAAGTTAGCTCCTAATGTCACTATCAATTAATAATAAATGTATCCTCCTTAACTAAGCATGTGGGACACTGAATCTGTTCCTTACCCATCTATTTCATCATATAGAAATATTCAAGCAGGAGAAAAAAGAAAATATTACGTCATAAAGAAATTTTATTTGACTTTGCCGCTGCTGTCTGATCCAAACCCTTTTGTTTTAAAGGCAGACAGGGAGTCCATGAGCTACTTGGTTTTCTCTACTCTGAGTACTATTGCTTTTCTCTTGAGCATCGCCAGGGGCTGTGCGCCTGTGCATTTCACCATGCGCATGAAGGTGAGCCTTATAGTCCTGGGCAGGCCAACTGCCAACAGAGTGAACTATTAATATAAAATTGCCAGTCATAAAATTTTAAAATAAATTAATTAAAATTTAAAAATTCAAAATAATTAGAAATTGCAAGTATAAGAAAAGACAGTCACTAACAAAAACTAATAGCTATAAATCCCACTTTCTATTGCAACTCACAATTTTTTTAAATACCTGGAAATTAAGTGTAAGTGCAATCAGGTAGGAATAATTTCAGTTCCCTGCTTATCCTATGTCTGTCGTCCCCAATGAAATGACCATTCTGAGTTTGTAGTTTCCTCTACTTGCAAAACAAACTAGCTTAACTTAAGAGATGTAGAGTTAGCTCACCTCAGAGCTGTGAGTTCTTTTTGATCACCACCAGGGTGAGTAGACTGAAGTCATCCAAAATATACAAGTCCCATCCCAAATAGCTTCCATAAGTCTCTGGGCCTGCCTTTCTCTACACACTACAGTTGATCACATTCAATGTCATCGTTCCTCTTTACTAGCCACCTGGCCATCCACCCACTCAACCTGAGCTAGATTTAGCCTACAAGCTTCTCAGTCCAAACACAGAATGCTCCTTCTATGGATCCAAAATGTATCTAAATCTTCCTCTTACCACTCCTACTAGCCCAGGTAGTTGGTAGAATGGGAATTTCATCACAGTCTTCCAGTACTTATCCCACTGTTGATTTTTTTCTATTTTGATCAATGCCCCTCCTCTAGAGTCAGACAGCCCGAGTTCAAGTGCTGACTCTGTCACTCATAGCTATGACCCTGGGCACCTTCTCCAACTTTTGCAAACTTTGATTTTCTCCATCTGGGCAGTACACAGAAATAATACCAGCGCCTGCCTTATAGAGTTGTGTAGGCATTTCCAAAGAGAGCGCCTAAGTGCTGAATGAAGGTTGGCTCTTATTTTTCAGAGCCACCTACGCACTGATTCAGTCAGCTAACAAATGTTTACTGAAAATCTGTTAGGTAGGGGAGGAAAATCTTCCACCCCAAAATGTGCCTCTTTGGCATGAGGATTAATTTCGTTTGATTATTTTTAAGAAACAAGGACTCAGTAAGTCTTTCTTTTTTACTGTCCCCTCCCCCCACCGCCTTGCCGCCTAAGGAATTTAGATAAAGAACTTGTTCCCAGAATAGAGCTATTACCAGACATATGGGTTGGCAAAAAAAATTCCTTCAGGTTTTTCTATAACATTTGATGGAAAAACCCAAACGAACTTTCTGATCAACCCAATATTTTCCGAGACTATGAGCTAGATGTAGTGTCAGAAGCTCTTAGCGATCAGAATCTACTCTGGGTACCACTGTCTCTGCCTGGCCAAGCACACATTTGTTTAGGGAAATATTTGCCTTTCTGTCTCCAAATTAATTGCCTTCTTCCCTCTTCAAGTCCCAAAACACTACCTCCAACATCCTCTTTCATCTTGAGCTGAAGATACTAAGAAAGGTGAGGGTTTCAACCCTTTTGGCAAGTGACTCAGTTTTCCTGAGTCTCTCTCAAGAATTATTAAACTTTTTAAAAATTTTCTCCTATGAATCTGTCTCATGTCAATTTAATTCTTAAGTTAGTCAGAAGAACTTAGAAGGACAGAAGAAAATTTTCCTCCTCAAGGACAATTACATGCTTGATGTGTTCCCAGATGCTGTGTGTATGGGGGTGAATATAAAATCAAGGTTCCTGCCCTCCTGGTTTTCACCTTTCCTGTGGGATGAAGGGGCAAATAAGCAGCACTTATTCCTGCACTGTCACACTATTAAAATGACTTCTCATTTATAAAAAGTTAGCAACATGGAAAAATGCCATAAAAACGGAAGAGTATTCATGAGAAGGTACATTATGTGGTTGTCAGAAAGCCTAAGAATATTTCATGTAAAATATACTTATAAGCATTATATTATCTATTATATAAGACATTATATTATCTCAACTGCTTTTTAAAATTAAGGCTGCTCAAGTCACACTAAAATGCTACATTTTAATATATTTAGGTGGTTGGGTTGCAGGAAAGTATCAGTTTTCCACATTTTCAAAAGCACAAGATAACTTTTTAAGCACATCAGATATTTTGCAAAGTTCTTTTTGAAAACGTAACTTAAAAATAGAAAATATAACTTAATATAAAGGAGACACCTAGTCCTTTCCATCTCTTTTAAGCAAACAAGTAAGTCTGAAGCAAAATTTAAAACAGTAGAAAAAGCAGATTCTTCACGCTCCTTCTAGAATCAAGACTTTTTTACTCTTGTGAATTACATTATTTACATTGACTCACAGGCAGTGAGCAGAACCAACTGTAAAATAGGGGTGTGTAGAGCTGTCCGCTATCCAATAAAAACATAACGTTTGTGTAATTTTAAATTTTCCAGTGGCCATATTAAAAAAATAAAAAGAAACAGATTAAGGTCATTTTAATAATATCTTATTTAACCCAATGTATCCAAAATACTATCATTCAACACATAATCAATTTAAGAATATTTTGGTGAGATAATTTACTTTTTTTTTTTTTTTTTTTGCTACTGTCTTTCAAAACTAGGTGTGTCTACTTAAAGCACATCTCAGTTCACACACTTGCCACATTTCCTACTCTAAAGAGTCACATGCTGTGAGTAGCTACCGCACTGGACAGCTCAGGACTAGAGCAACTGGGAAAAAAAAAAGTCAGAGGCAACAAGAGACACCTTCTCCATGACGGCCATTTAGAAAGCAGTCAAAAACAAAAGAATACTTACTGAATTAGCCCACTTTATGGAAATTCTAGAACCGGCAACACTAAGCTCTGATGAAAATCAAGGGGTGAGGGCAGTTGTGGATTGACTGGAGAAGAGCACGAGGGAACTTTCTGGAGTGATGGAAATGATCTAGGTCTACGTTTGGGTAGTGGTTACGCGGGTGTATAATTTGTCAAAATCCCTTATCGGCACGCTTAAAATGAGGGCATTTTATTGAATGCAAATTAGACATCATATGTGAAGAAACTGTTGAAGAAAGAAAGCTATGTTGTAGCAGCAGCCGACTCGGGCTCAGCGCGCCCTAACCAGCTAGGAACCGGGAAACGAGAGTCGCGGGGCGGAGGAGGAGACAGAAAGGCCCTCTCCCTCGGCGCTGGGCTGCACTTCCTCCAACGCCATCTCGGGGCTCCCGGGGCCCGGGAGAAACCGGGCTGGGGACGCTGCGGGCCCCGGCGCCCGATTCCGAGGCCAGGCGCGCGCAGAAGCGCCGCCTGGGGACGCGGCGCTCCGGAGCCAGGGCCGCTGGCCGCCCCAGGGCGGGCTCCCAGGGCCCCGGCCCCGCCCGGCCGCTGTCGGCCCGCGGGCAGAGCGCGCGGGGTGCAGGGACGCGCGCGGCGGCCGCCCTCGGAGGGGACAAAGGCGCTCGGCCTCACGTGCGCGCCGGGCCCGGGGCGCGGGCAGGCGGGCGGCCCCGGCGCGGAGGCCCCGGCGGGGGATTACCTGTGAGCCGGCGGCGGCGGCGCAGAGGACGGCCGGTTGAGCCGCCGGGCTCCGCCTCGAGGCCCGCCCGCGCTCACCTGTCGGCTGAAGAAGAGGCCGCCGCCAGGGGTGTCCCGAGCCTCCCTCAAGGTCCCTCCCGCCTCCCGCGCGGACCTCGGGGTGCGCGGCGCCCTCCTAGCCCACCTTCCCCTCTCCTGCCGCCGCGGGCCCCGCTGACTCACTCCGGTGAGCTCGGGGTTGGCACCCGGGTTTGTGCCACGCTCCGAAACAAGCGGCCCCGAAGTGAGTCCTCTGGCGCCGGCGGCTTCCCGTCACCCTCCGCCCTGGACGCACTCGGCCCCAGGCCTGGCTCAGCCCCGGGGACTGCCCCTCCCCTCCGCGGCTGGCTGAGCACCGGCACCTCGGGGACGCGGGTGAATGCCACGTCCCGGCGCCCCGGCCCCTCGGCACGCCCAGACCCTGCTCGGGCCCAAGCGTCAGGCTGTCGACGCCGGAAAGGGCTTCTGGGTCGCTGAGAGGACCCAGAGCGGGAGCGCCAAGCGGAGGACGACGCTCAGACGGAGTGCGGCCCTGTGAGGGGCTCACGCTATGGGGAGAGGGCTACACCTCTATTGGAGTCAGTAAGGTTCCTGGCCAGTACGCGTGTAGAAAACATTAAAATTAAAAATGCTAGGGGATAGGGGGGTGACAATCAGGGCTTCGCCGAGTGACTTTTTAAAGAGGATGGTTGGTGCCTTGGTGCCAAGAAAGGACACAGGTTAAGGCAAAGGGAAGAACATGCACAAACCACTGAAGGAGAAAGGATCTAACTAGGGACAACAGGAGGGTTTGGAGTGAGATGGAAAGGCTGGGAAACGTGAAAATTTTGACTAGCCAGCCAGGTGAGTCACTAGAGGGCCCAGTGAGGTGAGCATCACTGAAGACCCAGTGGAGTCTAGAAACCATTACTGTACAATGAGCTCCACCTATAGTTGTGCAAGGTATCTATAGGTCGACATATAAATACTGATACTGTGATAAAACCGGAGTTTGATGATTGAGTAGAAGGATGAGAGTGAGGAAGTTAAGGGCACTCAAAGAATGTGAGATGGTGACGCACCAGGGGCCTAGTCCCCAGAAGAAAGGAAGGGAGAGGAGCAGGGAGGAGATAGACTGGAACTAAGAAGAGAGATGGTGACTTCGCTGGTGGTCCGGTGGTTAAGACTCCACGTTTTCAATGCAAGGGGCGGGGGTTTGATCCCTGTTTGGGGAACTGAAATCCCACATGCACCACAGCGCTGCCAAGAAAAAGAGAGAGATAGACCAAAAGATGAGGGCCTGTGGGGATGAAGGGACTGAGGAGTTGTCACCAGACTGTGGGTGTCAGCGATGTCAAAGGGAAAGAAATCCCAGGAGATGATCCAGTTTAGGGTCTGACCCTGACATGGAGTCAAGTGAGATGGGCATCACTGGAATTGGGCCTAGGGCTCACCAGGCCAGTGTGGGGCGCATTGAGGACCCCCAGAAGTATGTCAACAATTGGAGGAGTCAATCGAGGCCAAGGAACCAAATCTTCAGTGAACGTGGAGGAGCAATGAGGAAGCTAGTAGATAACAGCAACTAGGAGGGTAGAGGGACGGTTGGCAAAATTCAATTTTTTTCTTTTTAAGGAGGATACACCTTATAAAAAGGCAGGAAGCACAGAGGACTTTGGTGTAAAACAAGTCTTCCAGAAGACCCAGCACAAAGGATGCTTGTGAAACAGGTTCACATCGATGATAATACTTAATACTTCATGCCACATATGTAAGGCTTCCTTCTACATTTCAGTATTTCATTTCCTTTTTACAACCAGGACAGTTATTAAGATCCCCTTTTTTATACTGCAGAATCTGAGGCTTAGAGATGTGAAATGCCCTGACCAAAAAGTCTGTCCCCAAAGCCAGACTCTTCATCACAGGATATAAGGCCTCATCTTAATTCTATTAATCTACGAGGCAAACAGATGATGGATACTCTGTGAATACAAAGGGATTATTATAACTACAGTATCATTAATCCAAAATGGGAAAAGATTTGAGGAGAAAAACAAATTTGATAACACAAGTAAGACTGACTGACTTGTGTGGGATCAGAGTATGTCTTCCCTCACCAGGTGCTTATATAGCATTAGGGATAAAAAAATTTTTTTTAATGAGAAAAGGAATTCCGTGGCAGTTCAGTGGTTAAGACTCCACACTTCCACTGCAGGGGACACAGGCTCAATCCATGGTCAACTAAGATCCCACCAGCCACATGGCAAAAAAAAAGAAAATCTGTTATTAAGTTGACTGCTCATGTTCTTTTATAATCTTTTATTTTGAAGAATTCTACCCTTCAGGACAATTTTAACAGGATGTCTGGCATTTGCTTCAAATTAATACAGGATAGGGGGAAACAGATGGGGATACAGATGATACAAACCTCGCCAGGGATTGATAACTGTTGAAGCTCAACTTTTAGGTTGGTTTTCTATATATTTAATTTTCCACAATAATATGTAAACTCCAACTCTTTTAAACACATACACACAATAAAATTAGCACAATTTAAAAATTAATGATCCATATGTTCATCACACATGAATGGGTAAATAAAATGTGGAGTATACACACAATGGAATACTATCCAGCCTTTTTCAAGATAGCTTTTTTCATTATATTCAATGTTTTCAATATTTAGATTTCACTTATAAGTGATGACATACAGTATTTGTCTTTCCACATCTGGTTTATTTCAGTAAGCACAGTATCCTCCAGGTCCATCCATGTTGCTCAGATAGCAAAATTCTGTTCTTTTTTATGGCTGAGTAGTATTCTGGTGTGTAGGTGTGTATACAAACCACATCTTTATTCATTGATATGTTGATGGACACAGGTTGCTGCCATACCCTGGCAATTGTAAACAATACTGCCATGAACATTAGGGTGCATGCAGGATCACATGGTAGTTCTCTTTTTAGTTTTTTGAGGAACCTCCATACTGTTTTCCACAATGGCTTCACCAATTTACATTCCCAACAACAGTGTACAAGCATTCCCTTTTCTCCACATCCTCACCAACATGTTATTTGTGTCATTTTGATGATAGCCATTCTGACACGTGTGCGTTGATATCTCATTGTGATTTTGATTTACATTTCTCTGATAATTAGAGACGTTGAGTATCTTTTCATGTGCCTGTTGGCCATCTGTATGTCTTCTTTGGAAAAATGTCTATTCAAGTCTTATGCCTATTTTTTAATCAGGTTGTGTGTTTGTTTTTGATATTGAGTTGTATAAGCTGTTTTTGTATTTTGGATATTAACCCCTTATCAGTCATGTCCCTTGCAAATATATTCTCCCATTCAGTAGATTGTCTTTTCATTTTGTGGATGGTTTTCTTTGCTGTACAAAAGCTTTTAAGTTTAATTAGGTCCCACTTGTTTATTTTGGCTTTTGTTTTCTTTGCCTTAGAAGACAGGTCAAAAAAAAATATTGCTACAATTTATATCAAGGAGTATTCAAAGTAGCCTTTTAAGCCAGAATATTAAGGAAGTTCTAACACATGCTACAACATGGATGAACCTCAGGGACATTTGCTCAATGAAATGAACCAGTCACAAAGACAGTTGTGGTATAATTCCACTTATGTGAAGTTCCTGGAGTAATCAAAAATCAGAGACAGAAAGTAGCTTTGTTGCCAGGGACTAGGGGAAAGGGAGATAGGGTTGTTGTTTAGTGGGTGAAGAATTTCAGTTTTGCAACTGAAAGAATTGTGCAGACTGGTTCCTTAACAATGTGTATGTAGTTAATACTATTTAATTGTACACTTAAAAACTGGTTACAGTGGTAAATTTTATGTTTATCTACCACAATTAGGGTCTTCCCTGGTGATTCAGTGGTAAAGCATCTGCCTGCCAATGCAGGGAACGTGCGTTTGATCCCTGGGTCAATAAGATCCCCTGGAGAAGGAAGTGGCAACCCACTCCATTTTTCTTGCCTGGGAAATGCATGGACAAAGGAGCCTGGCGGGCTATAGTCCATGGGGTTGCAAAACAGCTGGACATGACTTAGTGACTAAAAGAACAACCACAATAAGAATTTTTTAAATTTAGTTTCTTAATCTCATAAACTAAGCAGTGCCCAAATTTCCAATTCTTACAACGTCAAAAAGTTTTCCCCATTGTATCTGAGGATCTAAATAAAATCCACAAGTTGCCATGGGTCCTCTTTTAAGCCATGCTTAATCTATAGAGTCCCCTTTCCCCTTTCCTTACAATTTATTTGAAAAAACGAGGTCGTCTGCCTGTGGTTTCTCACAGCCTAGATTCTGCTCCTTATATCCTGACGTGTGTCCTATAATAGTTTCCTCCATCCTGAGCTAGGTTTGATGTGGACTCAGGAAGAGCTTAGGGCTTCCCTGATATTTCAGTTGGTAGAATCCGCCTGCAATGAATGAGATCCAAGTTCTATTCCTGGGTCGGGAAGATCCATCCCAGTATTCTTGGGCTCCCCTTGTGGCTCAGCTGGTAAAGAATCCGCCTGCAATGCGGGAGACCTGGGTTTGATCCCCAGGGAGAAGGGAAAGGTTACCTATCCCAGTATTCTGGCCTGGAGAATTCCATGGACTATACAGTCCATGGGGTCGCAAAGAGTCGGACACGACTACACGACTTTCACTCACTCACTCAGGAAGAGCTTAAAGATATCCATTTTCAGGGGGCCAGCCCAGCTGAACCTGAAAAGGCGAGGTTAAGTCACCAGCCAAGCTGCTCTGCGTGACAAAGACGCTGTTTACTACCCTACATCTGCTGCTGCTGCTACTGCTAAGTCGCTTCAGTCGTGTCCGACTCTGTGCGACCCCATAGACGGCAGCCCACCAGGCCCCGCCGTCCCTGGGACTCTCCAGGCAAGAACACTGGAGTGGGTTGCCATTTCCTCCTCCAATGCATGAAAGTGAAAAGTGAAAGTGAAGTCGCTCAGTCGTGTCCGACTCTTAGCGACCCCATGGACTGCAACCTACCAGGCTCCTCCATCCATGGGATTTTCCAGGCAAGAGTACTGGAGTGGGTTGCCATTGCCTTCTCCAAGACTACCCTACATCAGGGACCTACAAAATCCCGGGGGCGGAGGAAAAGGGGCGGGGTTGGGCGACGTGGGGAAAACCCTTTGTCCGGTTTCCACGCGCGTCATCGAGTTACGAAACAAGGGGAGGGCGGGGCCTTTGTCCGGAAGTGACGCCAGCGCGGCTGTGGCGGAGTTGCCGTGTAGGCGGGGCGACGGACGGAGCCGCGGCTCCGGGTCGCCCTTCCTGTTATCTTCCTGGGAGTTGCTTCTTGTGGAATTGAGAGTAGGCGGCACCCTCAAGGGTCTCCCGTGACCCGGACCGCGGTGGCGGCCCCGCTGACGGGATGTTCCGGAGTTTGAGCAGCTGGTTTGGCTTGGAGCAGCCGGCGGCGGGTGGCCGGCAGTCCCAGGGAGACGGACAGCCCAGGGGACACGCTCCACCCGATCAGCGCTCCGAGGCGGTGGCGGAGTCAGTGGAGGGGGAGCCACAGCTAGCCGGGAACCAGGAGCTCCTTCATCAGGCCAAGGGCCTCGGCAGTGAGTCTCCCCTGGGACCACAGGGTTTCGGAGAGCTCCCGCATCCCTCCTGCCGCCCCTGGGTGTGGACCATCAATGATCGGGAGTGCGGGGTGGGGAGAGGAAGGTGTCTCTGTCGATCGGTCGATCCTCACAGGACCGGAGAGGTTGGTGAGGATCTGGGCAAGACCGAAGCCTCATCTAGTAGTCAAACCCTGTGCCTGAAGTCCCTAGTGGCTAGTGACATGTCACTCTTTGCAGAGTGTGTCAACACTGAGAGCAGAGGTGCAATAAAGCAATGGGGCCCGACATCTTTATGTTTGACGGGGAATCTTTTTTATTGAACTCGCCAACTTTCACCTCCACGGCCTCTCAGCTAGAGAGGACAGGGGACGTTGAGGAGCTTTTTGCCCTTAAATGAGAATGTGTCGTCCCAGTTAAACTGAGGAAGAGTTACTAAAGGCCTGTGACAAGTAGGCCTTTTAGGTGCAGCTGGACATTTTTCCTTAAGGTGGAAAAGTAATTGCCAACTATTGTCTGTGTTCCAAGTTTCAGCACTAGATGTTTTGTGAACGATGTCTCATCTGTTAAAACACCCCAGTGAACTGGGAGAAGGAGCTCAGAGTTCGTGGCCCAAAGTTAGGCTGATATGTAAATGGTAGAAGTGAAATTTGAATCTGGGACTGTATAATTTCAAAATCCACGCTCTTTCCCAGCTTACAGTCTAGTTCAGGAGGAGGATATAAGTAATAAACATGCAAAATAAACACAAGCTGTAGTAATTTTGCTCCTGAAAAGACCTTGGCAGGCTTAAATAATCAAAACGTCTTTGAGAAGGTGGCCCTAAAACAGACAACACGACAAGTGAGAGATGTGAAATTTAACAAACAGTTTTAAAGGATTTAGTTCAAGATACTGAAAGGCAAGAGTATAGGGCAGGCTGGAGCCTGAGAGTGGAGAGAAACATATTTGAATAGGAAAGGCTCTAACGTTCAAAAAGTTTACTGTGGGGTGGAGAGGCAGGGAGAACAGGCATCATCTCACATCATGGCTGTACACAATATCAGCCCCAAGCCTCTAAACAGTGCACAAGAAAAATAAAACTAAGTGCTGTGCAATGAAATCACTTAAGAGGAAACAACTATTTCCTCTGTGGAAAATTGGGGAAGAAATGAGCTTGGAATATTTGAGAGATGTGACAAGATGAATTTGACTAGAGCAGAGAGGCTGTGTTAGTAGCTGGGATAAATAAAAGTGGGACCACATTAGGAAAGGCTGTGTGTGTTTGTTTCCTTGATTTAGTAGAACATAGAAAACCATTTTCGTTTATCTTCAGAAGAGTATCAAAAGTGACTTCTTAAAACTCAGGGCTTTATTGAAGCTTCATGTTTATATTTAGTAATAAAGACTTCCGAATATTTTTAGTAAGTATGTTTTCAATATGAAAACTTTGAAACTAAAAACTGCCATCTCTTTCTTTCCTCACCAGATTTTCTTTAGGTTTAGGAGGCTAAGGTTAGATGAAGGACTTTCCTGCCCACACACACATTGTGAATGCAAAGTTTCCAAATAAATTAGAGCTCATTTGGCTCTAAAGTTTATTCATTTATTTTTTGGCCAAGCGATGCGGCATTGTGGGATCTTACTTCCCTGACCTAGGATAGACCACTGCAGGGGTCTTAACCACTGGACCACCAGGGAAGTAATTTGATTTTAAAAAGATGTAAAGGTCCTAGTTTGTACACAACCCCTCAAAAAGATGAGAAACAATCAAATATTTTTTATTTTACATAGTGATCCTAAGAGGTATATTCTTTTAAAAAACCCATCTTTGTTTTGAAAACTTCAAACATCTCTGTGCCTGACTCCCACTGAGTAGATTATTCTTTGGAGCACCAGCTTGCCATTTAGAGGCAGGTAGCCTGTGTTTGAGTTCCTTGTACTTCTTACTGCCTTTATTGTGATGTCATTTGCAAATCACAGTAAGTCGAACAAACAGGCTTTAACAGAGAGGATCAAGATCACCCCCAGGTTTCATGAGCACCCACCGAAATTGTAGTTTCTTTGGCAAGGAGGAAGAGGATAGGCTATTGGCTAGGCAACAGGGTCTTCCCCATCTTCATGGACAAATCATTTATCCTCTGTGCCTCAGCTTTCCTATCTGTAAACTGGGCTAATTATACCTACTCTTCCTGGGATGCTTGTGACATGATGAAAATGAAAATAAGATATTAGCAATCTACCCCCTCCTTCCAGAAAGTTACTGTGTCTATTCACTTGCAGACATTTTACTTAGACTATCTTTTCTTTGGTAGCTGCTTTAGTTCAGACCCCCTCCTGTGCCTAAGTCCCTGAAGTGGACATTGTACTCTCAGTTCAGTTCAGTTCAGCCACTCAGTCATGTCCGACTCTTTGCGACCCCATGAATTGCAGCACGCCAGGCCTCCCTGTCCATCACCAACTCCCGGAGTTCACCCAGACTCACATCCATCCAGTCCATGATGCCATCCAGCCATCTCATCCTCTGTCGTCCCCTTCTCCTCCTGCCCCCAATCCCTCCCAGCATCAGAGTACTCTTGTTACTTCCTGTTAACTCTTATGGGCGTCTCAATTTTTCTGTCTTTAACTTGGTGTCAGCCAGTCTCTGCACAATTCCATACTTCTCGTCTTTATGAGCATCTCTCCTGAGAATCTCTTGTCCTGTCTCCCACTGCCCCCTCCTTCTGACTTAGGAATCCAGGCCTCTCAGTAATTAACTCTTGGGAGACATCCCTCCCTTTTGGAGAGCCTCTGTTTAATGAATAATCTCGCTCCTCTTGTTATCTTTCAATCTTTCTTTGTTGGTTTATTTATCAATGGACATCCTTTGAGGGCAAGAACTGTGCATTCTCGGGACTTCCCTGGCAGTCCAGTGGTTAAGACTCTGCATTTCTAATACAGGGGGTATGGGTTTCATCCCTGGTCAGGGAACAAAGATAAAAAAAAAGACCCAAAATGACAAATATATCAATAATTCAAAAGGTATTCCTGATAAAATCTTAGAGGGAACCCTGCTCTTTTAGAAGTTTGGATTTGTCTATCTGCAGATAATATTTTTACGAAGTAATGTGGCTGTATTCTCATTTTATCATACTACTCTGGGTAAATAAGCCCTGGGTAAATAACCAAAAGGAAATCAGGGATCTCCCCAAAGCTCAGCATTTAGTCACTCCCCATTCATGCACTCAGGAAGTACTTACTGGTCACTTTCTGGGGATACACTGAGTCAGACAGCCTCGGTCCCTGCCCCAGTGGGGCTTAGGATGGGTCTCAGTCTAGCTGAGAGGACACATCCACCACGTAACGGATATGGTGTCATGGATGTTGTTGATCTGGCAACACAGGTAGTGAGGGAACACCTCTTGGGGACACCTGTGCTGGCCAAGGAGCCGAGGTCCATTTGCTGAGAAGTGATGTGTAAGTGGATGTTCACAGGATGTGTAGAGTTAGCTGGGTAAAGGGAGGGTGGCCGATAAAAGTGTTTCAAACCAAGAAATGACATATGTGGTGCTTCCTTGGAGATCCTGAAGAATTTCTTGTGGTCGTATGAAGGGGGAGAATGGTGAGAGAGAAAGAGACCAGGGATAAGGAGTGTCCTGAGGTATAGTCACAATGGATGTTAATACTGGGAACAGATGAACACCCCCAGACACAATGAGAAATGGCAGACTGTTTAGTGGTAAAGGAGGTGGTAAGTGGGCGAGATGTCACTTGATTTTCCATGGTACCAAGGACAGAGTGAGGATTTAATCAGGTGTGCTGGGCTCCCTGGGGTGTTCTTCTCAGGGTCTTCTCCCTGCCAGCGTTGTGAGTCAGCCCACCTGCCCTCTCAGCAGGTGCGTGTCACAGAGGAAGACCGCCCTAGATTTGGGAGCATTTTCTGTGAGATGAAATTGGAAAGCCAGTTGCCTGGGAGCATCCCCTACCACGACCTTCCTGAGGTCGCTTCCTGCAGCCCAAATTCTGTAGAATGTGAACTTCAAAATGTTATTTATCTACAAGTATGCCTTTACATCGTAGTGCAAAAAGAGCCCTGATAACAAATGTGTTTTCAGGTCTTTAGAGAAGTTAATTTTGTGTTTTCGTTTTGTCTTGTGAAGTTTGTGTGTTCCAATTTGAATTTCATTCCACATATTTGCTCATTATTATTAGTGAAGAGTATTTACATTAGGGCTTGCCAAGATTTGTATTTATTAAAAACTCCCCCAGATTTATCATGGGATGAGTTAATCTAGGGAGAGGAGGGGCTTTTTTTCTTCTTCTTTTGAACAAGAGGAAAGGAGAAAATTAAGATGGGATACTTAGGGTCTAGAAAGGAAAGAAAGTAAGAAGGAGCCTTGATCTTATTGTAAAGTGGGAGAGGAGATTACTTGCTGAGATAAATTAGAACTAGAGGCTGGAGAAGGGCGAGATAATTTTGAAACAGCTACTGGGGTGAACTGAGGAGCATGCTAATAGTCTTTGAAAGCAATGAATTAAAGGTCCAGTGTGGATGGCCTGTCCACTGAGAAAATGGAGTACTATTGGTGCTTCTCACTCCTTAAGTTTTAAGTCCCAATTAACAAGAAACGTGTCTTGTGGTTTTAGTCTTACAAGCACTATTTAAGGGAGAAATTTACAAATATAATAACCATCATACTTGAATGGAGCATAGACTCTTTTTTATTCTTTACAGACTATCTGTTTAACTTTGCAACCGCTGCTACAAAAAAAATAACTGAATCAGTTGCTGAAACAGCACAAACAATAAAGAAATCAGTAGAAGAAGGAAAGATAGATGACATCATTGATAAGGTACATTTAAATATCTTTTGGAAATATAAGTTTATGAAATTCATTAGCAGCTAATGTAGTCATCCCTTTTTATGAACTTTATTAACCCAAATAGGGTATCATATTCTGATAAAAATGTTGAGATTCTTGTTTTTTCCCCTCTCCCCTCTCCTTTTTGTATAATAAGTAACTATAAGTTACCTGATTTAAATAACTTTTTTTTTTAATATATTCTAAAATACATTGATGCTTTTGGGTAATACTGAGCTTTTCATATTGTGAGTTTAATTTTCAACTATAACCATTTCAGAATACATTTATGCCTTTGAATCATTTGAGTTCATTCAGTTGAATCATTTTAAAAGTCCTGGGCCAATAGGAACAACCCTTTTAAGACTCTAGGGAGTGAATTTGTTCATTTTTTGCAATGGAAGGGTACAGGCCTAGGGAATTTCATTTCTGTTGGTAACTGTTTGAACTAAGGAGGTCATCAATTAAACTTAAGACAGCTTGTTTAGATATTTTCATGGTGTGTACTATTTGTTAGAATGAGATTTGACCTGTCTTTTATTGTTTTATAAAATAACATAAAAATTCTGTCTTTAAATCCTTTTATTTTTGCATTTGAAAAGATCATCTGTCAAAAAGGCAGTTGAACACTTAAGAGTTCAGAAATGTTGAAGATTCCCTCTTATTGGGGAAGGGAAGACATACCACTTTTGTGTCTTGTTATTTGAGGAAAATGAATAAGATGTCTCAAATGAACTTCACAAATCTCGAGTGTAAATCTTATCTAATAATAAGCTTTTTAAAAGTAATTTAATTCTGTGTATTTTTTAACAGACATTTATAGGAGATTTTCATAAGGAACAGAAAAAATTTGTTGAGGAGCAGAATACAAAAAAGTCAGGTATGGTATAGGTTTATACGTGACTTACTTGCCTACCGGATTTTACTGAACACTGCTTCTGTGCTTGACACCCCACTAAGGCTATGAGATTACAAAAATGTCCACGTTAGGCCCCTATCTCTCAGGCAGCACAAGGACTAGTGGGGACAAGCCTTCAGGACTTGAAGGAAATCCCTGCCCGTGGCTAGGGTGTGGGTGAGGTAGCCCTTCTTGGGAGCTGGCTCTGAAGGAGGGGGAGTGGGCTTTTCTTTTTACTTTCTCACATGTCCAGCAGAGTCTCTGATGTATACCTAGCGGGCACTTAGCAAATGTTGGCTCCCTTCCTGAAAAAAAGGAAGGGCTTTCCAGGGAAGTGACAGAGGGCTGTGAAAAATCACAGGGTGTTGGAGAACTTAATCAACACATTTCTTTACTGACAAATATTCGTTTAAATGTTTGCAGTTGCAAGATCTCAAAATGCCTGCTTTTACTGTTTGGTGATTTTCAGACACAATCTGGCAAAAGTAGTGTGAAATACTTCAGTTGGTTTGAGCAGTACCACAAATTCAGAAAGAACTAGTTAGTCCTGTGCTGAGTTCCCATCAGGCATTGTTGTCCTCAGATACCCAAAACTGGGAAGCGGCTCTTTGGGACAAGTCAACTACTGTACAGGGCAGTGTAACCTGGTAGTTCGTGGGAAGCAGTAAAGTTGACCCTGGCTCAGGGCTAGTTGGTGCCTCTGAGATGGGAACTGTGGATGGATTGGGAGTGAAAGGTTTGGAGGCAGGTTCACTTTTATTTTTCCGTTCCATTCAGTATGCATTTCCTAAGAATTAGGAATATTCTTTTATATAATCACCAGTGGTACAGTTACCAGCTTTAGGCAAAATATTCACAGTCTAATTTTGTCACTTGACCCAGTAACATCCTTTATACACTTTCCCCTCTCAGTACAGCATCGTCTTGGATACAGTACTGCACTTTTTGTTGTGCTCCTTCTTTTAAAATAGACCATTCCTCATCTGGGCTTGGTCTGATATTTCCTCATGATCAGATTCAGATTATGCATGCTTGGCCAGAAGACTGCCTACATGATGAATCCTTCTCAAGAGATCACATCTGGAGGCCTACAGTGGCCATCTCTGTCTTCTGGGTGATGTTGATTTTGGTCACCTAGTCAAGGCATTCTTCAACTTTTCCATTGTATGATGCAAGTCCATTTTTTACCAAATGCATACGTGCATAAGATTCATACGTTAACTCTGAGGATTACAATGAGTGTTCGTATTTGGAACTTATTAGTAAATTGCTAAAATGGTTATGTGGAAACTTTCTCATTCCTTCAAGCCACAGATGGCAGTGTAACCCCCTCACCCCCCTTTTTTAATTGTAGTGTAGTTGCTTTACAATGTTGTGTTAGTTTCTGGTGTCACAACGTAACCCTTGTAACCTGTTTTTACTTCTTTGCCATTAAAAACCTTTTAGAAGTAGCAGTGCCACCATGGGTTGATAGTAATGATGAAGAAACAATTCAACAACAAATCTTGGCCCTGTCAGCTGTAAGTATCTTGCGATACCCTGTACTGAAATACTTTCTTCCTATCATGACGTCACCCTTAGCAGAATGTTTTTCTTCTATACAATTTTTTAAATATTTTGAGATGTTAGGAATGTACACCTCAACTTTCACTATTTTTTCAATGTTTTTAAATTTGCTTTTCTAGTCTATTTCACAAAATAATTCTTGCAGCCTTAAAAGGATTTTTTTTTGTTATTAAGACAATCTTTTTTTTTAAGACAATCTTTTGAGATGTGCTATTAAGAAGTTTCTAGATAGCATTCTAATTCTTCCAAATGAAATGATCATATTCTAAATTTGCTCTTTAACTACTGTATATATCTCTCTGAAACTGAAATTGAAAGAAATAAAACTCCATATGCTGCCCCAAAATATTAGTGTGTTACCACCTAAGAATCATGTAGCACCTGACAGTTTCAGGAAGTACTTTCTCACACATTATCTCTTTTGAGCCTCCTGGTTTGTCTGTGAGGTAGGTAGGGGCTTTTATCACCACTGTGCAGGTATGGAGACCAATACTCTCAAATGGGACCCTCACTCCTTATCTTTGTCTCTCCTGGGCTATGAACTCTCAGCAGAGGCTGGCTTTGAGCTTTGTCCTCAGCACCCAGCATAAGGCTTTCACTATATGGGTGATTTTCAAGCTTTATTTTTAACCTACTTTTTTTTTTAGCCAAAGTCATAAAGGGAACCTTGGTCTAGAAAACAAATATAGAGCTGGGCTTTCCCTCCCTTCCACTCCCCCAGGGCATTTAGGATTTCTTTTTTTCTTCCCATTAGTAAATCCCTAAAGGCCTGAGGATCCAATTCCAAGCTCACTGTGGACACCATGTATTTTGATGACCACCTTACAGTCAAACTTGACATTGACATCACACATCTGCATGCTTCTCCAGAAGGGGGAGACTTGAAGTGTTGGGTGGGGGCCCTGGCCCTAGCACGTGCTCAGCCAAGGTTCCCCAAGTGAACCAACAACAAGCCTTTCCCTGCCTGGCACTCTCTGTGGAGAAGCTGCACTGTGACTGTCTCAGCCACCATTGCATTCTCATGCCCTCAGTGCAGGGACTGACCTTCAGAGCGTAACAGAGATTTCAGGCAGAGCGTGGGCTCGCACATTCCATCAGAAGGTATGAGACCAAAGTGTGGTTTGTGCACACTTGAGAAATGACTTGGGTCATGGGTTTTACTTCTCCGATAAGACCACCATGGTTAGCTGACTCCAACTTTGGGTTCTTTTACATTAGTTTTCACATACCAAAACAGAAGTCTTTTTCTATGGTTTCAAATTATGTAATTTCATAAAGTTCATGGTTGAATTTCCTGACCTCCCATGACGCTCTCTCCAGTTAAAACTATTAAAGAATATATGAAAGGATTGATCATTCTCCACTCTCTCTAAGGCAGACAAGTTAATGACAGCTCGTTGCACTTGGTGGCTGAAGCATTTAGGGAATTTAATGTGTCATATCATTGATGCGTTGTTACCTATTCATTGCAGTCTATGGTTTCCCCCATGTTTTTCCTCTTTTTATCCAAGGACAAGAGGAACTTCCTTCGTGACCCTCCAGCCGGGGTGCAGTTTAACTTTGACTTTGATCAGATGTATCCCGTCGCACTGGTCATGCTCCAAGAGGATGAGCTCCTGAGCAGGATGAGATTTGACCTTGTTCCTAAACTGTAAGCATTGGGTTCTCGAGCCAGATGGGAAAGAGGCATGGGCTGGGGGCCAGGATGTTCTCAGACATTCTTCATGAAAACGGGCTCTACGGCCCTTCAGCAGTACCCACCCACCCCCACCCCCCACACACAGGGTGCCATAGAATCAAAACTCAGGGTGGACTTTTGGGGAATTTTGGAGTACAGATGAGATGTGCTCTTTTATCCCCAGTTAGATGGTAGAAAGAATTTTCCTATGAAAGACACATGTGCACCTGCACCCTCCTGAATAAAACCAAGATCCCCAAGGTGCATGAGAACATGGCGCTGCCTTTTGTCCACTCGGGCTCCTCTCTGTGGCAGTGGCCTTTCTCTTCCCATCCAAGGCTTCTCCCCTCCACAAATTCCTGCTTGTCCCTTAAGCTCCAGCACAGGTATCATGTCTTCTGTGGCGTGGCGATCAACAGAGGCCCCCTCCCTTCTCCTCTGCCACCGTGAGTTCTTCTCACCTTTTCTACCTTCTTTTGAATCTGCCCCACTTTTAACATCAGTGGTCTTTGGTGTTCGCTGAGTGTTCCTGTTTTATGCCTCTCTCTTCTTGTGTGATGGGGTTATCTTCCTATTCTCTGAGGACATGAAGTCTGGCTTTCTTAAGATACCCTTCTCACTCTGCCTTCTCTGCGTCTTGACTTTGGGTTCTGTGTTCATGCTGGAGGCTTCTCTTACCCATTCTTTGGGGCTGTGTGCTCCCCTGGGCCATTGAGGCGGGGCAGCTCAGTAGCCATGAGCAGACTCCTCAGCCTGGGCTGGCTATAGACGGAACAGCGGGTTGAGCCTGAGCCCCACGGCTTCAGTACAGCCAGGAGCCCCTGTTCTCAGCTGCGCCAGCTGTCCCTGAGTGCAGGGACTGTGACTCTTGGTCTCTGCCACTTGATGAAGGTGGTGTCTGCCAGCCTTCCTGACTATAAAGTTACTCCTTCCCTCTTTGAAATTAATAACTATTTTCTCGGGAGGCACTTTGAAACTCTGTAAATATGTCATGTTTCCTCAAATTTTCCATGTATTCATATATTTATGTATATCTGTATGGACTCAAGGTCCTGTTTTATGCAATGGTTATAATCCATTGCTATCATTATTTGTTTTGATGCTCAAACCATCACCTATTTGCCAGTGGAAGCCCATTCAAGCTGGCTTCTATGTCTTTTTAACTCATCCTGTTCATTCATTGAGTCCTTCCTTTCTAGCATGAGATAGTCCTCCAGGCTTACCTTGTACTTCCCCTGCTATAACCCTGGAATTGGCCATTTGTCCCAGGGGTTCTGGTTCCTTTTAGGAAAGTGGTGTGCATTAGGCATGCTCTTTATTATTGGGATGTCACTACTCCTTGGCCCACTCAGTGGAAGAGCTAGTGTGCTCATATATACACAGACGCACTTGTTTGCATCTCTACTGAATAAAAACCATATGGTCACAGTGATACTTCACAGCAAGGATCATTCTAGAATTTTCCCTTTTCATGATTGTAACTCCCTTTTCTGATGGTAAGAAACCCAGTTTCCACTATCCTTAGTATTTTTATTTAAGCAGTCAATCCCCTTGTGAGTGACCAATCTTCCTTTATCACCACCACCACCTCCCCAGCTTAGATGCCCTCCTGTCCCTGTTCAGGCTGTCACTCACTATTCCAGGCCACCACCACGTGGGTACTCACCTTGCTCTTCTTGGGTGCCGACACCTCACCCCAGGTGGCGAGTGTGCAGCCAGGTTTGAGACTTCACTGAGAGTTCTCAGGTTACTTCAGTCTTTTTATCAGTCATCTGCTGCTTCATTACTGTCGCTGATTGCTAGTTATATGCAAGCTGCCAAACATGTCCTCTCATAAGGAACAACACCCACAATCCTTTATTCTCACTGCTTGAAAGCATTTAATCCTTTGGTAAACAGCAGATAATTGGTGGGGACCTGCTCTACTTCCAGTCTCCCAGGCTGCTCATGGTGCTTTGACAGCAGTCCCCCACTTCCCTCTGCTGAGGGCAGTGTCAATATCTTTAAAATACCAAGAAACACTGAGTATTCATTGGTGCATTATAAACTTTGCTACTGTGGAGAAGATAGTTTATCCTACTACTCCGCTTTCAATTCGAAAGGAAGTGAGAATTTCCTTTGAGCCTCATTCCGATTCGAAACTGTCTGTAAAAACCACCTATTCCAATGTCCACTGCAACAGATAAGCCCTGCACACATGTATGCATGCATTCTCAAGTGTGTTGTTGTTTGTCTTTGAAAGTGTGAAGGAAGACGTGTTTTGGAGGAACTACTTCTACCGTGTCTCCCTAATTAAGCAGTCGGCCCAGCTCACAGCCCTGGCAGCCCAGCAGCAGGCTGCTGGGAAGGAGGAGAAGAACCACGGCAGACAGAATGAGTTGCCGCTGACAGGTATATTCAAGAAGGCTTCGCTCTGCAGGGCAAATGTCACAAACATTCCTTTAAAAATACTCAGATTCTCATGGTCCTGTCATTGTGCACATGCCAGAAATATCATCGTTATCTTAGGGAAAATACTTTTCCTTCCAGAGAAGATATTCATTCTTCTCTTGTTGCCCTCTCCCTGACCCTGCCAACTTGTCTTCCTTCCGTTTTCATTTACTTTGCTTTTTCTCATTCTTCAGGTTTTTTATTTCTTCCTTTTTATTTCTCCCTCCATCACCAGTCATCTTCCCATCTCTCTCCTTGCCCTTCTCATGCTTTCTGTTCTCCGCTGACTCAGTTCCCTACTTTCCTTTGGTTCTCTCTTCCATTCAGCCTGCTCATGTCCCCAGTTCTTGGTCTGTAGAGCTGAACTCAGCCAGCCAGCCTGGAACCAGACCCCAGTCAGTGACACATGTGACTCTTCCTTACTGTGACAGTTTTACCCTGGTTGTTGGGGAAAGTGGTTTATAATATCAGCAATGATTTCAAAAGCGGTCCCCAACCTTTTTGGCACCAGGGACCAGTTTTGTGGAAGACAATTTTTCTCCAGGACCGGAGAGGGGATGGGATGGTTTCAGGATGTTTCAAGCGCATTACATTTCTTGTGCACTTTATTTCTAATCTGATGCTGCTGCTGCTCTGATAGAAGGTGCCAGTCCATGGGCCAGAGGTTGGGGACCCCTGATTTAATACCTGTAATAATTATTAAGATATGTATCTTGTGTCCTATTTTTAATGTTTAATGAACACCTGCTTTGTATAGGTACCTGTTACAACTGGAAACTTATCCATACATGGAATTTTAAATGATTATATAAAACAGTGCTTCCTAAGGCACCGGTTGTATAGACCACTAGGAAGGCACCTGACAACTGCATTTAGGGTCAGGAAACGTAACGAAGTTGCTCTCACAAGAACATTTGTTGCTTTGCATGTAGATGTTAATATGAATCCCAGTTGTCTCTCATACTTAGTATTTCTTCTTTATTAATTTTATTGGAAAATGCCATTTTGCCCCAAACTGCATGTGTATCAAAATGGGCTTAACAGGAGAGCTGCTGTGACTGAGCATTACATTTTATTGATACTTTGTGCTTTCTAGCATTTGTGACAAAGGAAAACTTAATTCTCATTATCTTAAAAGAAAGAGCAGAATTATTCTTCAATGCATTTTGCTAATAATCAAAATTTGTTTCCTGCTGGAAACCTTACATAAGGGGTATTAGAATATGATGATATATACTAAACATATCCCCAAAAGAAAGAGGTTGAGATGGTTTCATCTGGGTAGTTCCTATGATAATTACAGAAAAACAGAAAGCATAACATTAAAAACTCATTTCTGAAAATTACTTAGTATCACCATACTCATGAATAATTTAGTTCTTATCATATGTATTCAGAATTAAATCAAACAATTCTTGACTCTCTTCTTCTCACTTCTTAGAGGCAGTACGGCCCAAAACACCACCTGTCGTAATCAAATCTCAGCTTAAAACTCAAGAGGTAATACAGTCTTACATTTTACCCAGTAGTTAATGTCTAGAAATGAAGTAACTCTGTCAACTAGCTCAGATACCATTTCAAAACTGCTTATGCATACGGGTCTTATCTGTTCTGAAGAAGAGGGATCCGGTACTTGAAGGGTTAAAGACCTACAGCTGAGACCTGAGGCGATCCTTGGGGACTAGACAGAATGACTGGAGTGATCCAAACTGTGAGTGAGTGGAGAGACTCAGGTGGTCATTCCTGTGGTCAGCAAGCCAGTGTGCAGGTTAGGAGTTGGAGCACAGCGACCATCCGACTAGCGGAGGAGGGGAATGAAAGTGAGGCTGCAGTAAGTCGTTAGATGACTATAAACTCGAGCTCTAATCTCTATGTCACTTCACAAACTGTTTTCAGGGCTCATGTATTGCCTTTCAGGACGAAGAGGAGATTTCTACCAGCCCATGTGTTTCTGAGTTTGTCAGTGATGCCTTCGATTCCTGTAACTTAGATCAGGAGGATCTGAGGAAGGAAATGGAGCAGCTGGTGCTGGACAAAAAAGAGGAGGGGACAGTCGCACTGGAAGGTACAAAGCCAACAACAACACTGTTCTCATCCCCAGTGCCGAAGTTGACCTTAGAAAATTTTGTTATTTTGGAGCAGATATACAAAACTAGGCTGTAACTTTTGCATCAAAACTGCTCTGTGTTCCACACTAGAAGGTGGATTCTGGTACACATGACCAGACTTCCCATTCCTCTGCCCTAAGCACAGAAGCGTAAAAAGGAGAAACTGAGACCACAGAGGTTAAGTGACTCTTCTGAGGCATCTCAGCCCCGAGGATATGTGGCCAGGAGTGGGCACCAAAGCCAGCCCTTCCTGTGGAGATGCTGCCTTCTGGCCTTCTGCTTTCAAAGCTGCATCCTGCTGGAGTTTATACTGTAGGTTTAAGACTCTTTCCAGTTGCTGTGTGCCATGAGCACATCACTTCTGGGAAGAAGCAGGCTGCCTTTTAAAAACCAAATTAATTTAAGGTGATATAGGAAAAAAGTGCAAATGATGGGGCTGCTTTCTTTGGCACATCAGGACAGGTTGGTGGCTTCTTGTTGGATGACAGACAAAGGCTTCACCATTCATGAAGCTTTCAGAGACTTACTGTCGGGGAAGACAGCTATTCCCACCGTTGTGCAGAAAGCACTGGTGATAAAGCTGGCCTCCCGGAGGTGAACCACCTGCAGCTCAGGTTCCACCTGTATGTCTGTCACTGTCACGCTCTGTGGTCTTGGACAAGTCACTTAGCCTCTAAACCTCCACTTCCCCATCTGTCAAATGTGTATAACTGTGTCTATAGTCCACGGATTGTTCTAAGGGTTAAAGAGTGATATGCAGAGAGCACTTAGCCCTCGCCTGGCTGAGTTAATGCTCTAGAAACATTAGCTGTTTTTGCTGCCAGTATTAATTATCAATTATCTACTTAAATAGAAAATCAGAGGCCTAGGTAAAAGAAAATAACATGCAAAATTTACTGACATCTGATACCTTTGCTTCTGCATTTAATAAATGTATCTTTCTTATCATATTTCTCTTCAGTGACAGTTAAAACCTGTTCAGTTTCTTAGCATACACAGTGCTGAACAAAGCCTGAGACAGTAAATATTTCTGTGGTTAGTACTTAACATAGGTAAGTATACTGGACTGCATTGTTCAGACCACCGTGATGAATTCAGAATCTTTTTTTTCTCATTTGTTTCTTTTAGAGGATTCTGTAGATTGGGAGAAAGAACTACAACAGGAACTTCAGGAATATGAAGTGGTGGCAGAATCAGAGAAACGAGATGAAAACTGGGATAAGGAAATAGAGGAAATGCTGAAGGAGGAAAATTAACTGTCTGTCTCCTGAAATAAAAGAATAAACTGTAACATGCTATAACTGACATTAAATTCTAGATGTTGAGACTCGCTGAATCAGAAGGCGCAAAGGAATATAACTTTATTAAATTCAAAATTCTTTGTTTTTCAAGCTGAAACTTGCCTCTTCTACTTAAAAAAACAGGACACAGGACATTTATTCTAATAATCAAAAAGGGATGTTTTAGGTAATGTTCCTTTAATATAAATCTAGTTAAAGATGTTCTTATAGTCAGTACAGACATCTTTCTGGTAGTCAGTACAGACATGTTTCAGAAACACAAAATCTTAGACTGAAGTTTTCTGTGAGGTCAAAAATATAATATATTCTTCAATTGTGGTTTTCTAAACATTTGTACTTCTTGCATTTTTGTTGATACATATATGTTAAAGTACTTAATGGATTAATAACTATCAAAATGACCAAATTGTACCAAAGAACTTGAGAGGAAGCACTTTCTGAACTATTTTCTTGCAGATATTTTCTAAAATTCCATCTGGAAGCCAAAAGATAAAATAATTATATTGATTATAATGAGTAAGCATCACACAGTTTGACACTGAGAAATACTGTGTAAAAATATTTGTTTTTCTTTGGGGCCTTTTTAAAAAAAAAATCTATGCCACATTTAATAATGGTTTCCTAAATTTCACATCATGGTTTTTGTAGAAAACAGGGTCTTTCATCCTTAAAGTATCAATGACTGTCAGAAGCCCCTTCACCTTATCGTCTCATGTTGTTTAAATCGTCTCCACATATAATACATGTTTTTGCTTTTTTGTCTTAATTAAAGGGTCAGTCTTTATAAAATTGTGTTCTCCGAGTACAACTTTTGGAACTTTATTGACCAATCCTGCCTGGATTCCACTCTACTGGCAGGACTGTTCACAGAATGTGGTTACTTGAAAAGGACAGATGGCTGAATACCAGAACACTCCACAGTGTTTGCTTCCTGAACCTTTCAGGTTTTTCAAAAAGCCTTTATTTCATAAAGGGGAGAAGAATTAACACAGTTCTTATAAGAAACATGTACTTATTTATATTCTTGATCCCATAAAAATTAGTCTATAGTCCTCTGGCAGATATAGTCAACAGGAATTAGGTGTTTAGGTTTGTAGTTTGGGATGTGCTCCCGCAAAGAAGCCAGACTTCCTCAGCTAGAATCACTTGGGTTGTATTCGATGAGACCACTGACACCATCATCAAGAGACTTCCACTTGTGGGTCTGCAATTGCTGATTACTCAGACGTGGTGTCCGGCAACTTTTGAGGCAATCCTGTTGAAAGGAAAATTTTTAAGAATTTAGAGTTTGCTGTAGGGAAACAAATGTTAAATGTTTCTAAGTAGTTAAAAATCCTAGATATAAGCAGCTCAGATTATAACAGTAGTTGGCTTGTAGTATATGCACTAAAATTCGTATTGACGAATGTTGAATAAACATAAAAAAGGAAAGGTTTCAGAGAAATTTTAAAACCTGGGGCTTCCATGGTGGCTCAGTGGTAAAGAATCCACCTGCCAATGCAGGAGACAGGTTTGATCCCTGATCCGAGAAGACCCCACATGCTGCGGACCAACTAAGTCCCTGAGCCACAACTACTGAGCCCATGCTGTGCAACAAGAGGAGCACCACAATGAGGAGTCTGCAACCAGAGAGCTGCACTTCAAGAAAGCCTGCGCAGGGCGCTCTCCAACATAAATCACAGCAAGGTCTTCTATGATCCACCTCCCAGAGTAACGGAAGTAAAAACAAGGTGAACAGATGGGAACTGGCTGAACTTGAAAGCTTTTTGCACAACGAAGGAAACTAAGCAAGTGAGAGAACAGCCCTCAGAATGGGAGGAAACAGTAGCAAACAAAACAACTGACAATCTCCAAAATATACAAGCAGTTCATGCAGCTCAATACCAGAAAAATGAACAACTCAATCAAACAGTGGGCAGAAGACCTAAACAGACATTTCTCCAAGGGAAGACCTACAGATGGCTAATAAACACATGAAGAGATGCTCAACATTGCTCATTATTAGAGAAATGCAACTCAAAGCCACCATGAGGTATCATCTCACACCAGTCAGAATGGCCATCATCAAAAAGTCTACTAACAATGAATGCTGGATAGGGTGTGAAGAAGGGGGAACCCTCTTGCACTGTTGGAGGGAATGCAAACTGATACAACCACTATGGAGAACAGTATGGAGATTCCTTAGAAAACTAGGAATAAAACTACCATACAACCCAGGACCAGATGCCATGATCTTCGTTTTCTGAGTGTTGAGCTTTAAGCCAGCTTTTTCACTCTCCTATTTCTCCCGGCAATCTTGATTCCAGCTTGTGCTTCTGCTCCCATCACTTCATGGGAAATAGATGGAGAAACAGTGGAAACAGTGTCAGACTTTATTTTTTGGGGCTCCAAAATCACTGCAGATGGTGAGTGCAGCCATGAAATTAAAAGACGCTTACTCCTTGGAAGGAAAGTTATGACCAACCTAGATAGCATATTAAAAAGCAGAGACATTACTTTACCAATAAAGGTCCGTCTAGTCAAGGCTATGGTTTTTCCAGTAGTCAACAATGGATGTGAGAGTTGGACTGTGAAGAAAGCTGAGTGCTGAAGAATTGATGCTTTTGAACTGTGGTGTTGGAGAAGACTTTTGAGAGTCCCTTTGACAGCAAGGAGATCCAACCAGTCCATCCTAAAGGAGATTAGTCCTGGGTGTTCATTGGAAGGACTGATGCTAAAGCTGAAACTCCAATACTTTGGCCATCTCATGCAAAGAGTTGACTCATTGGAAAAGACCCTTATGCTGGGAAGAATTGGGGGCAGGAGGAGAAGGGGACGACAGAGGATGAGATGGCTGGATGGCATCACCGACTCGATGGACGTGAGTTTGAATGAACTCCAGGAATTGGTGATGGACAGGGAGGCCTGGCGTGCTGCAGTTCATGGGGTTGCAAAGAGTCAGACATGACTGAGCGACTGAACTGAACTGAACTGATGGACTCTAGAAAGATGGTACCTACGATCCGATGTGCAGGGCAGCAAAGGAGCATGCACGCTAAGTACCTTCAGTCGTATCCGTCTCTGTGTGACCCTAGGGACTGTAGCTTACCAGGCTCCTCTGTCCATGGGATTCTCCAGGCAAGAATACTGGAGTGCATTGCCGTTCCCTCCTCCAGGGGACCTGCCTGACCCAGGGATCATACCTGTATCTCCTATGTCTCCTGCCTTGGCAGGCAGATTCTTACCACTAGTGCCACCTGGATCCTATGTACTGGGCAGCAAACGAGACACAGAAGTAAAGAACAGACTTTTGGACTCAGTGGGAGAAGAGGGTGGAATGATTTGAAAGAACAGCATTGAGACAGATACATTGCCATATGTAAAATAGATAGCCAGTGGGAGTTTGATGTATGAAGAAGGGCATCCAAAGCAGGTGCTCTGGGACAACCTAGGGGGATGGGGGGGAGGGAGGGGTGTTCAGGATTGGGGGACACATGTATACCTATGGCTCATTCATGTTGATGTATGGCAGAAACCACCACAATATTGTAGAGTAATTATCCTCCAATTAAAACAAATTTTTAAAAACCTGTGCAGCAACAAAGATCCAGTGCAGTCATAAATAAATAAATATCTTAAAAAGTTAAAAACCTAAAATGAAAATAGAAATGTTACAGTTGTTGCTATTAGTTTTACATGACAGTCTTAATGCTTAATTGTACGTTAACCTGTTAAAATAAATGGATAAAATAAGATTTTATATACAGCGTATAAGTACACTAACTGATTGCACCACTGGAGCTCCTATACACAGCATAAAAATACAGTTAGGTTACAGTTTTATGGATCCATCCGTGGGTGAAATGTTCTGCTTTTGTAAATTACACAGGTAACTGAAGTGTTATTCTTTTTTTTTTTTTTTCTTTTCTTTTTTTGGCTGCACTGTGGGGCTTTCAGGATCTCACTTCCCTGACCAGTGATTGAACTTGGGGCCACAGCAGTGAAAGCCCAGAATCGTAACCACTAGGTCATCACGGAATTCCCTGAAATATTATTCTTTTAAAGGGCAAAATAATTTCAACCTGTTTGATGGGGAAATTTTCAGTATTTATTATGTGCTTGGGGGTCAGCCGACAACTTATACTGTGCATCAAAATACATGAGCTTCACAAAAAGGAGCTTCATAAAGGAAACAGAATTAAGGGGTTAGATATGCAGGGTCTCAGGCCGCCCCCCAACCCCAGACCTGCTGGCTCAGCGTCTTGCATGGTACCAAGACCCCTGAGGATAGAATGGACCTCATGAGCTGAGAGAAGGAACTGGCAACCCACTCCAGTGTTCTTGCCTGGGAAATTCCATGGACAGAGGAGCCTGGTGGGCTATAGTCCGTGGGGTGGCAGAGTAGGACATGACTGAGCGAGCACGCAGGAGTTGACGGCGCTGCACCAATGCACTGATGCGCTCAGGGCTATAGAACTTTCTGGTGCTTTTTACTCTTCCTGTAGCATCCTCAGCTGACACTGACTTTCTAGTTGCAAGTGCCTCCAGTTGTCACCATTGCCCACTCCCATTGCCACAGGCCCAAATTAAGAGGATCCAACTTCCCAGGGGGACAATGAATAGTCCTACTGAATCAGATATTTCTCACAGCACATTCCAGAGTGTGCGCTCTACCAAGCACAGAGGTAAGGCTTTCTGAGAACCACATTTCATGTTCATGAGCTTTCTCTGAGGTTCTTGGGTGGCATCTAAGGGCTGATGTGCCCACCCTGAAGGCTGGATGATGTGTTTATGCAAATAAACCTAAATAACAAAAATCATTTAAAAGGTAAATAGAGCATCAAACCATACTGTCTTTAAAGCCTATTTTAGGTGCATGGAGTCAATATCACACAAGAATTAACAATATCCATGTATTTTGCGATTACAGCAGTTGATGGCAAATAAGTCCTCAGCTGACCTTGCCAATCTCAGGAGGTTGTGTGCTGCTACTATGCACTCGTCACAGTGGCAGAATCTCCTATACGCAGAAGTGCTAACTTACACAAAGTGACAAGTCTCAATGTGTCATATCTGAAAATTAAAAAAGCTTATCTTTTAGGAGACAAGGCAGGTATTTGTCCTCATGGTGCTTTCAGATGCCCCGTTATAACCAAGATGATTTTGCACAATCAAAAGAATGTTACAGTGCTAGACGCTTCAATAGCACATATACTAATACTCGAATGATACAGAGATTAGCATGGCCCCTGCGCAAGGATGACACACAAATTCGGAGAAGCGTTCCATATTTTTTTACAATTTTGAGCATTAATATAATAATATTATGAATACGATTCACAGAAAATTTTTAAAGTTTACTGAAAGAAAACAAGATTACATACAACTTGCAACTATTTATTTGCCTTCTTGACTGCTTTGCTATGCTATGCTAAGTCACTTCAGTCGTGTCCGACTCTGTGCGACCCATAGACGGCAGCCCACCAGGCTCCCCTGTCCCTGGGATTCTCCAGGCAAGAACACTGGAGTGGGTTGCCATTTCCTTCTCCAATGCACGAAAGTGAAAAGTGAAAATGAAGTCGCTCAGTCATGTCCAACTCTTAGTGACCCCATGGACTGCAGCCTACCAGGCTCCTCCGTCCATGGGGTTTTCCAGGCAAAAGTACTGGAGTGGGGTGCCATTGCCTTAGGACTCTGCATGTGCTTCTATAGTGTGAATTATTTGGTAGGTTGCTCTTTCTGGTAGACTTTCCCACCATTTTAAAGTAAAGATACACATCTTTCAACCCTGAAATTAGGTGCATTAATTTTAACAAATTATTTTTGAGTTAAAAAAATGTAGAAATTTTGATATAGTTAATATAATCAATTAGTTGCATTGGGAGAAGACAGACTATTTTAATAAATGATTAGTTTATGAAAGTATCCAACTATGTTGATAAGAAGAAAATAAAATTACAAAATGCATGTTACAGTGCCCCAAAGATGCTTGGAAAACTAGTAAGTCATGGCAGATGACATGAATATTCATGAAGTTTTAATTTCATGCAGTTATGCATTTCTCACAAATCACTTTGGTTATGTGATCCTCACACTGAGGGATTTGTTTGCATAAAGTCATTTATGATTTCAGTTGTTAAACTATAATATTTTATAGCATTTATTCAGTCCATCCTGATTTCTTTAAGGTTTAAATATTACCGTTTTCCCTGAAAACTAAAAATTCTCTTCTGGAGTAGAGGACCCTGTCAGCTCCTGTTGTTAGAATTGCAACTGCCCTGAGATGGTCTTGAGTTTTAAGAACACATTTTACTTTCACTGTAGACTTCTCAAATTCAGTAACCTGTCCTTCATTATAAAAGATCACTGCAACCCAGTCACCATCTTCGTGGGGGTGGGGGTCGCTTCACTCAGTTTGTAGGATCTTAGTCCCCCAGCAGAGATTGAACACGCTCTCTTGGAAATGAAAGCATGGAACCCTAACCACCAGAGAATTCCCTCCACACGGTCCTGTACTCTAAATCTTGTTGTAGGATTTTCCCCTCATCCAGTCTTGATGATATATATTGACCCATCTTGTTCTTTTCTGATAACCATGATGAGTAATGACTATACTTTTTGCAGGCTAAAGCTAAAACGCAGCAAGACTAACCAGCCCCTCTAAGAATGAAGCCTGTTCTCAATAACGCTTTGCGGAGGGGCTGGGGTGGACGGGAGGCTAATATAGTGTGTCTGGGTGTGCTCAGTCGTGTCCCACTCTTTGCAACCCCATATAGACATTGGATCAATTCATAATAATGGAGGGTTTTGGTGACTACGACTCAAGTATCCACGTTATAATCACAATAATAGTCATTAAGACTATAATATTCTCTGCCATTACTGCACTCCAGCAATGCAAAAATCCACATGCAACAAAATGGCCACATCACTGGACAGTTTTCACTCTGTCATGGCGACTTCCTGCAGAGTATAAATGTGATGTGAGGACTGAGCTAAATCCTATGCCTCTGCCAAATGAGTGTGGCACAAATATACTATGTTAAGGCCGCTGTGTGCTTCATTACTCAGATTAATAGAAGACATGCTTATGAAATTAGAGCATGAAAATAGACACTATCCAGAATCTAGACAACACACAAAAGTAACTGCATAACAAGGACACGGGACGGATTCCGGTCCAAATATTACCATGCTGTTATAAACCGGCTAAACCAGTGAGTTGCTTAGCAGAGAACAGTGACTCTGCACTCTAGAACCACTCAAGAGCTTTAAAAATGCTGATGCTCAATCCCCACACACAGAGAGAAAAATTTAATTGGCCCAGGGTGGAGTCCTGGGCATAAGATTTTTAGAAACTGTCCAACTCCTTTGGTTGACCGCCATGATTGTGAAGCGCTGGGCCATGAACAGAGGCCCCAGGGAAAGTCAGACTTCTTTGGGCAAGATATTCCAGTAGGGGGCGCTCAGCTGATTCCATGTTTCTTAACGTCCATCAGTGTCCCAAGTGTTAACCGATTTTCAGAGAGGCCTTTCTAACATAGATACTACTCTAATTGTTTTCAAAGTTTTTAAAAATTTTCTAAAAGTAACGGGAATTCCCTGATGGTCCAGTGGTTGGAACTCCACTGCGGGGCAGAGGATCAATCCCTGAACGGGGAACTAAGGTCTCCCAAACCCTATGCTATGCTATGCTATGCTAAGTCACTTCAGTCATGTCCAACTCTGTGTGACCCCATAGACGGCAGCCCACCAGGCTCCCCCGTCCCTGGGATTCTCCACGCAAGAACACGAGTGGGTTGCCATTTCCTTCTCCAGTGAATGAAAGTGAAAAGTGAAAGTCAAGTCGCTCAGTCCTGTCCGACCCTCAGCGACCCCATGGACTGCAGCCCACCAGGCTCCTCCGTCCATGGGATTTTCCAGGCAGGAGTACTGGAGTGGGGTGCCATTGCCTTCTCCCAAACCCTATAGCGTGACCAAATAATAATGATAATAAAATCTACAGTATCTTCGGATTTCAGGTTCAATATGGCAGATTAAATATATCCATTTATCTCCACTCTGTCCACAAAACCCCACTAAATGACAGTAAAAGAATAAAAAGAAAAGATATGTTCTTATTGACTAAACAGGAGAGCAAGTAACAGCAGCCAAGTGGGGACAAGGACATTTTAATGCTTCAATACCCTGGAAAGCTCAGGAATTCTAAGCTATCTCTGAAGTTTGAGGAAAAATTGATATCAGAGTGGGCATCTAGCCTGTCTGCTACATTTTAAACAAAACGAAGAAACAGCAGTATAAGCATATTATGAATTATAGAAGCAAACAGATGAAACTGCTAAGGATGTAAAATGGTTGCTTCTGCGAAGTGGAATCTGGGATGGGAAAAAGCATTTCTGGGTTTTGCTCTTCTGAGAGCCCTGTGTCATTTGGCCTTTAAAATTAAATTCTGAAAGGAATCATCCTTCAATTAAAAAATAAATTTAAAAACAGCAACAACAGAAAAAGATAATATTAAGTATATACAAAACTTACATTTTTTAAAAAAGCTGCTTTTGGAATGCATTTGGGAGTAAAAGTATGCAAATACTGTAGATAATGTAAAATTGTAAAATCTTTCCAGGTGACAGGTGGGTAATATGTATCAAAAATTTCAATGTGTGGAACATTTGGTCTGGCATTTTCACTCTAGGAATTTGTCATGAGGAAGTAATTGGACAACCACTGCTTTGGTTATAAAACAGAAAAATTGTAAACTATCTCCACGCCCTACACCAGAATTTTGATTTGAACAAGTGATGGCTCCTCCATACAGTGAAATTATATGCAAATACTTTAAATGATGGATTGCACACGTATCAGATGGTCAAAAATTCTGAAAACACCAAGAGTTGCTGGGCATATGAAACCACGAAATGCTGATATAGTGCCGTTGAGTGTGCACCGGTACACTGTCTTGGGAGAAAAAGCAAAAATTTGCATTACATAAATGAAAAGTTAAATATACACTTTGATCAGCAATTCTCATAGGGAGTCTAAAATGACTCCCATGAACTATAGAGTGCATGGAATTCTCCAAGCCAGAATACTGGAATGGGTAGCTATTCTCTTCAGGGGATCTTTGCGACCCAGGACTCGAATCCAGGTCTCCTGCATGGAAGGTTGCTGTTTTACCAGCTGAGGCCTTCTACGGATTTTTACAAATACTACATCCTGGGGTGGGAGGAGGGAGAAGTGAATGAACACAACTACCTATATAAGTTTACGACCTACTTCCTTAAGTTTATGAGCAAAGAAAACGAACCTATATGAATAATGCAACTATGAAAGTTGACTTAAAAAAAAGACGTGGCTCACCTGGTAAACAATTGGCCTGCATTGCAGGAGACCCGGGTTCGATCCCTGGGTTGGGAAGATCCCAGAAAAGCGGAAGGCTAACCACTCCACTATACTAGCGTGGAAAATTCCATGGACTGCATAGTACATGGGGCCGCAAATAGGTCGTACACGACTAACTGACTTCCACGACCAAACCCGAAATGGTAAACAAAGAAAGCTTCAAAGTCTGAAACAGTCGGCCGAAGCCTGTTATTTTCCAAGTTCTACTTTTTGACACCAAAATATTGGTCTTGTTTAGTCTTACAAGACCTCCAAAAATTGGTTGGGTGAGATAATATTCCCTTTCTTGGTTCTACTTGACTTAGTCTGCACGGTGGTACCGGAGACTAAGAACAAGCAGGACCAAGAAAGGGAGTGTGGATACCAGACTGGGCCTCGGCACGGACTGTTGGGAGGAAGCGCACTCCTAATACACTGAGGATGAGAAAGAAAAAAAAACAGTCTCAGTGAAGAGGTTGTAGCAGATCTTTTCACGTTAATGGAAGAAGGCTCATTCTTCGAAATACTATGTTTAAAGGAAATCTACGATAAATTCAAATAATAAATTGAACATATTGGGTGCGGTGCGTGTTCGTTATGCAAATGAACGCTGAGGCCCCGCCCCCGAGATTCACGCCTCCCCCCCATACCAGCTCCCGTGAAGCCAGCTTCCAGTCCGTTGTTCCCAGGCCCCTGACTCCATGTTTTCTCCTCCTCGACACTCTGGGTCTGATTTCTTTTGAATAAGGCTTTTCTTGATGGCTTAAGATAATGATATATGGGCGCTGCATTTGACAGAGAAGGTTCCCTATAATGTCGAATGAAACAGTGTGCTGAGTGCACAGTCGTGCCAAACTATTTGTGACCCCATGGACTGTAACCCTCCAAGGTACCTCTGTCGGTAGAATTCTCCAGGAACAATAGTGCACTGGGTAGCCATTCCCATCTTCAGAAGCTTCCCCAAGATCGAATCTGGGTCTCCCGCTTTGTAAGCGGACTCTTGACCTTGATGCTAATCGGTATTTGGAGAGGCAATGGCACACCACTCCAGTACTCTTGCCTGGAAAATCCAATGGATGGAGGAGCCCGGAAGGCTGCAGTCCATGGAGTCGCTGTGGGTCGGACACGACTAAGCGATTTCACTTTCACTTTTCACTTTCATGCATTGGAGAAGGAGATGGCAACCCACTCCTGTGTTCTTGCCTGGAGAATCCCAGGGACGGGGCATCCTGGTGGGTGGCCGTCTATGGTTCGCACAGAGTCGGACACGACTGAAGTGACTCAGCAGCAGCAAACAATAATTAAAAAAAAAAAAAGAAGAAAGAAAGAAATATGACTGCCAAAATAGGAGGGCCAGGTTCCATCCCAGGGTCGTGAAAACTGTCCACTTAATTTGCTCAGTTCTGTCCGACCGGCTTTTCTGCTGCTGCTGCTAAGTCACTTCAGTCGCGTCTGACTCTGTGTGAACCCATAGACGGAAGCCCACCAGGCTCCACCGTCCCTGGGATTCTCCAGGCAAGAACACTGGAGTGGGTTGCCATTTCCTTCTCCAATGCATGAAAGTGAAAAGGAAGTCACTCAGTCGTGTCCGACTCTTAGCGACCCCATGGACTACAGCCTACCGGGCTCCTCCATCCATGGGATTTTCCAGGCAAGAGTACTGGAATGGGGTGCCATTGCCTTCTCCGACTGGCTTTCCTAACCGTCCCTAACTTCCAGAGCATTTGCAAACTCATGTCCACCGAGTCGGTGATGCTATCTAATCGTTTTTCCCAATGTCGTCCCTTTCTCCTCCTGTCTTGGATCTTTCCCGGCACTAGAAAAATCTCCTGGAAAACCCATTCACGATTATGAGAACCAAAGGCCAATCAATCTTACTGACCAATCAACCTGACCTGACCCTGAGAAATCTGTATGCAGGTCAATAAGCAACAGAACTGTACATTGAAAATCTGGCTGGTTCCAAATCGGGAAAGGAGAATGTCAAGTCTGCATATTGTCACCCTGCTTATTTAACTTATATGCAGAGTATATCATGTGAAATATCACGCTGGATGAAGCACAAGCTGGAATGAAGATTTCTGGGAGAAACATCAATAACCTCAGACATGCAGATAACACCACCCTTATGGCAGAAAGCAAAGAACTAAACAGCCTCTTGATGAAAGTGAAAGAGGAGATGAAAGGGACATTGACTCATTATATAGCACCCACTGTCTCGGTGGTCATGTGTTTGAACCAGCCCCAGGAGAACTGTTTGGAGACGACTGAGCAAAGGAACTGGACAATTTTTATGACCCAGGGATGGAACTGGCTCCTCCTATATTGGTAGACAAATTTTGTTTTAAATTACTGATTAGAGTCACCCTGGTGGCTTAGACAGTTTAGAGTCCGCTTACAATAAATATGGGAGACCCAGGTGCACTCCTTGGGAAGAATCTCCTGGACAAGCTACCCACTTGGGTATGGCTACCAGGGAATGGCTACCCACTGCAGTATTCTTGCCTGGAGAATTCCACGGACAGAGGAGCCTGTAGGGTTACAGTCCATGGGGTCACAAATAGTTTGGCACGACTGTGCACTCAGCACACTGTTTCATTCGACATTATAGGGAACCTTCTCTGTCAAATGCAGCGCCCATATATCATTATCTTAAGCCATCAAGAAAAGCCTTATTCAAAAGAAATCAGACCCAGAGTGTCGAGGAGGAGAAAACATGGAGTCAGGGGCCTGGGAACAACGGACTGGAAGCTGGCTTCACGGGAGCCGGTATGGGGGGAGGCGTGAATCTCGGGGGCGGGGCCTCAGCGTTCATTTGCATAACGAACACGCACCGCACCCAGTATGTTCAATTTATTATTCGAATTTATCGTAATTTCCTTCAAACATAGTATTTCGAAGAATGAGCCTTCGTCCATTAAGGTGAAAAGATCTGCTACAACCTCTTCACTGGGACTGTTTTTTTTTTTCTTTCTCATCCTCAGTGTATTAGGAGTGCGCTTCCTCCCAACCGTCCGTGCCGAGACCCGGTCCGGTATCCGCCCTCTCTTTCTTGGTCCTACTTGAGCTTGGTCTCCGGTACCACCGTGCAGACTAAGTCAAGTAGAACCAAGAAAGACAATCTTGCTTTCCCAACTAATTTTTGGAGGTCTTGTAAGACTAAACAAGACCAATATTTTGGTGTCAAAAAGTAGAACTTGGAAAATAACTGGTTTCGTCCGATTATTTTAGGCTTTGAAGCTTTCTGCGTTTACCATTTCGGATTTCGGGGTTTGGTCGTGGAAGTCAGTTAGTCGTGTACGACTTATTTGCGACCCCATGTACTATGCAGTCTGTGGAATTTTCCAGGCTAGTATAGTGGAGTGGTTAGCTTTCCCCTTTTCTGGTATCTTGCCAACCCAGGGATCGAACCCGCATCTCCTGCAATGCAGGCAAGTTGTTTACTCTGTGAGCCACGTTTTTGTTTTTTTTTTTTTTTTTTTAATCCTAGAAGGCAATGGCACCCCACTCCAGTACTCTTGCCTGGAAAATCCCATGGACGGAGCAGCCTGGTAGGCTGCAGTCCATGGGGTCTCTAGGAGTCGGACAGGACTGAGCGACTTCACTTTCACTTTTCACTTTCATTCACTGGAGAAGGAAATGGCAACCTACTCCAGTGTCCTTGCCTGGAGAATCCCAGGGACGGGGGAGCCTGGTGGGCCGCCGTCTGTGGGGTCACACATAGTCAGACACGACTGAAGCGACTTAGCAGCAGTTCACAGTTATTACTACTGGATTTAGTGGTATTCAACTTTCATAGTTGCATTATTCATATAGGTTCGTTTTCTTTGTTCACAAACTTAGGGAGGTAGGTCGTAAACTTATGTAGGTAGGTGTGTTCGTTCACTTCTCCCCCCTCCCACCCCAGAATGTAATATTTGTAAAAGTCTGTAGAAGGTCTCAGGCTTCCCTGGAATACCGCTCAGCTGGTAAAACAGCAACCTTCCATGCAGGAGACCTGGGTTCGAGTCCTGGGTCGCAAAGATCCCCTGGAGAAGAGAACTACCCATTCCAGTATTCTGGTCTGGAGACTTCCATGCTCTCTATAGTTTATGGTTGTCATTTTAGACTCCCTATGAGAATTGCTGATCAAAGTGTATATTTAACTTTTCAGTTCAGTTAAGTCGCTCAGTCGTGTCCGACTCTTTGCAACCCCATGAATTACAGCACGCCAGGCCTCCCTGTCCATCACCAACCCCAGAGTTCACTCAAACTCGCGTCCATCGAGTCAGTGATGCCATCCAGCCATCTCATCCTCTGTCGTCCCCTTCTCCTCCTGCCCCCAATCCCTCCCAGCATCAGGGTCTTTTCCAATGAATCGACTCTTTGCATGAGGTGGCCAAAGTATGGGGGTTTCAGCTTCAGCATCAGTCCTTCCAATGAATATTCAGGGCTGATCTCCTTTAGGATGGACTGGTTGGATCTCCTTGCAGTCCAAGGGACTCTCAAGAGTCTTCTCCAACACCACAGTTCAAAAGCATCAATTCTTCGGCGCTCAGCTTTCTTCACAGTCCAACTCTCACATCCATACATGACCACTGGAAAAACCATAGCCTTGACTAGATGGACCTTTGTTGGCAAAGTAATATCTCTGCTTTTGAATATGCTATCTAGGCATAACTTTCCATCCAAGGAGTAAGTGTCTTTTAATTTCATGGCTGCACTCACCATCTGCAGTGATTTTGGAGCCCCCCAAAATAAAGTCTGACACCGTTTCCACTGTTTCCCCATCTATTTCCCATGAAGTGATGGGACCAGATGCCATGATCTTAGTTTTCTGAATGTTGAGCTTTAAGCCAACTTTTTCACTCTCCTCTTTCACTTTCATCAAGAGGCTTTTTAGTTCCTCTTCGCTTTCTGCCATAAGGGTGGTGTCATCTACATATCTGAGGTTATTGATATTTCTCCCGGCAAACTTGATTCCAGCTTGTGCTTCTTCCAGCCCAGTGTTTCTCATGATGTACTCTGCAAAGAAGTTAAATAAGCAGGGTGACAATATACAGCCTTGATGTATTCCTTTTCTTATTTGGAACCAGTCTGTTGTTCCATGTCCATTCTAACTGTTGCTTCCTTTCTCAAAAGGCAGGTCAGGTGGTCTGGTATTGCCATTTCTTGAAGAATTTTCCACAGTTTATTGTGATCCATACAGTCAAAGGCTTTGGCATAGTCAATAAAGCAGAAATAGATGTTTTTCTGGAACTCTCTTGTTTTTTCGATGATCCAGTGGATGTTGGCAATTTGATCTCTGGTTCCTCTGCCTTTTCTAAAACCAGCTTGAACATCAGGAAGTTCACGGTTCACGTATTCCTGAAGCCTGGCTTGGAGAATTATGAGCGTTACTTTACTAGTGTGTGAGATGAGTGCAATTGTGCGGTAGTTTGAGCATTCTTTGGCATTGCCTTTCTTTGGGATTGGAATGAAAACTGACCTTTTCCAGTCCTGTGGCCACTGCTGAGTTTTCCAAATTTGCTGGCATATTGAGTGCAGCACTTTCACAATGTCATCTTTCAGGATTTGAAATAGCTCAACTGGAATTCCATCACCTCCACTAGCTTTGTTTGTAGGGATGCTTTCTAAGACCCACTTGACTTCACCTCCAGGATGTCTGGCTCTAGATGAGTGATCACGCCATCATGATTTTCATTTATGTTTTGCCAATTTTTGCTTTTTCTCCAAAGACAGTGTACCGGTGCACACTCAACAGCGCTATATCAACATTTCGCGGTTTCACATGACCAGCAACTCTTGGTGTTTTCAGGCTTTTAAAATTTTTGACCGTCTGGGACGTGTGCAATCCATCATTTAAAGTATTTGCATATAATTTCACTGTATGGAAGAGCCATCACTTGTTCAAATCAAAATTCTGGTGTTGGGCATGTAGATAGTTTCCAATTTTTCTGTTTTATAATCAAAGCAGTGGTTGTCCAATTACTTCCTCAAGACAAATTCCAAGCGTGAAAATGCCAGACTAAATGTTCCACACATTGGAATTTTAGATCCATATTGCCCACCTGTCACATAGAAAGATTTTACAATTTTAAATTCTTATCTACAGTATTTGCATACCTTTACTCCAAAATGCATTTCAAAAGCAGCTTTTTAAAAAAATCTAAGTTTTGTATATACTTAATATTTTCATTTTTTTTTTTTTTTTTTTTTAATTGAAGTATAATTGCTCAGAATTTGATTTTAAAGGCCAAATGACACAAGGCTCTCAGAAAAACAAAACTCAGAAATGCTTTTTCCCATCCCACTTCCCAGAAACAACCATTTTAAATCCTTAGCAGTTTCATCTCTTTGCTTCTATAACTCATAGTATGCTTGTACTGCTGTTTCTTCGTTTTGTTTTAAACTGTAGCAGACAGGCTAGATACCCACTCTGATATCAATTTTTCCTAAACCTTCAGAGATAGCTTAGAATTCCTGAGCCTTTCCAGGGTTCTGAAGCATTAAAATGTCCTTGTCCCCACTTGGCTGCTGTTACTTGCTCTCCCATTTTGTCAATAAGAACATATCTTTTCTTTTTATTCCTTTACTATCATTTAGTGGGGTTTTGTGGACAGAGTAGAGATAAATGGATATATTTAATCTGCCATATTGAACCTGAAATCCGAAGATACTGTAGATTTTATTATCATTATTATTTGGCCACGCTATAGGGTTTTGGGAGACCTTAGTTCCCTGTTCAGGGATTGAGCCTCTGCCCCTGCAGTGGAGTTCCAACCACTGGACAGTCAGGGAATTCACGTTTCTTTTAGAAAATTTTTAAAAACTTTGAAAACAATCAGAGTAGTATCTATGTTAGAAAGGCCTCTCTGAAAATCATTTAACTCTTGGGACATGGATGGACGTTAAGAAACATGGAATCAGCTGAGCGCCCCCTACTGGAATATCTTGCCCAAAGAAGTCTGACTTTCCCTGGGGCCTCTTTGTTCAGGGCCCAGTGCTTCACAATCATGGCGGTCCACTAAAGGAGTTGGGGAGATTCTAAAAATCTTATGCCCAGGACTCCACCCTGGGCCAATTAAAATTTTCTCTCTGTGTGTGGGGATTGGGCATCAGCATTTTTAAAGCTCTTGAGTGGTTCTGGAGTGCAGAGTCACTGTTCTTGGCTAAATGGATATATTTAATCTTTATAAAAATGGCCACATCACTGGACAGTTTTCCTCTGTCATGGCTTGTTCCTGCAGAGTATAAAATTGATGTCTAGTCCTGGTCAGAGAAAATTTTAATTGGCCCAGGGTGGAGTCTAGGATTTTTAGAATCTCCCAACTCCTTTGGTGGACCACCACGAATGTGAAGCACTGGGCCCTGAACAAAGAGGCCCCAGGGAAAGTCAGACTCATTTGGGCAAGATATTCCAGTAGGGGGCGCTCTGATTCCATGTTTCAAGGTCCATCCGTGTCCCATTTTATACTTTTCAGAGAGGCCATTCTAGCATAGATACTACTCAGTGATTTCAAAGTTTTAAAAATTTTTCAAAAGTAATTTTTGCATTGCTGGAGTGCAGTAGTTGGGACTCCACTGCAGGGGCAGAGGCTCAATCCCTGAATGGGGAACTAAGGTCTCCCAAACCCGTAAAGTCACCAAAATAATAATTATTATGATAATAAAATCTACAGTATCTTCAGATTTCAGGTTGAATATGGCAGATTAAATATATCCATTTATCTCTACCTCTGTCCACAAAACCCTCCAAAAATGACAGAGAACAGGGAATTCAAAAGAAAGATAGTCTTTCTTATTGACAAAACAGGAGAACAGGTAGTCATTACTCAGCATGGTTATCAGAAAAGAACAAGATGGGTGCTTCAGAACCTGGAAAGGCTCAGGAATCCTAAACTATCTGTGAAGGTTGAGGAAAAATTGATATCCCCTGGGCATCTAATTTATGTCCAGAGTACATTAAAACCAAACTGGAGAAAGAGTCATATAAGATACATGAGTTATAGAAATATAGATGAAACTGCAAAATGCAGATTAAACGGTTTTTCTGGGAAGTGGGAACTGGGATGGAAAAAGAAGTCCTGGGTTTTGCCAAAGAGAGCCCTGAAAAATTGGCCTTTAAAATTAAATTCTGAAAGAAATTATCCTTCAATTAAAAAATAAATTTTAAAAAAACAAATGAAAATTTTAAAATATACAAAACAGATTTTTTAAGAAAAAAAGATGCTTTTGAAACACGTTTGTGAGTAAAGGTAATGAAAATACACTAGATAAGAATGTAAAATTGGACAGCCAGTGCTCTGAGCTACCAAAAGCAGAGGATAAGCCTTCCACATGCACTTCATTTGCTTACATGGCCTACAGTTTTTCTAAGAGGAATGTACAATTTATATCCCAGCCAAAGAGATTTAAAAAAAAAAAAAAAAAAAAAAAAGAATGTAAAATTGAAAATCTTTCTATGTTGACAGGTGGGCAATATGGATAAAAATTTCAGTGTGTGGAACATTTAGTCTGGCATTTTCACTCTTGGAATTTGTTCTGAGGAAGTAATTGGACAACCACTGCTTTGAGTATAAAACAGAAAAAAATGGAAACTACCACCTGACACAAAGAATTTTGATTTGAACAAGTGATGGCTCCTCCATACAGTGAAATTACATGCAAATACTTTAAATGATGGATTGCACACCTCCCAAACGATCAAAAATCCTAAAAGCCTGAAAACACCAGGAGTTGCTGGGCATGTGAAACCTCCAAGAATGTTGATATAGCGATGACGGGGAAACCTCACACTGTCTTTGGAGAAAAAGCAAAATTGGCATCACATAAATGAAAAGTTAAATATACACTCTGATCAATCAAAACCATAGGGAGTCTAAAATGACTCCCTTGAACTATGCAGTGCATGGAATTCTCCAGGCCAGAATACTGGATTGCCTAGCTGTTCACTTCTCAAGGGATCTTTGCAGACCCAGGAATGCTGGCCTTGTCTATCTGCATGGAAGGTGGAAAATCTCCTGGAAAACCCATTCAGGATTATGAGAACCTTACTGACCAAAGACCAATCAATCTTACTGAACAATCAAAAGACTTATTTGCCCCCTGAGAAATCTGTATGCAAAATCAAGAAGCAACAGTTAGAACTGGACATTGAAAATGCCAGGCTGGTTCTAAAGCGCTAAAGGAGAACATCAAGGCTGTATATTGTCACCCAAGAGTTATTTAACTTATACACGGAAACATCATGCAAAATGCCATGCTGGATGAAACACAAGCTGGAATCAACATTGCCCAGTGAAACACCAAATAAAACTCTAAATGCAGATGACACCACCCTTACGCAAATGAAAGTGAAAAAGAACCCCAGAGCCTCTTGATGAATGTCAAAGATGAGAGTGAAAATCTTGACTTAAAACTCAAAATTCAGAAAACCCTGATCATGGCATTTCCCCTCACTGCATGGCAAATAGATGTGGAAACAATGGAAACAGTGACAGGCTTTAATTTCTTGTGCTCCAAAATCACAGAGGACGTTCACTATAGCCATGAAAGGAAAAGACGCTGCTACTTGGGGAAAAAAAGCTCAGACATGCCAAGGCACTATGTTAAAAGCAGAGATATTACTTTAGCCCTCAAGGGACCTCTGTCAAAGATACTTTTTCCAGCAGTCATACTGCAGTGGATGTGAGAGTTGGTTCTCCAGGAGAAGCTGCCGGGAAAAATTGATGCTTTTGGACTGTGGTCTTGGAGAAGACTCTTGAGAGTCCCTTGGCCTGCAGGGAATCTTATGCCCATCCTAAAAAAAACCAATTTCTGAATATTCATCGGAAGAACTGATGTTGCCACTGAAACTTGTCAATACATTTGCCACCTGCCACAAAGAACTGACTTCCTAGAACAGACCCTGATGGTGGGGCAGGACTCAAACTCACATCCAGGAAGGAGACGATGCCAAAATGAAAAGATTATTCAGCACGGTGGATTTCTCCTCCATGAGTTGACGTGATCTTTCTGAGAATGGGTGAAAGCAGGGAAAACCTGAACTGCTGTGCCCGTGGGAATCTTACTGAAAAAGGTACTAGAAAAACCTCTGAGAAACCCCAGAGTTATGGGAGTCTTCCTGACCAAAGCCTAACCTCATGACTCAAATGATCAACACACAGAAAACCCTTAACTGTATAGGAACCCCAGAAAAACTGCCTGCCTCCAAACTTTTTCTTTTCAAGGTCTGTTTTTGAACACAAGAATGTTGGTCTTGAAAAAGACCTCAAAAAATTTAGGTTTGACTTGGCCTTTTTCTTCCCGTTGGGCCTACCAACCAAATCTTAAGTACAAGACAAAAGACTCAGTGGGACCACAAGAAGAATGACTAAGAATCCCATACTGGGCCTGTGCCATATTCATGAGGGAACACTCACTCCTAACACAGTGAGGCTGAGGAGCATCAAGGGTCAGTCCCCGTCAAGACTTTGCAGCAGTTCTTTTCAGGTAAGTGGATGAAGGCTCATTCTTCGAAATGCTACATTTAAAAGAAATCTATGATAAATTGAAGTATTGAATTGAAACTATATTGCGTACAGTTCATTCTGGTTATGCAAATGAACACTGAGTCCCCACCGCTGAGATTCATGCCTTTCCCGCCCCAGTTCCCATGAAGCCATCTTCCAGTCCCTTGTTCTCTGGCCCCTGACTCCATGTTTTCTCCTCCTCGAGGCTCTGAGTCTGATTTCTTTTGAATAAAGGATTCATCACCAGGCCAAATCTCAGAATAGTTTTATGGAGCAGTTTTTTTTTACCACTTGCTCGGCCTTCTCAGTCCGGGTGGGAAAACCTTCAATCCGTCCTGTGAATGTATCTGTCATGACTAATAGGTATTTATACCCTTTAGAAACTGGCATCTGGGTGAAGTCCATCTTCCAGTCCTCTCCTGGGTAGGTCCCATGCTGTTGGATGGGCTGGGCCAGCTGGGGTCTTCAAGCTCCTTGGGGGTTGTTCAATTGGCAGGTAGGACAAGAGGAGACTACTTGCCTTATAGTCATTTGAAGGCCTGTTCCTCTGAAGGACCTTTCTAGTAATCTTTGGAGGGCCTTCTCCTCTAAATGAGTGGTGGCGTGTAAGGAATTAACCAACTTCCACTAGAGGTTCCCAGAGAGAAAAAAGGAGTCCCTCCTATTGGAACCACCCCATATGATCTTGAAAGCCCTCACTCTTAGCTTTAAGAGTCTTACCTTCAGTACATGAAGGAGTTTCTAGCAAATTAGCCTGTGGAACTAGGGTGGAAGCCCCTATTAGGTCACTCTTCTGTAATGCTGCTCTCTTAGCTGTCTGATCGGCTGCTTGGTTCCCTCGTGCCACTTCCGTGCTCTGTTTTTGGTGTCCTTTACAGTGGGAGACTGAAACTTCAGTGGGCAGATGGACTGCCTCCAAGAAACTAAGGATTTGATCACCATACTTGACTGGGGACCCTCGGGTGGTCAAGTGGCCTCTTTCTTTCCAAATAGCAAGCAGCATGTGCATGTAGCACCAGAAAGGCATACTTGGAGTCAGTGTAAATGGCTGCTCTTTTTACTTTTCCCAGCTCTAAAGCTCAAGTCAGAGCTATGAGCTCAGCCAACTGGGCTGAAGTATCTGGTGGCAAAGGTTTAGCCTCTGTGGTCTCAAAATTGGAGACTACTGCATAACCAGCTCTTCTTTTTCCATCTAAGATAAAGTTGCTTCCATCAGTGTACCAGATTTCCTCAGGATTCATCAGAGGATCTTCTGACAATCCGTCTCGGGGTTTTGTCCAATGGTCCAAAGTTTCTAGGCAAGAGTGAATGGGGAGAGAGCCCTCGGGGTAGGCAGGAGAGTAGCTGGGTTAAGAACCTCACAAGGGAATATAGTCAGACCTGGATTTTCCATCAGCACTACTTGATATCTGACGATCCTTTGATCAGACATCCATAAATGGCCTCTCTCATTCAGGAGTTGTTTCGCTTGGTGACTGACAAAATTAGTTTGCCCCCAAGAGAGTTTTAAAGCATCTTCTATCAGGACTGCAATAGCTGCAAGATTTCAAAGGTAGGGAGGCCAACCTCGGGTGGTTGGGTCTAGCCTCTTGGATAAGTAAGCTACTGGCTGGGACTCGGGTCCCAACCTTTGAGTTAAGACTCCAAAGGCTATTCCTTCCTTTTTGTGGACATATAGTTGAAATGCTTTTTCCAGGTCTGGCAATCTCAAGGTGGGTGCTTGAGTTAAGGCTTGTTTTCCTGTAGCCTTTGCCTCCTTTGGAGGAGTTCCCCTTGTCAATAGGATTAAATCAACCTGTCCCTTTAAGCTTTCATATAAGGCCTGGGAGATTAGACCATAGCTGGGTATCCAGATTCTACAATTCCTGGTTAGCCCCAGGAAAGCTCACAATTGTTTTCAAGCCATGAGGGAAGGCAACTGCAGGATTCCTTGTACTCGGTTGGAGGACAGCCTCCTAGACCCGTGTGTCATCTGAACTCCAGGGTAAGTGACCTTTGTCTTAACCATCTGTGCCTTAGCACGGAAGACTTTATATCCCCTCTCTACCAAAAAGCTTAGAACCTTAATCACATGTTGTTGGACATTTTCCTCATCTGGGGAGCAGACTAGTAGGTCATATACATATTGCAATATTTTCCCATTTGGTCTCAGGTCCAGATGTAGGAGATCCTGGTGAAGAGCCTGTCAAAACAGGTGGGGGCTATTTCTGAACCCCTGAGATAATACTGTTCAAGTCATTTCAGCTGTAGCGGCTGAAAAGTTTCCAAGTTTATCACAAGGGTGGCTCCCAGCTTAATGAGTAAATATCTCTTCCCAACAAGGGAGTAGGACACTCAGGGACCACCAGAAACTGGTGGGAAAATGTTTGTCCAACCCAGAAACGAATAATTGCTCAGGCAAATCTTGTTTTAATTGTTTTTTCTGTAGCACCCAAAATGGTACAGGTTTAGGAGGAGAAGGCTCCAGAGTAGGAGGTCAGGACAGAATAGGTAGTCCCGTGTCAACCAAGAAATTCTCAGACCTACCTGCCACATCCATTTGAACCCTTGGCTCCATCCCCGTGATGGTTATCTGTGACCGGTGGGCTGGCTGGAGTGGGCTGCTTCAGTCTTGTTGAACCATCATAAAGGAAGGCTTGGCACTTGACCTTGAGGCTCTTGGGTCCTGAGGACAGAGTGCTACCCAGTGTCCCAATTGATGGCATTTGTAGCAAGCCACTTTAGGAGACTTGCCAAAGTTTGGACACTCCTTGGCCCAATGTCCCGTCTGTCTACAGATTAGGCATTTGCCTCATGCCTTGTCCTTCAAGGACTCGGGGTTTGCCATAGGGCTTCCCTAGAGGGCGGCCAGCATCTGGGCGTGCCTTATCTCTTTCCTTCTCTCTCTTTCTGGGGCCTTGGACTCCCTCTCCTATTCTCTGTGATAAAAGGTATTGGTAGCTATCTGGACCGTCATATCTAAAGAGGCAGCAGGGTCCTGCTGCTATAGCTGTTGTATATTTGTCCTTATGTCTGATGCATACTGGGACAGGAATTTGTCCTTTAAAATCACCTGTCCCTCGTAAGAGTCTAAGTCCAGATTGGTAAACTTTGGGAGGGCCTCTTTTAGACTTTCCAGAAGGGCAATGGGGTTCTTGTTGGACTCCTGAGTTATTGTTGAGACTGGGCACAGTCCCACAACTAATAGGCTTCCTTCTATTTCCATGGGTGGACTTACTTAGGGGTGAGTCTTTCTGAAGCTTATCCTACCCAGTACTGTTGCAACCTGAGAGCTGGGCTTCCCTGGGTCAGGGTGCAGATCCTCAGGCAGGTCAAGGCACGTCAACCTCCTGGGACCCCTGGACTGGCAGATCTCCGAGCAGGCTGAGGCGTGACAACCTCCAGGGGACCAGATCCCTAGGCAGGTTGAGGCAGGTCAACCTTCTGGGATCCCCAGATTGAAGTTGGGTGACCCCAAGGTCTCCAGTGTGACTAGTGCTGGGTAGGATTAAGGGGCTGTAATCTTAACTCATTGCCGGTTTGTCCACCCAGGATGGGAAGATACCATGATGTAAAGCAGTCCAAGCCTGTGCCTTTGAGACCGGGAACCTGGCAAAATAGCTCCAAGCCTAATCCTCTTAAGGTGATATAAGTCACTGATTCCTTCCTCTAGTCCTCCATAAGAACAGTTTAAAGTGTCTCCAAAGGTAAACATTTCATTGTCATAGACCCATTCTAGGTAATAACAGAAGTAATGACAAAGGAGTGGGTTAACTGGTCCTGTTAGGGGTTAAGAGTGCTTTAATAACAGGCTGGGTGGAGCTGGATGTTCCCTGCAGAGGGGGCAGGGTCGTGGTTGTAGGAGTTAGTAAGTGGCTTAAGGGCAAAATGATAAGAGGCAAGAGACCAGCTGTCCCATAAAAGTGGAGTGGAGATTTGATCTGGGGGTATGTTCGCAGCTTTAGGAGAAGGGTGGTAAGGGTTTGGGCACAAATGGCCTGTGGGGCTAACCTCCAAAGTGGCAAACGTGTCCCTGGAAGCCCAATTGCCCTTGAAGGGATGCCACTAACAGACTTCTAGCAGGCATTTGTGTGCCTGTCACCTGCCCTACCAGGTTCACTGAGAGGTGCTGTTGCCACATATGTTGTAGGAAACATGGAAGATGAAGGCCTGAATCTCTAGAGGGATTGGATGTTATACAGTATTTGCTTCCCAAGGGCCAGCTATTTTCTGGTTTGTCCCACCAGAAGATTGTAGACGCAACATTGTGGGCCCAGATGGGGCTCATGAAAAGAGCATGAAACAGGAGGGACGGGGGCAGGGCACAACTTTTGAAAGAATGACATAGCCCAAGGACATAACATAAACCAATTAAAATCAAAAGGGTCCAAAATGGCAGTCAAGTTTACTTCAACTAAACCTTGATCCTCAATCTGTAAGCTATGACACACCCAGAGGCGCCATGACAGTTCCAGGGCACTAGCAAAAGACCAAGGACTGGGTGGTTTCCCAATTGTTGGAATGATCCTCCCACTCATTAGCATATGAAATTACCCAGCCCATAAAAACTAACCACCCTACATTTCATGGCTGCCTCACTCGCCCTCTGTGATGGCCCACACTCTGTGGAGTGTGCTTCTCTCTGAATGGATCTGAACAAATCCATTTCTTACATATCGCTTTGTCTCTCACTGAATTCTTTCTGCAATGAGATATCAAGAACCTGAGCTTCACTGGGTCCTGAAACCAGGCACCATGGATTCTGGCTGGGTTAGAGTCCTTCCCACAGGGTTCGAGTCCCAATCTTAGGTAAACGGTTTCAAGCACAATTTTGGAATTGTGGAAATGGAAAAATGATGACCTGCCCAATACTTTGTAAACAATGGCATAGATGGAGAGAGGAGCTGAAGGACGGGAGGAAAAAGCAATGGGAAGAACGTGCCGAAAAACCCCCTTAATAACCTGTCAGAAAAACTGCTAAGTGCCTGACCTGTGCCCACAATTTTCATTGGCCTGATCCTTGGCACAAAGGAGATTAAGGACAGAAGAACTCTCACCCGCTTAGGCAACAGCTACTAGGCCACAGCAGTTAGTGGAGCCTTCAGGACACACTGAAGAGTAGCTCCTGCCAGAGTCCCTCAGTTGCACCCACTGCTGCTTGCCTGTTCACAGGGGGTTTGATGAAACAAGAAACAAGAAATCGTAAAGGAATTAAGATTTTTTTAGTCATATGTCCTTCTAGCCATAGGGGCGAGGACTTCCTACCTTAACCGGAGGTCTTCTGGAATCTGAGACTGAGCCGCGTGAGCTTCCTGCCGAGCTGGTTTTGCTGTCCTGCTTTCCAGCATGCTAGGCTTCTTGTTACTTCCACTGTGCTGTGTTTCCTTCACGTTCAGCTTCCAGAGCATGAGCTTTCTCTGGGTTGGGCTTCTGTGCTTGGTCTTCACCTCACTGGAGCCTAGCTGAGGTTGTTTCAGCCAGGTTACTTCCGGGTCACGGCAACCAGTTATGTCCGGTTAGTGTTAGTCGCTCAGTCGTGACTCTTTGCGACCCCATGAACTGCAGTCCACCAGGTCCTCTGTCCATGAGATTTTCCAGGCAAGGATACTGGAGTGGGTTGCTGTTTCCTTCTCCAGGGGATCTTCCCAACCCAGGGATCGAACCCGAGTCTCCTGCACTGCAGGCAGATTCTTTACCGACTGAGCTACAAGGGAAGTTATGTCAGGAGAGTGTGTAATTTCCTCTGTTTTGTCTTGCCGCAGCAAAGACTTGAAAAGGTGGAGCAGTGTTTTTTGTTTGTTTGTTTTGTTTTATAGTGATGGGATTAATTTCCAAGTTGTCTTTGGTCAATCGTTCTGACTCAGGGTCCTTCCTAGTGGCACACACATTGCTCAGCCAAGATGGATGCCAGCGAGGAGGATTCTGGGAGGTGGAAGGACACGTGGCATCTCCTTTTGCCCTTTCCTGAATTCTTCCAGTTGGTGGCAGCTTGTTAGTTCCCTGTTCCTTACCAGGACCTCCTGTCTAAAATAACTCACACAAATGGTTACTGTGGTGCTTGGCCAGGGTGGGCAGTTTCAGTGTACTTCCCCTAACAAAAGGATTTCATAATAAGCAAAGATAAAGAGTTCCCTGGTGGTCTAGTGGTTAAGATTTGGTGTTGTCACCGCCATGGTCCAGGGTTCAATCCCTGGTCGAGGTCTGGCCAACAACAACAAAAAAGGAAAGAATAAATAAGCATAGCAGAAATACAAGACAAAGAATCCAGGAAGCCAAAATGAGTTTTTAAAAGAGTTGATCAAAGAAAACAAGAAGGTACAAATAATAGCAGGAATGAGATATAGGATATAACCAAAGATATAAAAGTGTGGCTAGCCAGGCTGCTTCCCTCTCCAGTATCATTTCTCTCCATCCTCCCTACTAACAGTGTTTGCATTAGAAGGGGCAGCAATGTGATGTTATAGGTCAAAACGTCATTAGAAGTAGTATTAGAAGATACAGTTGAGACTGTCTTCTAGAAAACAGAGCAAAACAAGAGGTAGAAAAAATGGGAGAGAAAGGACAAAAATTAGGGGCTCATTCCAGAATGTACCATATCTAGCTACAAGAAGTCCAGAAAGAGAACACAAAATGAAAAGGAGAAAATTAAGAAAGAACTAAGGAAACTTTTCCAGCACACATACACACACGCACGTGTGCACACACATAGGCCTTTCCCCATCACCATCTTCCAGATATAGTTGTTTTTTGTTAACCTAATCTCTTTTTTTACGTTATTCATGTGAATATTATTCACAAGCTAGCCATCAAGTGACCTATGAATACACTACTTTTCTTTTAAAAAAAAAAAATTATTTATTTGGCTGCATCTGGTCTTAGTTGTGCATCTGGCACATGGGATCCTTTGCTGAGGTGGCTCTTGGGCTCAGTTACTCCACGGCATGCGGGATCCTAGTTCTCTGACAAGGAATCGAACATGCGTCATCTACATTGCAAGGCAGATTCTAGGTGGACTCGGAAAGTCCCCCTACGTTACTTTTCTTCAACTTTTCTTTTGGTTTCTGACTTAACAATTGTCTTAATTATTATTTGCTTGATGTTCTATACACCTATTACTCACTCTTTTCCAGAGCCTCTGCTAGAAATGTTAGTCTACTTTCAATATATTCCAATACCACAGGTAATTTAGTCATTTCAATTACTTCAGGAAGCATCCCTCCAGAAATCTTACACCTTTCTTTACTCCAATCTGGACCATTTATTCTCTTGAGCAGGGATCTTCCTTCCTTTTCCTCTGCTGGGTTCCTGTTGTTATCAACTTAAAACTGTCAATCAGCCTTGAGCAGAGCGTACTTCCATTTGTATTCCCTTTCCTGATCCATGGCGGGTGTGTGCTTGCTAAGTTGCTTCAGTTGTGTCTGACTCTTTATGACCCTATGGACTATAGCCCGCCAGGCTCCTCTGGCTATGGGATTCTCCAGGCATGAATACTGGAGTGGGTTGCCATGCCCTCCTTCAGGGGGTCTTCCCAACCCAGGGATCGAATCCTCACCTCCTGTGTCTCCTGCATTCTTTACCACTGAGCCACCAGGGAAACCCATCAATGAACATAGGGGTGCATATCTCTTTTCAAATTAGTGTTTTTGTATTCTTCATATAAATAGCCGGAAGTGGAGTAGCTGGATCATATTGTAGTTCTGTTCTTAATTTTAGGAAGAGTCTCCATGCTGTTTTCTATAGTGGCTGCACAAATTTACGGTACCACAAGGTATGGGAGTTCCTTTTTCTCCACAGTCTCAACAACACTAGTTATTTTTTGCCTTTTTGATAATAACCATTCTAACAGGCATGAGGTAATATCTCATTGTAGTTTTGATTTGTATTTCCTTAATAAAAATTAGTGATGCCGAGTATATTTTCATGTGTGTGTTGGCCTAGAGGGGAATCCCTGGTAGCTCAAATGGTTAAGAATCTGCCTGTAATATGGGAGACCCTGGTTCGATCCCTGGGTCGGGAAGACCCCCTGGAGGAGGAAATGGCAACCCACTCCAGTATTCTTGCCTGGAGAATCCCATGAACAGAGGAGCCTAGTGGGCTACAGTCCATGGAGTCGCAAAGAGTCAGACACGACTGATGCTGGCCTAGAAGGGTTATTTACTTGCCTTCCCAGCGTCTGGATGGAGGACAGGGACAAGAGGCAAACGGCGCCATCTGCTGTCCTGGAAGAAGAAACCAGCCGCGCTACGTTTCCACTTGCAGACACTTTGCCAGCTCAGCTCCAGAGGAAGCTGGGAAATATGGTCTTACTCTTGATGTCCGTGTGTCCAACTGGTACTTTGAGGTTATTCCTACTACTAAGGAAGAAGGAAGAATTGATCTCAAAATGGGCAGGTAGAAGTCTCTACCATGATCTAAAACTGAAAATCATAAGAGAGCTTAAAAAAAAAAAAAATCCCAAGCCTATTAGTCCAAACTATCATTGCAAGTAAAACAGATTGTTTAGAGATGAGAACGGTGGCTTCCACGTAGTGGGAATTGAGAGATGGGGATATATGGAGAGGGAACGTGGGATCATAGTTCCCTGACTAGGGATTGAACCTGGGTCCTGTCAGTGAACGCTCAAAGTTCTAACCACTGACTGCCAGGGAATTCCTGGAAACCATTGATTATTTTTAACCTTTTTTTTTTTTTTTTCTTGGAAAGAAAAGTAGAACACACAAACAAATGTGTAGCTTAATAAAATATTTTCAAGCAAACACCCTGGTAACCACAGTGCAGATCAAGAAATAGAGCTTTGCCAGCCCCCTCATCCCCATCCCCTGTGAGGATCCTGGCTGAGTCACCGCCCTCTCCCTCCCCAGGAGACTTCTATGGTCGTCAGGTTTCTTTGTGGTTCACCCGTCGTTTAGTCTTGTCCACTTTTTTATGTGTCCTGTAAGTCGGTTTTATCTGCAGTTTCCCCTCCATCTCTTTCTTTTCTTTACAATTTATCTATAGAGGAATCCTAGCCCTTTAACTCCGCTGCTCTCTGCAGCCTGCCTGTCTCTGATTGCAAAATCAAAGTGCAGTTCCAGGAGTAACTCACCCCGCCCCTTGGTATTTCCAGCCAACTGGCAGTTGGATGCCCAGGCTTGATCCCACTCACTTTTGATCACGTTGACTCAAACTTACCCGGTGGCTGTTTTGGGTCACCCACCCAGTGGACCTTGAGACCTGTTGATATTCAGTTCCCTGTTCACCCATTCACGAGGGATGCAAAATCACTGTATTACTACATAGTTAAAAATGGTCAATTTTATGTTATGTATATTTTACCATTAAAAAAAAAAAAGTTGAAAAAAATGCATGTTTGTCCTACCACTGGTGTATCTAGAAAAAACTGGAAGGCTGTCCAATACAGTGTTAATAATGGCTCTGTCTTGGTAGTAAGATTGTAGGTGGTCATTTTTTACTCTATATTAATCTTTTTTTTAGATTCTTTGCCATATAGGCCATTACAGAGTATTGAATAGAATTCCCTGTGCTATACAGTAGGTCCTTATTAGTTATCTATCTTATATATAGTAGTGTTGGGCTTCCTCTGTGGTCCAGTGGTTAAGACGCTGCACTTCCACTGCAGGGGGTATGGGTTCAATCCCTAGTTGAGGGAAGTTCCACATGCTGTGTGGTGTGGGCAAAAAAAAAAGATATATATATAATAGTATGTATATATCAATCCCATTCTCTCAGTTGACCCCCCCATCCCCTGGTAGCCATACGTTTGCTTTCTATATCTGTGACTCTACCTCTGTTTTGTAAATAAGTTCATTTGTACCCATTTTTAGATTCCACATATAAGCAATATTATATGATATTTGTCTTTCTGTGTCTGACTTATTTCACTCATTATGACAATCTCTAGGTCCATCCACATTGCTGCAAATGGCATTATTTTCCTCTTTTTAATGGCTGAGTAATATTTCATTGTATATATGTACCACATCTGCTTTATCCATTCCTCTGTTAATGGACATTTAGGTTGCTTCCATGTCCTGGCTGTTGTAAATAGTGCTGCAATGAACATTGAGGTGCATGTATGCTTTTGAATTATGTTTTTTTTTTTTTCCTGGATATATGCCGAGGACTAGGATTGCTGGGTCATATGGTAGTTGTATTTTAGTTTTTTAAGGAACCTCCATACTATTCTCCATAGTGGCTGTACCAATTGACATTTCCACCAACAGTGTAGAGGGTTTCCCTTTTCTCCACACCCTCTCCAGCATTTATTGTTTGTAGATTTTTTGATGATGGCCATTCTGACCAGGGTGAAGTAGTACCTCACTGTAGTTTTGATTTGTATCCATCTAATAATTAGTGTTGTGAATCATCTTTGCATGTGCATTTTGGCCATCTGTAGTATATATATTGCTTTCACAATATGAAACATCAATAAGGCAATTTCATTACAGATCAAAAAAACTAGAAAGAATAAAAAAGATAGTAGAAATGAATGCATGAATATAAACCAAAATCAGACTCAATGAAACACTGATCAAAAAATAAAATAAAGAGAAAACTTAATAATATTAGGAATGATAAAGTGTTACAGTCACTGCCAGCTGCCTTTCCAACATTAATGGTACTTTAAAAATTATATATATATATATGTACCTATAAAAATTTGTATACAGTGTGCTGAGTGAAAGAAGCCTGAGAAAAGGTCACATATTGCATGATTGCATTTATATCAAATATTCAGACAGAAGGAAGATTGATAGTTGAGGGAGCAGAGGAATGGGGAGAAATTGCTTACTGGGTAAAGGGTTTTATTTTGGAGGGATGGAAATGTTTTCAAACTAGATAGAGGTGGTGGTTGCACAATATTGTGAATGTACCCAATGCTACTGCGTTGCTCAATTTAAAGTAGCTATATGATGTGACTTTCACGTCAATAAATTAAAAAATATAGTATGTGTTATTAGATATATATTACACTCTATACAGCCTTGAGACAATAGGGTAAATTTGAAAATGAACTGGATAGCCGATCAGATCAAATCAGATCAGATCAGTAGCTCAGTCGTGTCCGACTCTTTGCGACCCCATGAATCGCAGCACACCAGGCCTCCCTGTCCATCACAAACTCCCAGAGTTCACTGAGACTCACGTCCATCCAGTCAGTGATGCCATCCAGCCATCTCATCCTCTGTCGTCCCCTTCTCCTCTTGCCCCCAATCCCTCCCAGCATCAGAGTCGGATAGCCGATGATACTAAGAAATTATTTTTAGAAATTTAGCATGGATAATGACACTATAAATAGGTCCCTCTGTCATTCGGGCTGCTGACACCACAAAAGCCCACCCAGAGCTGAAGTTGGGCAACTGCGCTGGTTGTGAAGCTTTCCTCTGGAGCTGCCATGCCCTGCCCTTCTCCTTGGCCCACTGTTCCCTCTTAGGCCCTGCCACTGGGAAGTGCTAGAGGGCAGGCTGAAGCAGAAAGGGACTTGTTTCTCGGTTCTGTAAGCATAAACTCAGCAGTGGTCTTCTGGTTGTAATGCCTTCAGTGGTTGCCATTGATTCCCTCTTACAGCTTTTCTCTTGAACCAACCTCACCACAGTGTCCTCAAAGACCCTGGCATTGACAGCACCCCCTCTTTAGACATCTGGGCTCCTCCTCTAAGTTTTGTCAGCTTTTTTGTCCGTTTGTTTCTTTTTATTTTCTTTTGTTGAAGTGGAGTTGATTTACAATATTGTGTTAGTTTCAGGTGTAGAGCAAAGTGATTCAGTTATGCATGTTGGTGTTCAGTCGCTAAGTCATGTCCAACACTGCAATCCCATTGACCGCAGCATGCCAGGTTTCCCTGACTTTTGCTATCTCCCAGAGTTGGCTCAAATTCATATCCATTGTGTCAGAGATGCCATCCAACCATCTCATCCTCTGTCATCCCCTTCTCCTCCTGCCTTCAATCTTTGCCAGCATCAGGGTCTTTTCCAATGAGTTGTCTCTTTGCATCAGGTGGGCAAAGTATTGGAGCTTCAGCTTCAACATCAGTCCTTCCAATGAACACCCAGGACTGATCTCCTTTAGGATTGACTGGTTGGATCACCTTGCAGTCCAAGGGACTCTCAAGAGTCTTCTCCAACACCACAGTTCAAGAGCATCAATTCTCTGGTGCTCAGCTTTCTTTATAGTCCAACTCTCACATCCATACATGACTCCTGGAAAAACCACAGCCTTGACTGGATGGACCTTTGTCGGCAAAGTAATATCTCTGCTTTTTAGAATGCTGTCTAGGTTGGTCATAGCTTTTCTTCCAAAGAGCAAGCGTCTTTTAATTTCCTGGCTGCAGTCACCATCTGCAGTGATTTTGGAGCCCAAGAAAGTAGTCTGTCACTGTTTCCATTGTTTCCCCATCTATTTGCCATGAAGTGATGGGACTGGATGGCATGATCTTGGTTTTTTGAATGTTGAGTTTTAAGCCAGCGTTTTTACTCTCTTCTTTCACTTTCATTAAGAGGCTCTTTAGTTCCTCTTTACTTTCTGTCAGTAGAGTGGTGTCACCTGCATATCATATCTAAGGTTGTTGATATTTCTCCCAGCAATCTTGATTCCAGCTTATGCTTCATCCAGCCCAGCATTTCGCACGATGTGTTCTGGATATAAGTTCAATAAGCAGGGTGACAATATACAGCATTGTCATATTCCTTTCTCAATTTTGAACCAGTCCATTGTTCCATGTCCAGTTCTAACTGTTGCTTCTTGACCTGCATACAGGTTTCTCAGGATGCAGGTCAGGTGGTCTGGTATTCCCATCTCTTTAAGAATTTTCCAGTTTGTTGTGATCCACACAAAGGCTTTAGCACAGTCAATGAAGCAGAAGTAGATGGTTTTCTGCAATTCCCTTGCTTTCTCTATGATCCGACGGATGTTGGCAATTTGGTCTCTGGTTTCTCTGCCTTTTCTAATTTCAGCTTGTACATCTGGAAGTTCTCAGCTCACATACTGCTGAAGCCTAGCTTGATTGTGCATATATATGTATATACCGAAATTCTCTTTGTTCTGATTCTGTTCCATTATAGTTTCTGACAAGATACTGAATATAGTTTCCTATGCTATACAGCAAATCTTTGTTGTTTTTATCATTCTTAATAACACCAACCTCTCTCTCTTTTTTTCATCCAGTTCTAGAGGCCATAGCTGTTTTTTTAGCAATTGCTATCTTAGGGTTTTCATTTTGCCTTTTCGGCTCTCCAATATATGGGTTAACCATTCTTTATATTAAACTTTGCCTATGAAAATAATTTTTATTTCTGCCTTTTGACAGGACATGATTGATGCATCAACTACAGTTAGTTATTCATTGTATTTGCTTTATAGCTTATTGAAATCTTAGCTTAATGAAATCTTTCATTCTAATATTTTTATTTTAATCGAGGAGCCTGGTGGGCTACAGCTCATAGGGCCACAAAGAGTTGGACATGACGGAAGCAACTTAGCATGCAAAAAATATAAGGTAGCTAGGAATAAACCTGACAAAAGATGTATATGCCATAGAAGGAAATATTAAAGAGCATCTAAATAAAAGAAAGATATACTATACTAATACATTCATGGATGGGAAGACAAATATCTCTAAATATGCCAATCTTCTCCAAATTAAATCTTAGAAGGAGGCCTGGAATCTGCATTTTATCATCTTACTAGAGTTTGAAACTGTGGTTTTGGACCAACTTTAGAAAACACTGATGAAGAAGGATAGTATTTCAAGTCATAAATATTTTCTCCAGGACATTTTATATCAAGGCCTTCAATAGCGCCTAACCTCACAAGTATTTTGTATTTGTCTTTACCATTGTCTCGGAGAAGGCAATGGCACCCCACTCCAGTACTCTTGCCTAGAAAATCCCATGGACGGAGGAGCCTGGAAGGCTGCAGTCCATGGGGTCGCTGAGGGTCGGACATGACTGAGCGACTTCACTTTCCCTTTTCACTTTCATGCATTGGAGAAGGAAATTGCAACCCACTCCAGTGTTCTTGCCTAGAGAATCCCAGGGACGGGGGAGCCTGGTGGGCTGCCGTCTATGGGGTCACACAGAGTCGGACACGACTGAAGTGACTTGGCAGTTACCATTGTCTTTATACATAGTTTTCATTTCCTTGAAAGTCTGTAATTCTGGCTGAGACTTGTGGAAATAAATCAGAACAAAATTCATGAAGCCTATATATGCAACATATGTATTTGAATTTTTCAAATGCATGTACTCTCTCCCAATATTCCAGACAGGACAAGAGTTTTTATTTGAAGTATCCTGATCCTTCTGGAGCTGGCACCCCAGCATGTGCCAATCTAATCGTACCCTCCACAGCCAGCCACCAGTATGCCTGAGCAATCTGGCTATAATAACATTTCTAAAATCTTACAGTGTCTGCCAGAAACGTGGAAGTGTATAGCAAACGCTGAAACTGGCCAAATTCTTATAAAGACTAAAATCAGGGTGAGCACCCAAGGACAGCATTGGGTAATCGAATCAAACAATCACCTCTTTGCTCTACAGAAAGGCAAATACTCCTTTGCATGACCTGCAACCCCAATAGTGTGCAAGAAACATGAAATTCGACTCTTTCGTTGAAACAATACCCTTGGCTATTTTAAAGGTTGGTAGGAGCTTTCCTTTCTCTGAAAATACTCTGAGGTAGACAAGTCAAACTAGCATGGTTACTTTAACACCTGTTGATCCTTCAAGATATGGCTTAGATGTCATTTTAAACCCTCCTTAAACTTCCCCTTCACTAGTAGAAAATATGCTCAAGATCTTACTTTGCAATAATACCTCTATCTTCTGAGTTACGCTAGTTTTTCTTTTCAATTTTCTTTATTGGAATACAGTTGATTTACAATGTTGTGTTAGTTTGTGCTGTACATTGCATCAGTTTACATATACATATATCCACTTTTTTTTAAGATTCTATTCCATATAGATTATTCCAGATGAATTATTTTACTGTTTGTTATCACCCTCCATTGTTGGCCTGAGAGCCCTTATTCTAAACTGTGATATGCCTGGTGTCTAATTAAGGGCTCAGAATGCAGTAGGTGGGCTTCCCAGGTGATTCAGTGGTAAAGAATCCACCTGCCAGTGCAGGAGACACAGGAGATGCAAGTTCCACCCCTGAGCTGGGAAGATCCCCTGGAGAAGGAAATGGCAACCCACTCCAGTATTCTTGCCCAGGAAATCCCATGGACAGAAGAACCTGGCGGGCTACAGTGCATGGGGTTGCAAAGAGTTGAACAAGACTTAGCGACTGAGCATTTATGCAATGTAGTAGAATGTAGTAGGTGCTTGGTAAATGTTTAACTGATGAATGAACACTTTCTGTTGCCACTAAGTTTACCCTGGGATGATCTTGGTCCTGTGGCTGCCTGAGGTCTTCTCAGTATAGGAAACTCTCTGAGAGGTCTCAAGAAAGGATATCACATGGGCAATCGGAGGTTTGGCCCTCATCTGTATAGATTCAGAAAACCAAGTGGTCAGTGCATTTTCACCATTCAGAGGCTCTTTTTCTCAAAAAGTACGTATTGAGGGCTTTCTCTGAGCCTGGCATTCTCCTGGGTGCTGAGAATATAGGAGTTTCATGAGCACAGCCCCTGCCTTCACTTCATTTACCACTTGGCTGGGGGGAGTCCATTCAACAGGCCCTAAAAGGAAACAACTCAAGGGAGTTCCCTAGTGGTTAGTTATGATTCTAGGCTTTCACTGCTGGGGCCCAGGTTCAACCCCTGGCAGGGGAACAGAGATCCTGCAAGCCAAAAAACAAAACAAAAAAATCCAAGCCCCTTATACTGGAGAGTGGGACCCCCCAGGATCCTCTCTGTCCATGGAATTCTCCATGCAAGAATACTGGAGTGGGTTGCCATGCCCTCCTCCAGGAGATCTTCCTGACTCAGTGATTGACCCTATGTCTCCTGCATTGCAGGCAGATTCTTTACTGCTGAGCCACTGGGGAAGCCCCACTGGCGTGGGTAGCCATTCCCTTCTCCAGGGGATCTTCCCTGCCCAGGGATCGAACCCAGGTCTCCTGCATTGCAGGCACATTCTTTATTGTCTGAGAGAAGGGAAGCATCTAAATAAGTGAGCCCATATTTAGGTAAATGCATAGCCTTTAGGGAGGAGGAGGGGAGAATACCCCCTACTGGTGAGGAGCTGTTTTTCTTGTACCTTCACCTTTCTGGCAGGAACACTTCTTAACCAAAACAATAAGTCCTTGAGCAAAAACGTAAGAATATGTAATGCAGACAGAACGTGGGATGCCTTTTAAAGACTTGGAAAAAAGAAACGATAGCTCTTTTTTTTTGTTTGTTTGTTTGTTTGTTTTATTGAAATGATAGCTCTTGAAGACTGAAAACGTAACTCAACAATGATTTCAGCAGAGGATAGTGCTTTCCAGAGCTTGGGTTCAGGCTTGACAGTAATCTCTTTGAAAGTATTTAAGATAAAATTGTAAACAAAGAAGGGGTCTATAAAAAATCAGGTTAGTCTGCCCCAAGGAAGAAGAGAGTCATCTGAGACCCAGAGAGCCAGGCAGAAACTATTCTTTCTCTCTCCCTTCTGCTAAGTTGTTTTCCTTAGAAATGGATCACTAAGCATGGCCCACTTGCAAGAATAGAGGAATCAGACTCCACCTTTTTCTTTTTTTCTTTTGGTAGACTCCACCTTGAAGAGAGGGGTATTAAGGAACTTGTGGACAGATTTTTAAAACGCTACCACCTCCATTAAGGACATTATAAGAAGCAGACCTCTGAAATTCATATTTCTCACTGGAGCCAAAATAGCTATGTTTACCTTGAGCACCCAGTTTGCTTTTATTTTTTTATGTTGTGACTCACTCTGTAAATTGTGTTTCCCTCTTTTCTCAGCTGTCAAGAAGCTCAAAATAAAAATTTGGCTTACCTCTAGCTTGTGGACAAGGCATATATTTCATGTAATCAACTCACCCATGACTTCATCTTATTTTTCTCAATCCTTTTATCATTTTCACTTTTTTCTCATTTCTTTCTCTCCCTATTTGTATATAAATGAATGATATGACATATATCTGTATCTTCACACACATATGTACGTCATGGCATATCGTGTGTATGTTTACAAGCCTTCCAAATACCTTTGAAATAAGAATGTATATAACTAAAACAAAGGGCTTCCCTCATAGCTCAGTGGGTAAAGACTCTGCCTGCAATTCAGGAGACCTGGATTCAATTTCTGGGTCGGGAAGATCCTCTGGAGAAGAAAATGGTAACCCACTCTGGTATTCTTGCCTGGAGAATCCCATGGACAGAGGAGCCTGGCAGGCTACAGTCCATGGAATTGCAAAAGTCAGACTCGACTTAGCGACTAACCACCACCACCAACTAAAACAAATACAATGAACTATTTTTCATTCCTCTTAGGACTTGAGGTCACTTGCATAGTCCTTTTGTTTTCTTAATAAAGATAACTATTGATTTTTTTTTTTTGTTCCATATATCAGTTCAATTCAGTCATTCAGTCGTGTCTGACTCTGTGACCCCATGAACCGCAGCACGCCAGGCCTCCCTGTCCATCATCAACTCCGGGAGTTTACCCAAACTCATGTCCATTGAGTCGGTGATGCCATCGAGCCATCTCATCCTCTGTCGTCCCCTCCTCCTCCCGCCTTCAATCTTTCCCAGCATCAGGGTCTTTCCTAATGAGTCAATTCTCCACATCAGGTGGCCAAAGTATTGGAGTTTCAGCTTCAGCATCAGCTCTTCCAATGAATATTCAGGACTGATTTCCTTTAGGATGGACTGGTTGGATCTCCTTGCTGTCCAAGGGACTCTCAAGAGTCTTCTCCAACACCAAAAGCATCAATTCTTCAGCAATCAGCTTTTTTTACAGTCCAACTCTCACATCCATACATGACTACTGGAAAAACCATAGCCTTGACTAGACGGACCTTTGTTGGCAAAGTAATGTCTCTGCTTTTTAGAATGCTGTCTAGGTTGGTCATAGCTTTTCTTCCAAAGAGCAAGCGTCTTTTAATTGCATGGCTGCAGTCACCATCTGCAGTGATTTTGGAGTCCCAGAAAATAAAGTCTGCCACTGTTTTCATTGTTTCCCCATCTATTTGCCATGAAGTGACAGGACCAGATGCCATGGTCTCAGATTTTTGAATGTTGAGTTTTAAGCTAGCCTTTTCAATATTGTATTTTCAAACAATACAGAAAATCATGAAGTAAAAATACTCCCAAGTTTCACCTCCCAGGGAAAAACATTATTAACATTTTGATTAATGTCCTTCTAAACATCTCTTTATAAACATACAGGCAATTCTATAAAAAATGGATTTTTTTAAAGCTTACTGTGCTATGTAGATTTTCTAGGTCAATTTAAAAAATGATTATAAAAAATAAAAATAAAAAATGTTTATCATTTTTAGTAGCTGCATGGTGTTCTCCTGTACCATAAATTAACTGCAGTCTGTTTTAACACTCAATTCCCCAGGTCAGTTAGAAGCAGCATTACCAATAGATTATTCTGCATCTGGCTGGGACTTTTGCTTTTCAGAAGGTGAGGAATAGTGGCTGAAGCCATCAGCTTTATATACTCTAGGCATTTTTATATAGAGTCTAGGTTAATTATCTGTTGTTCTAGTTTTGAAATGTCAAAGCTGGACTGAGGTGTTCTGCCTGTGAAGTAAAATAATGGTACTTTCCCCAAAATTCACAGAAATAATTAAAATTAATAGAAGGAATTCCCCCAATATTGAAATTTATTCTCATGTAAGTTATTAAATCGTTGGGGCCTGCAACCACTGCTTTGTATTCTCTCATAAAAAATAGCATACGATTTACACAAATTTTCATAATGAATTATTTAAGGCAACAATTTAGGATTTCATGACAGTCTGTGACTATCAAGAAGCTTGGTCACTAGACATCTGGTTCCATCAGATATAAATAAGGAGTACTCCTGAGAAAAACTCCATCCCTGCCCCAATTTCATCAAGAAAGAAAATGGACTCAGCAAACCGAGTTTGCTAAAAAAAAAATTCAGTAACGAAACGACTGGCGGAAAAAGCGGAGTACGTTCAATGTGTATTAAGCGCCAACTAAGGGTGGATGGAGAACTGTGCTAGAAGCTAGGGCGGTTCAGCCAAGGCGAATATGACGCAGCCCCCATTGCGCAGGAGCTCGGGATCGGTAGGCGGTGCTGAAAGCTCTGGTGGAGGGGCAGGACTCGGGACAGGTGTCCGAGCCAGAAACCGCAAATTCTGAAAGCCATTACAACTCTCCTGCCTTGAAAGTCACGAAGTATTTTCTCTCATCCTCCAATCATTTGGCCTCAGTTCCGGAAAAGAGCAACCAAAACAAAAACACAACAATGTGTCCCCGATCCCGCTCCTTCCCAAACACTGAAATATTTCTGAACTTTTCCCGTAGAATAATAAAGATACTGGTACATCGCTCCTAGGAAACTACAAATCCCAGGAGGCTGCACACACAGCACAGTGGCTACTCTCCCGCACTTCGCAACGCCGCATTACGCTTCAATCCTGGTCCGCGTCTGCGAGTCGTGGCCGCGCTGCCTGCTGGGACTTGTAGTCCGCTCCAGAGTCCCTTTCTCCCTTCGCGCAGACTCGCGCGGCCTCGGTTCGCCCTTCGGCCCTGCAGAAGCCCAGCCCCTGCTTCAGTGCTCCCTACCCCCATCTCGTCCTGTCCCCTCGGGGGCCAACCTCCTCCGGTCACGTGGGAGCCCTGCATGCGGCGATTGGCGGAGGGGTTCAGGGGCGGGGCGCGAGGCCCGAGAGGTTCCGTGCCCCTTGTCGGGCCGCTTGTTTGGCTGCTGCCGTCACCTCATGGCGACGCGGGTAGAGGAGGCTGCGCGGGGAAGAGGCGGCGGCGCCGAGGAGGCAGTTGAGGCCGGACGGGGTGGACGGCGACGCAGCCCGCGGCAGAAGGTCAGTGTGGGGGCTGCCCGCCTTGTTGCCGGGCCGGGGAAATGCTGGGGCTAGCTGTTGCGGGGTCCACCTCTTCACTCTCTCGGGTTACCTTTTAGCCATGGGGCTAACATCCGGCCCTCTCCGGTCCCGGGGGTGACGACAGTGGGAGCAGGTGGGCAGAGTGAAACCAGGATGGGTGGGGTGGGAGGTCTGATGGTTGGGGACTGGAGGCGCGCGGCGGAGGCGGGAGAGAGGGCAGGGGGCGCACCCTGGTGAGAGGGGGAAGGGGTGCTTGGCGGGGGCGCGCCAGGTGTGACAGCCACGTGCGGCCGGCGTCGCGGGACCCCGGACACCAGGTGTCCCCTCTCCCAACCCCCGCCCTCCGCGTGCTTCCCGTGCTCCTAGCGCTGGGCACCACCGTCGAGGGGCTGCCGGGGGTCACGGACTCGCCCTCGCGCCCGGCAGGTGCGTGGGGCGCGCTGCCGGGTGCGTCCCAGCGGCGCGGGCAAGGCTGTTGCGCAGTAAGATAACGGCGCGGGATCCGGGGCTGCGCTGAGCCCCCCTTCTCCAGCGCCACTGCGCCGGCTGGCGAGCGCGGCCGCTCGGCCCCCGGGACCCAGGCCCTGGGGCCAGTGTCCCGGTGCTAGGGGCATGGCTGCACGTGGGGCGGGCGGTGGGGAGAAGATGCTGGAGGACCTGGGTCCCGCAGACTTGGGAGGAACATCGCGGATAGCCGGTCTTCCCAATGCAGCCCTCCTTCCCCCTATATTTCTCCCCCTTTTCTTACTTTATTGACCCCCCCCCCCCCACCCGGTGAGCGGACAGCGGAGCGCTTCCCCTACATTGGCCTTTGGTCTCTCTTAATCTGGGAGTTGCGCTGGACCGTTCCCCTTGCCTTACTTGACTCACGTCAAGGAGTTTTCAGTGTCTCCCTGGATACAGGAAAATCAAGACCTTCAGAATGGGAGAATTCTACTTGTTCTGGAGTCAGTGGGTGGAGTTCGAAAAAGATTGCACAACGAACGGGGTACAGGGTTTTCAGGGCCCAGGAAGAGAGAAGTGCAGGGAAACGGACTGGAAAGGTGGAATCTCCGTCTTGTTCTTTGCCGGTGAACAGATTGAAACGTTCAACTTGTTGGACGTCCTGCTTGATCGCTTGGGGCTGTTTAATGTTAATTAATTATGCATTTGAATACTCATAAAGATCACTCCTTTAGGAAATTACGAAATAATATTTTTCTAATGCGACTCGTGAACTTGAAAAAGAACAAAGGTTGGTTTTCCCTCTGTGCAGAATGTCAAGAATTAGCTTTTGGGGGCCTGTTTCTAAGGTTAGGTGTTTTCACGTCTCTGCATGAGAGTGTCACTACTTCTCAATTACCTTTCTTTCTCTTTGTACTCAAAAAGAAAGATCCAGTGCTTGCAGGACTGAAAAAGAAGCTGTGGACTGAAGTAACTCTAGGGATTCAACACTGTCACTTTGGACACCTCACTTATTCTCTGAGGGTGGGGAGCCAATCTCAGTGTTTGATTTCGTAGGTCCCCCAGAGGAGGACTCCAATGAAAAGCCACTGTAATTGAGGACATGAGTTCCTTTTTATGCCCTTAGCAAAAGGATAAAAAGTCTGAATTAGGAACTGAGATTTAACCAACTAGCATTTTAAAGGACCAAGAAGTAATGACCCTTTGAGGCGAGTTTTCAAAAATTAATAGGCTTTTTTTTTTTTTTTAGCAGTTTTAGGTTTACCAAAAATTGAATGTAAATTATGGAGTTCACAGGGTATCCCTTTGCCCTATTATTTATATCTTGCAACATGTGGTACATTTGTTACAGTTGATGAGTCAATATTGATAACCTTCCTACTAACTAAAGTGCATAGTTTACATTAGGGTTCATTGTTGGTGCTGTACCTTCTAAGAGTTTTGACACATGTATAATGACATATATACACCGTTACAGATATCATGCTGAAGAGTTTTACTACCCTAAAACCTCCATCCCGTCCTCTCTTCCCCCAAACCACTGGCCACCACTGATCTTTTTACTGTCTCTATTCTTTTGCCATTTCTTAGAATGTCTTAAGGTTGATTTTTTTCCCCCTAGATTTTTGCTTGGAGTGTTAAAAATTATTTAACTACTTTTAAACTTATTTTTAGGAGAAGGCAACGGCACCCCACTCCAGTACTCTTGCCTGGAGAATCCCATGGATGGAGGAGCCTGGTAGGCTGCAGTCCATGGGGTCGCTAAGAGTCGGACACAACTGAGGGACTTCACTTTCACTTCTCACTTTCATGCACTGGAGAAGGAAATGGCAACCCACTCCAGTGTTCTTGCCTGGAGAATCCCAGGGACAGGGGAGCCTGGTGGGCTGCCGTCTATGGGGTCACACAGAGTCAGACACGACTGAAGTGACTTAGCAGCAGTAGCAGCAGCAGCAAACTTATTTTTAGGTCCCATAGGAAGGATAAAGGTATATGGGATCTGTGCTCAAATTAATGAAATCTTACATTTATGTGGTGACCTGTAGTATTTATGGCATATTTGCACCTACATTAACTCTGTCAGCATCACTCATGCTATGGAGAAGGCTGAGCAGCTGTCATAATCTTCATTTATAGATGACAGATTGCTCAGCAAGGTCACGGAATTAGCCCAAGGGGTGAAGCTGAGTCTGGAACCCAGTATCCTTTCATCATGTTGCTGCTTAGTCGCTAAGTCTCTAAGTCTTGTCCGACTCTTTGCAACCCCATGGATCTACACTACAGTAATAAGTAGGTGGTAGTGGGCAAATGGGCTTCCCAGGTGGCTCAGTGGTAAAGAATCCGCCTGCTGTGCAGGAGACACAAATTAGATCCCTGGGTTGGAAGATCCCTGGGTTGGGAAGATCCTCCGGAGAAGGAAATGGCAAGCCACTCTAGCATTCTTGCCTGGAAAACCCCATAGACAGAGGAGCCTGATGGGCTACAGTCCATGGGGTCACAGAGTTGGACACGACTTAGCAACTGAATAACAAACAACACTGGGCAAATAGTATGGATTTGAAGTCAAGACTCGTGGCTCTTCCCGCTTATTAGCTCTGTAGCTTTATAGCCTTGAGCAGGTTTTGCAATCGTTCCAAGTCTCAATTGCATCATCTGTAAAGGGGGCTGATGCTAATCCCTAATGCATAGGATTGTTGTGAAGCATAAGCGTTGATGTGACACGTTCAGCACAGTGCCAGGCATGTTCGAATTTTACTTGGTTTGGAGGGGAGCATATATGAAAGAGCAGTTTCTGTTGCTTTCAGGGTGTTATTCTGTAAATCTGTCTTGCGTGTTCTCAGCGCTCAGTCGCTTCAGTCCTGTTGGACTCTTTGCCCCCCATGCACGGTAACCCGCCAGGCTCCTCTGTCCATGGGGTTTCTCAGGCAAGAATATTGGAGTGGGTTGCCATGCCCTCCTCCAGGGGATCTTCTCGACCCAGGGCTTGAACCCAGGTCTCCTGCATTGCAGGCAGATTCTTTACCCACTGAGCCACCTCGGAATCCCAAATCTATCTTCCAACCTTTGTATTCTTCCCTCTTCCCAGAATCTCTCTGTGATCGACTTAATGAGCAAAAATCAGGTCAGGGTGGGGCAAGAGTATGGGATAGAAAGAAACCATTTGATTATCTTGTTTTTCTCCCCATTTGCAAACTTGATGATGAATTTCCACTCTCCTAGCACAGAGATTGCTGCTGCTGCTAAGTCGCTTCAGTCGTGTCCGACTCTGTGCGACTCCATAGATGGCAGCCCACCAGGCTCCCCCGTCCCTGGGATTCTCCAGGCAAGAACACTGGAGTGGGTTGCCATTTCCTTCTCCAACGCATGAAAGTGAAAAGTGAAAGTGAATTTGCTCAGTCGTGTCCGAGCGACCCCATGGACCGCAGCCCACCAGGTTCCTCTGCCCATGGGATTTTCCGGGCAAGAGTACTGGAGTGGGGTGCCATTCAAAGTGATCTTCTGTTTACAACATTGTCATCTAATTCTCTCAGCAAGCTTTGGTAAATTTTATTTTCATGGAGAAGCAAACAAGCAAAGCAGTAAAAAGGGAGACCAGACACAGCACATGCCACCTTTGTAGATCATAATATGTATGTCACAGTCATTTATGATGTTATGGAAGGTGTTGTGTATGTTATTTTGTGTCATTTATATTGGTCTTGACTAGAGAAGTTTTGTTTAGAAATGTACATGCCAAATCCAGATTCTGTAAAACAGGGTGCATGTGATTTACCTTTGTGTGGAATGCTTCACAGGAGTCACTGTAATAGTTTTCTTTTCAGTAGATATGCTGTTCAATTTTACACTTTTCAGAGTTGTGTTTCAAAGGAAAGGAACTCACCGTTTCCTGCATTGCGCTAAACACTTAGAATGTATTTGCATTCTAATATCTCCTTACCTCTGCAGAATAGATGGTAGCCCTGGGTGTTAAAACAACCACCAGAAAACCTTACTCTTATTAAATAACAGAGCTCAGAGTTGGTGACGTTGGCATAGAGCTGGTATATAATTGTGTAATTGATAATGCAACCGACGTACTTGACTGCATGGACAGATTCTGCTTACCCAGGGAGTTTTAACCTAATATCCCAAAGAAATCCCTGTGCCTCTCCCTCCCCGCAGCTTTTGTTTGGTTCTAACGTGATTATCAGTAACTTTTAGTTATTATAATAGATGTGACAGTATTTAAAGTGTGCAAAGTGGTATACAGATTTAATATAATATTCACCACCATTGAGAATTAGCTATGTTTAGAATTTTCCCAAGCAGGGCATTTCTAGAAGAGGATAAAATAAGTCAAGTGACCCTTTAAGAGTTTGAACTTTGAGTATTTTTTTTCACTAGTATGTTTTTATGATTCAGTCTATTTCCTAGTTGAAATTCTCTTAAATGTTCTTACTTGAAGGAAACATATATAAAATCACCAGTGTTGTCCTGTTGACATAATTTTATTAACATTTATCACTCAGGGTACTGATTTGCATTCTGCATTACATTTCCAAATCCCCAGGACAACCCTCATTACCCACCACTTCCTACTCTGTAGTCTGCCATGAATAATATTGCTAAGCTACCACTTTTTCATTTTTCTTCTTTCCCTACTCAGAACAAAGTAGAATGGTTTGATGAGGAAGATGTGCCAGTAGCTTGGAAGCACGTTTCATTTAGGATGTTTTAGATTGACATGTGGGTCATATTAAAAGTGAGAATGAAAAAAAAAAAAAAAAGTGAGAATGGGGACTTCCTGGTGGTCCAGTGGCTGAAACTCCATGCTCCCAACGCAGGGGACCAGGGTTCGGGTTCGATCCCTGATCAGGGAGCTGAGCTCCCACATGCTGCAGGGAAGTTACTGCCTGCCACAGCCAAAACCCAGTGCAGCCAAATAAATAAATAAATATTTTAAAAAAAGAACATAGGCATTTTGCATAATTTGCAAGTGCATCTTTATTCAAATATTATTTTAAACAGTTCTGTTGCAAGGTAGCAATATATATTCACTGTAATCTTCTCACAGCTCTAGAAGGTAGGTCCTGTACATCTCTAGTTTATAGATCAGGAAACAGAGGTTGACCTTCCGTGGCCACACAGCAGGTACTTAAGTGGTATATTCAAAGGCCAGGCTTTTTGGGCTCCGAAGCCATTAGCCATATTCCATGTGTCTTGTGCTTTCTAAACACATTTCTTGAGGATAGTAAATAAAAATGTGCTCTTCACTGAATGTGAGTAAAACTAGGTAGTAGGTAAAATGAGTAATCAGTTCAGTCGCTCAGTCGTGTCCGACTCTGCGACCCCATGAACTGCAGCACACCAGGCCTCCCTGTCCATCACCAACTCCCGGAGTTTAACCAAACTCATGTCCATTGAGTCGGTGATGCCATCCAACCATCTCATCCTCTGTCGTCCCCTTCTCCTCCTGCCCTCAATCTTTCCCAGCATCAGGGTCTTTTCAAATGAGTCAGCTCTTCGCATCAGGTGGCCAAAGCATTGGAGTTTCAGCTTCAATATCAGTCTTTCCAATGAACACCCAGGACTGATCTCCTTTAGGATGGACTAGTTGGATCTCCTTGCAGTCCAAGGGACTCTCAAGAGTCTTCTCCAACACCACAGTTCAAAAGCATCAATTCTTTGGTGCTCAGCCTTCTTTATAGTCCAACTCTCACATCCATACATGACTACTGGAAAACCCATAGCCTTGACTAGATGGACCTTTGTTGACAAAGTAGTGTATCTGCTTTTTAATATGCTGTGTAGGTTGGTCATAACTTTCCTTCCAAGGAGTAAAGCGTCCTTTAATTTCATGGCTGCACTCACCATCCACAGTGATTTTGGAGCCCCCAAAGATAAAGTCAGCCACTGTTTCCACTGTTTCCCCATCTATTTGCCATGAAGTGACAGGACCAGATGCCATGATCTTAGTTTTCTGAATGTTGAGCTTTAAGCCAACTTTTTCACTCTCCTTTTTCACTTTCATCAAGAGGCTTATTAGTTGTTCTTCACTTTCTGCCATAAGGGTGGTGTCATCTGCATATCTGAGGTTATTGATATTTCTCCCGGGAATCTTGATTCCAGCTTGTGCTTCTTCCAGCCCAGCGTTTCTCATGATGTAAAAATGAGTAATAGATTTTGCTAAATGAAAACAAATTAGGAAGGGTGGGGTTGGGTCTTTGAGGGTATAGGGAAGCTATAGTAATCCAAGAACCAGGGGAGTTGTGAGTCTTACAGCTTTTGTTTCATCCTATTATGCCCTAAGTTGACCTTAAGATGTTTGATTTAGGAGATGTATTACAGTGTGACTCCCTGTAAAAGCACCTCCAAGTTTAATTTGGCTGAATTGAAAAGGAGAGGGTTTAGAGAGAGACCCTGCCAAAGTCTACACAATGTAGTGTTAACAAAGAGCTGAACGAGTCGGGTTTAAGTCGGATAAGACAAAGAGAAGGCCAAAGGAAAAAAGAGAAGGTTTGGTGTTTCAAAGGTACATCATGATTGGTCCACATGGAGCTGGTGAAGGATGATGTCATGAAGTCAGGACAGGGATGCTGCATTGAGGTAACTCATAAAAGGAGAGGACCACTCTACCTCTCAGGAGTCTGTGGCTTGAAGATGTTAAATGTGTGGCCCAGCCCCTGTCCCTTTGCAAAATAGATTAGGCCCAAGCACATTTCAGCGGCTTTATATATTAAAATCTCATTTCCTGATCCTTCTGCTGCTTAGGTGTTTAGGCTGACATAGGTATCTCTCAGATTGCTGTTAATCGCTGAATTACACTTTTAGAGCTAGAAGTGATTTTGCAAGTCATAGAGTCCAGCACCCTTCGTTTTAATAAAGAAATGGCTATAGAAGTTAAATGTGAAATCGAATGCCATCATTCTTGGATTAAAAGGCAGATGATCTGCACAGTTTAAGATGTTAGCATCGACCACTATAGATAGTAACACTGACCCCTTCTTGGCTTCTTTACCAGTAGGAGAAATCAGGTGCCTGGGCCTTAACTTCAGCACTGGTTTGCCCCTCTTTTCTTCTCATTTACCTCATTAATGCCCCTGTTCGTTACATGCTGTGACAATCATTCTGGAGCCTTTTGCTGCCTAAAGTTACAAGTTGGGACAACAACTCGGGATTTCCCTGGTGGCCCAGTGGTTAGGACTCGGCACCCTCACTTCCAGGGCCCCAGGTTCGATTCCTGGTCCAGGAGCTAAGATACCACCCTTTACGATAATTTTGAGGATTCAGTGAAGAAGTATATCAAGTACTGTTGGAGAGGCTTCCGAATGAACTGGAACAACAAAGAAAGGCCAAGGGCAAATGGCTTATACCAAGTCTCCCTCACCCACCCGTGTGGATTATAGTGTTGGTACTGTAGTGCCCTAACCAAAAGGGAAAGGGGCTGATTTGTTAGGCGTGGTCCTCCCACCCAATCCCAGGGCATGTTCCCTAGAGATGGATCTGCTGGGTTCAGGAGCTGTCTCAGACTCTGCTTTCACTGAGCTGGCCTCTCATCTCTCTGTCCCTGCTCCACCATGGCCGGGGTGGCAGTTCTCAAGCTTTTTGGTTTTAGGGCTTTATTGCATACTCAAAAATTATTGAAAACCCCAAGAAGCTTTTGTTTATGTGGGTTATATATCATAATGATTCCCATGTTTACAAATTGAAACAATTTTAAATTATTATTCACTTAAAAAATCAACTGGCCTTGTACTAGTTATCCGTTCCTCCTGTATAACGTATTGTCCCCAAACTTAGCACCTGACACAACATTTACGATTCAGGAGTCTGAAAGTGACTTCACTGCGTCCTGTGCTTCAGGGCCTCATGGGCTGCAGTCATCTGAAGGCTTGAGTGGGCAGGATCCACTTCCAAGCTCACATTCATGTGGTGTGGGCAGGATCCAGTGCTTTGCAGGTTGGTGGACCAGGGCCTCAGTTCCTCATGAGCTGCTGGCTGGAGGCCTCCCTTGCTTCCTTGCCACCAGGGCCTTTCCTTAGGCATCTCACAGCATGGCTGTTGACTTCATCGAATGAAGCAAGACAGAGCACCAGCACAAAAGAGAAGGAAGCTGCAGTCTTTTGTCACATAACCAGAGAAGTGACAACCTCATGTTTGCCAAATTCTCTCTGCATTAGAAGCCAGGCAGTAGGTCCAGCTCACACTCAAGGGGAAGGAGGAGAATTCTACAAGGTCATGAATAGTAGGAGGAAGAAACTGCATTCCACACATTAACATTATAAATAGTGTTGTTTTAAAAGTTAAAAGTAGCTTGTTTTCCAGAATAAAAATTGAGAAGAATGGCATTGCTTTACATTTTTGCAGATTTCTTTAATGATTGGCTTAGTAGGAGATAGCTAAATTCTCAGATCTGCTTGTGCATTCCATCTGTGGAAACATGCCATTTTAGTTGAAGTGTGTGAAGACAATCTAGCCTCACACACATTTGTAGTTGGAACAGGGAGGAGTATTTTAATAGCCTTTTTAGATAATTGTGGGAATTCTTTGATACTACACCAAAACTCAGCAAGCAATAGTTCTTGAAGGTTAGGTGCCAATGTGGGTTCTGAAATCTTATGTAACTTTTTTTACTGTTTTAAAACTATGGGTCTACTTTGCACTTTGAATGGATGTTTTTTCTCATGCATCATTTTGTGGTATCATCTATTAGTCATTTAGAAAATACTGGTTTACTGGATTGTGTTGATATTCCAAATGTTATCACACTTTTTACAATATCAAAATCACAGAATTCATCAGAAAAGTCTTTAAGTATTTGGAAGCTTCCAGTGGCAGATAGTTTTCAAAAATTCTGAATTTTGCTTGAAAACTCAAATTTTATCTTTGGCAACAAATACTGTCAGTTGTTTGCCTTTAAGTGACAGACTCTGGTCATATATATCGGAGAAAATATACCTGCCAAATACCCAAGTCTGAATAAACAGCGGTGAGCTGTCTTTAAAAGAAATTATTGTTAGGTAAAAGAGTAGTCATCCCCGCCCCCACCGCCGGTACATCAAGATGCAGGACAAAACCCATGACTCCTAGTGTAGTTTGGTGCTGCTGCCTTGATTTATTCTAAGGAGCCAGCAGTGTTACTCATTATTGTTTCTGTACCATCAGTACAGATGTCAACACCAAAAAAGACAAATGCCATTTTAGTATTATTATGAAAATAGTTTTTTAGCTTGCAGACACCCTGGAAGGGTCCACAGACTGTACTTGAGAACCACCGCCCTCCAGTTTTATCAGAAGTGGCATCTGCTTTTTGTTGTTTATTCTGTCAGAAGAGAATAGGCTTATTTTTCATGGGCCTTTCCCTAAGACTTGTGAGGAGTGTGGCATCCCAATTATCACTAACTCAATTGCTTTGTCTTGCTAATAGAGCAATTCAGTAATCCAAGCAACTGGAATATGTTTATATTAATTCTTGATGACCAGTATAAAGTTAGGTTTTTGAATATTTGAAATCATGATTTACCATGATTCTTTGTTCATGTGTGTGGGGTAAAATATACATAACATAAACTTGGTCATTTTTAGGCGTACAGTTCATTAGCATTAAGACATTAACAGTGTTGTGCAAGCTATACCACTTTTTCATCTTCCCAAACTGAACCTCTGACTCCATTCCCTCTCCTCCTGGAAGCCACTGTTTTGTTTCCTTGCTTAATGAATTTGACTACTCCAGATAACATGTAAGTGAAATCAGACTACATTCTTTTGTTTGACTTTTTTCGTTTAACATAATGTCTTATTCAAGGTTCATCCATGTTGCAGCATGTGTCAGAATGATCTTTTTAAGGTTAAATAATATCCTAATGTCAGATGCAAGCGCGCCTTGAAGATAGTGCAGGTTCTAGTCCAAACGACTGCAGTGAAGCAAATAATACAGTGAGGTGAGTCAGACGAATTTTTTGGTTTCCCAGTGCGTATGGTTGTTTACTATGATTCTTTGTGCTCTGTAGTCTGTTAAGTGTGCAGTAGCATTATGTCTTAAAAAAAAATATGTACATACTTTAAATACGTTATTGTGAAAAAAACGCTAATCATCTGACAATGCAGAGTTGCCACAAACCTTCAGTTTGTAAAAAGTGCGATATCTGCAAAGCATAATAAAATCAGGTATGCCTTTACCATATTTTATTTTATTAGTTCATCCATCGATGGGCGTTTGGGTGTTCTTTATGTTTCTTAACTTTAGATGTGATTCTTTAGGACATTTCCTGTAGAAACACTACCTCCATTCCAGGCTCTGTACATGTAGGTCTCAAATCACGGCTGCTTCTTCCCTCACTTCTTACTTTGCTCCCTACTTTATCTGTATAATGAAGTAATACTGTCACTATCTTAGAATTGTAAGGCTAAACTAGTGTATTTTAAATGTCCAGCACTTAGCAAGTAGTAAATGTTAGGTTTTTTTTTCCTTCCTTCCTCCCTCCACTGAGAACTTAGCCTTATATACACTGTTAACACTCTTTTGTGTATTCCAGGTATCTCAAACTGATTCTACTTGGGAAGAGTTAACTATCCATGATGAACCTTTTTTTTTAAACTGGTGAAGTGACTGGTCTAGCTGTACTTTAAAATTGAGGCCAAGTTTAAATGAGTTGTTTCAATTTTCAGAATTGTTTTAAGAAGGAGATAAATCAGAATGGCTGCAAAAATTCATGCTTAGTAGATCCTCCCCCCCCCAGTAATCCAATTCCAATTTCTTTCTATAATGTAGTGTAAAGATTTGGGGGGACAAACCCAGAGGTCTATCAAGCAGGGTGAAGGGAGAAGATGATATGAAATGACTCAAGACCAACTCCTGCAGTCTTCGGACTCTGAGCCTGGGGTGTGGTGGAATAGTGAAAATAAACAGTATTGCTTTTTTATAATACTTCTTATAATACTGGGCATGGTGAGGGATTTAAATGTCTAGCACATAGTTTGGGAGATAACTTTATAGAAAAGTTTCCTACATTCACTGGCTTCTGTATGAATATGTTTTTATACTCACATGTCCATCCAGGACCAAATGCTTTTTTTCCCTTAATTACACCTTGGAGATTGGTCCTTATTGACATGGCACTGCCTTAGTCTCTTGAATAACTGCCTCCTTTTACCTTGTATGGATGACCATTATTAATTTACCCAGTTCTGCATCGGTAGACCATCTGGTTCCTGTGCGTAGCAACAAGTGGTGGTGTGTTGAGTAGCCTTTGCCCTTGAGTGAGAATATCTGTGGAATAAACTTCAGTGGACTCACTGGTGAAAGTGAATGTGCATTCAGACATTCAGAAATAACTGCTGAATACCTCTGCAAAACCAATATGCTACCAAGATAGACTTCCCAGGACTATACTGGGGCAGCCTGTTTGCCCACATGAAGTTTTGTTTGTTTTAAATCATCCTTTTAAATCTGGTCAGTATTCCTTTGATTTCTATTTTCATTTGTATTTCTTTTAATTATGAATGAGGTTGAACTTTTTTTTTTTTCTTTTGGCTTTGCCACACAGTGTATGGGATCTTAGTTCCCTGACCAGGGATCAAACTCATGCCCCCTACAGTGGAAATGCAGAGTCTTAACCACTGGACCACCAGGGAAATCCAGGTTGAACATGTTTTCATATGTTGGGCATTTTCTTTAACTGTAATCGGATTATTCCGAAATCCTTGAAAATTGGATCTCTGAGTCATTTGAAGCCCTATGAATATTGTCTTCTGGCTAGTCTGAAGTTTCCAATTAATATTTAGTAAATTGATTTTCCTCTTCTTTAAAAAAATAAATTAGCTTCTGAGTTTTCTGAGAAAGCTCTAGGTTGTCACAGAACACCGCGTCTGAGCTCCCTGGTCATCTAGCAAGTTCCCACCGGCTGTCTCTTTTACATATGGCGATGTGTGTGTTTTGGTGCTGTTCTTTCTTTTCGTCCCACCCTCTCCTTCCCCCACTGTGTCCACAAGTGTGTTCTCTATGTCTGCATCTCTATTCCTGCCCTGCAGATAGCTTCATCAGTACCATCTTTCTAGATTCTATATATATGCATTAAATTGATACTTGTTTCTCTCTGACTTACTTCATTCTGTATAGTTGGCCCTAGGTTCTCACACCTCATTAAAACGGACTCAAATGCATTTCTTTTTATGGCTGTGTAATATTCGACTTCTTTATTCATCTGCAGATGGACATCTAGGCTGCTTCCATGTCCTAGCTATCGTAAATAGTGCTGCAGTGAATGTTGGGGTACACGTGTCTCTTTCAGTTACGGTTTCCTCAAGGTATATCCCCAAGAGTGGGATTGTTGGGTCATATGGTAGTTTTATTCCTAGTTTTTTAAGGAATCTCCATAGTGGCTGTATCAATTTACATTCCCATCAACCATGCAAGAGGGTTCCCTTTTCTCCATACCCTCTCCAGCATTTATTTTTCGTAGACTTTTGGATGATGACCATTCTGACTGGTGTGTGATGATACCTCATTGTGGTTTTGATTTGCATTTCTCTGACAATTAACCATGTTAAGCATCTTTTTGTGTGCCTTTTAGCTATTTGTATGTCTTTGGAGAAATGTCTATTTAGATCTCCTGCCACTTTTCTAATTTCAAAAGTGCATGAATCTACCAACTCCATCCGTTTAAAGAAATAGTATAAAAAAAAAAAAACCACATATGAAAATGGAAGTTTTATAATAGATTTGTTTGTAAAAATTTGTATTTGGAAAAAGCCTTTCAAAATACAGGAAACTTAGGAAAGAGGTTTGTATTTTCAAAACCAAAGAAGACGTGTCTCGGCCATGCTGAGAGTGGGAAGTGCCTGGTGTCTGTGGCTTCTTTCCTCACCTTGTGGCCAGGCAGGCGTGTGCTCTGTCTTCACGTTCCTTCTTCGTAGTGGATGACTCCTAGACGAAATTATTAGAAACATAGGGTTGAAGATATTTTTAGAGATAATTTAGTTTAATCCTAAGACAAAAAAGTTTTAGGAAAACCTCTCAGTGTCTTAAATACAATCACTTGAAAGTATTTAAAGATATCTCTACCCCCAGATTAGTATTGTCTCGCCTCCCTAAATCCCAGAGTTAGTTACTACTAAAAATTCCAGCCCTTTCCCAGTGTTTTCCTAAATTCATGCTGGTATATCTAGCATGCTAGATTTTTTTTTAAAGATGCTTAATGTCTTAGATTTCTTTTGTAACTGCATGTTTGACTTTGAACTTTTATTTTCCAAGGCTTATGTGTGAAGGGAGGGGAGCAGTGTGATGGTGAGAACATAGGCTCTTGAGTTTGACAGACCTGGTTTTGAGTTTTCTCATCCCCTTTTACTGACCTGAAGATGATCTTGGGCAAGACTCACTGAGTCTCATTTTCCTTGTCTGGAAATAGTGAGGCCCACCTCTCAGTGGAGTGGAGAAGTAATGGGGCTTGTAAGTTCTGAAGGTTCCCGTTACCTACTTGAGAAGTTTCTCAAGACTCTGGGGACCAGAGGCGAGCTCAAGATTTCTGCCAGGGGTGAGGAAATGCATCTGTGCATGCAGCCTTTTCCTCCTGCGCCTCCTGCGGCCACCCAACCCTCATGGGCAGGACCGGCCAGGACCAAGTGTCTGCACTCAGCACGTGCCTGGCACTGGCCGAAGGCATTCAAGCTGGTTTGAGCAGATGGTACTTGAAATAATTAGGAAGCGAATGTGGGTGTTAGCTTTTTTGTTTTTCCTTCAGACTGGTCTTAGTAAAAGAACAGCCATCATTAAAAACATTGAAACAAAATAAGCCAAAGAAATATGGTTCTTTAACTTCAACAATATTTGAAGGAGCAGAAGTGAAAGTTGTTGTGGGTGGTTTTTTTAAGTTTTTATTTATTTACTTGGCTTTGCCATGTCTGTTAGTTGCATAATGCAGGATCTTTAGTTGCTACAGGCAAACTCTTAGCTGTGGCATGTGGAATCTAGTCCCCTGACCAGGGCTTGAACCCGGGGCCCCCTGCATTGGGAGCGTGGAGTCTTAGCATTGGACCACCAGGGAAGTCCCAAGTGAAAGTTTTAAACTTTTATTATTATTATTGGGCCATGCCATGTGGCCCAGGACATCTTTGTTCCCCGACCAGGGATTGAACCCAAGCACTCAGCAGTGAAAGTGTAGGTCCTAACCATTGGACCGCAGGGAATTCCCAAAACCATCTGTTTCTAGGTGTATTTCCTCCCAGTGCTTTCTACGTGTGTATGTATATATACATAATACATGGTACATGCTGTTTTGTAATTTCTTTTTATATGTAAACTTTGGGAGCATCTCTCCCCATTGTTAAATAGACTGCTGTATATTTACTAGAAGGTCAGGCAGGGCGTGGATGTTTGTACAGTAGACATAGGCTTGTCAGAAAGCAGTATGTTGCTGTGGTTAAGAGCATGGACTCAAGTTAGATGGCCAGGGTTCAGATCTTTGCCCTGCAATTTTCTATGACCTTGGGCAGGATGAAATGGTGACCCACTCCAGTATTCTTGCCTGGAGAATCCCATGGACGGAGGAGCCTGGTGGGCTACAGTCCACAGGGTTGCAAAGGGTCGGAGATGACTGGGCGACTTCACTTTCACTTTCACTTTGGCAGGATACTTAACATTACCATGCCACAGTTTGCGCATGTGTAAAGCAGAGATAATAATGGTAACTGTCTCAGCATAGTTGTGAGGATTAAATTAGGGAGTACAGAAAGTGCATACCATAGTGCCTGGCTGTAGTATTTGCTGAATAAGTGTTAGCTGTTGCTGCTCCAAGCAAAGATGTCCAGAATGGTTGTCAGAAAGGGCAGAGTAGGCTGTGTGATATAGAATTCTGTGCTTAAGGAGATGAAGACTGAGAAATCATTTACAATTTAAATGAACTTATTGGCCCTAAGAATTTGCTTCATATCAAATGGTCCAGTGCAGAACCTCAAGTAGGAAAAGTTGGGGCCTGCTGTATCAAGAGTACTTGTACACTGTTAATAATCAAGATAATCAAGCTGGAACTGGACTTATTCATAAACCAAAGATTTTATAGAGCCAGAGTGTCTTTCATTAGCAAATGTTAAGAGTAAATCAAAATTAATTGTACAGGAGAGAATGGAAATGTAATACTGTCTTGCTTCTAATGACAAAATAGTAATAGTGATATTTTCTCAAACTAGTGTGGTAGCACTTAGACGCTTCCCATGGTTTGTTTTCAGTAGCCATTTGACCCCTGTGTTTTCCACTTAGGTGGTACTTGAGCACCTTTTATACATAAGCTGCCACTATCTAGGAGCATGGACATACCAAATAAGTGATAACATAATATGTGTGACAGGAGTTTAGAGGTGAAAGGAGTATCTGGAAAGACAAAAAGATAGTGTTAACTAAAAATAGGGAATGATGAAATAATATTAGAAGGATAACATGAGATGTAATGGCTGTGCACTATACAGATTAATCTAATATCCTTATTTATGCTCGGTGCCACCAGCTGTTAATTTGAGTTAGTTGAACATTTTGGCCTTTCTAAACTTTTTTTTTTTTTTTTCCTGTCTGTGGTAGTCATAATTGACCTATATGCTTTTAATCTGAATTCCAGAGTAACTTTTAGTTAAATTTCCTATGACATTTTGAAATAGGTTGATGAATATACTGTGAGTTTTCTCCAAAATTGGGAGAATGAAGGACAGCAATAAGAGAAAATATTTGCAAATCATACATATGATAGGAGACTTGTATCTAGGTGTGTATAAAGAACTCTTATAACTCAATTATAAAATAACAAATAACCCAAATTAAAAAATGGGCAAAGGAGCTGGATAAATGTTTTTCCAGAAGAGGTATACAAATGGTCAATAAGCATATGCAAAGGTTCTCAACATCACTAGTCATTAGGTGAGATACCGTCACACCAAATACCATGGCTGTAATCAAAATGACAGACAATAACAAGTATTGATGAAGATGTGGAGAAATTGGAACCTTCACCCTAAACAGAAATATTTTCCTCTGGGGAGAGAGATTAGACTTGTATTGCTTTTCTGATTCCTGTTTAATATGTAAATTGAAGCTTTCAAAATAAACCTTATTGAGGTAAAACATACATTCAGAAAAGTATACACATTGTAAAAGCTTAGCCTTAACGAATTTTCGCCAAGTGAACATCTGTGTTACTCCATCTAGCTGTTACTGAGCGCCTCAGAAGCCCCTGCAGTCAGCGGTCAACACTGCCTTGATTTCTAGCGCCAATGACTGGCTTTCCTGTTTGGGAACTTTATATGTAAACGGTTTCCTGTAGCATGTTTTCTGTGAGACGCATCCCTGTTGCTGCATCTAGCAGTACTTGGTTCTCTTTGGTGGATGGTATGAACACACTACAATGCAGCCATTCTTCTGTTGATAGAAATTTGGGTTGATTTCATTGGGGGCAATTACAAATAGTACAGCTTTTAAGATTCTTGGCCTTTGGCTGCACATCTGTACATACTAGGGTAAAATCCTTGGGGTAGAATTAACTGAGTTGGAAGGTAGCCATATTGCGAAAGAGGTTTTAAAAGTGGCTGCACCAGTTTATTCTTGCAAAAGCAGAGTTCTTGATTTATCAACATTCAACTATAAAAGATAAGAATTTAGTTCCTATAACCTCTCAATTCCCTGCTACTTGGATACTTTAAATTATCTTCTTTAAAAATTATCTTCATTTCTTCAATTGAATACTATTGAATAATTTGAAATAGTAAATCTCTGTTCTCTTAACTTTGTAATGCAGCGTTTGTCCACTTGTGATAATAGAAAGGTATTAGCCACCTCCCCATTAATGTTCTTCAGAAAAGGAAGAGGCTGTCTTTTATGCAGAGAGGAAATGTACACAATTAAAATTTGTGCCCCATCACATGACCAAGTAGTGTTAAAAAGGAGAAAACCACCACCTCCCCCATGAGTAAATGGGTTGGCCAGGATGATAGAAGAGAAAGTAAGTTTAAAGTACTGGTGGAGAATAAAATACTAGAATGAAGCCTGCTCTCCCATGCCTGCTGTCTGTTAGAGCAGGGGGAGCTGCTTAACACCTAATTCTCACAATGTCTGTGACTTTGAAGAGAGCAAGGTATTTGCTTTCTCATTTAGTAGTCCAGTGTGGGTGTTCTTGGTAAGAAGGGTGGCTTTATGTGTGTGGGCTTAGGGGCCCCAGCTGCTTTCACCCTATGGCTCTGCCGTCTCTTAGGGTCTTGGAGACCTCTGTCCAGCCAGAGTGGGAAGGAGATGAGGGAGAAAGAATGTGTGCTTCTCAGAAGAAAAGTTTTGTTGCAGAAGGCAAAGTCATTCCTCTGGCTCACGTTTTATTGATGGGAACTTCGAATGAGAGTCATGCGAAAGGGGCTGTGAAATGTCGGCCATTCTGAGCGCTCGACCAGCAGTCCTGGCTGTGCAGGATTTTGGAGGCGCCTGGGTTACTGCTGGACAGTCAGTGAGCCGTCTCTACTGTATGTGTCCTAGAGGCTAAGACCTGAGAAAAGAACACTCATTAACTTGGGATAATTTCATGTCTTTTAAGGTACTAATTATTTTAAGTGGTGAATCTTTATAAGGAAGTAAGTTTATTTTGTGTGTGTGAAATAAGTTTAGATGTACAACTAAATGGCATTTCTTGTTTCCTTTGATACCACTCAGTTGTATGATTTGTTTTAACTTTAATTTTATTTTACTTTTATTTTTATTGGAGTGTAGTTGATTTACAATATTATGTTAGTTTCAGGTGTACAGCAAAGTGAATCAGTTTTATATATATTTATATATATATATATATATATATCTCCACTCTTTATCTTCGATTCTTTTCATATAGGTCATTACAGAGTATTGAATAGAGTTAGAGTTCTCTGTGCTATACAGTGGGTCCTTTTTTATCTATTTTATATTTAGTAGCATGTATATGTCAATCCCAAACTCCCAGTTTATCTTCCTCTCCCTTTTCCTCCTCGTAACCGTAAGTTTGTTTTCAACATCTGTGACTCTACTTCTGTTTTGTGAATAAGTTCACTGGTACCCATTTTTTAAATCCCACATATAAGCGATATCATGTTATATTTGTCTTTCCGTGTCTGACTGACTTCACTCAGTATGACATTCTCTAGGTCCATCCATGTTGCTGCAGTTGGCATATTTCATTCTTTTTTTTTATGGTTAATATTCCAGTGTATATATACATACAACGTCTTCTTTACCCATTCCGCTGTTGACGGACTTTTAGGTGCTTCCGTGTCTTGGCTATTTAAATAGTGCTGCATCGAACATTGTGGTGCATGTATCTTTTCAAATTATGGTTTTCTCTGGATATAGTCCCAGCAGTGGGATTGTTAGATCATATGGTAGCTCTGTTTTAGTTTCTTAAGGAACCTCCATGCTGTTCTCCATAGTGGCTGTGCCAGTTTGCATTCCCACCAACAGTGTAGGAGGACTCCCTCTTCTCTACACCCTCTCTAGCGTGTGTGGGCTTCCCTGGTGGCTCAGCTGGTAAAGAACCCACTTGCAATGCGGGAGACCTGGGTTTGATCCCTGGGTTGGGAAGATCCCCTGCAGAAATGAAAGGCTACCCACTCCAGTATTCTGGCCTGGAGAATTTCAGGAACTGTATAGTCCGTAGGGTCGCTAAGAGTCAGACACGACTAAGCGACTTTCACTTTCACTTTCTCCAGCATGTATTGTTTGCAGATTTTTTGATGATGGCCATTCTGACTGATGTGAAGTGGTACCTCATTGTGGTTTTGATGTTACTCTAATCAGTTAGTGTTGTTGAGCATCTTTTCATGTGCTTTTTGGCCATCTTAACTTGAATTTTCTTACTCTTTACAGTTAGGTCACCTCTCATAGAAGCTTGGGAGAAGGCAATGGCACCCCACTCCAGTACTCTTGCCCGGAAAATCCCATGGGCAGAGGAGCCTGGTGGGCTGCAGTCCATGGGGTCGCTAAGAGTCAGACCCGACTGAGCGACTTCACTTTCACTTTCCACTTTCATGTATTAGAGAAGGAAATGGCAACCCACTCCAGTGTTCTTGCCTGGAGAATCCCAGGGACCGGGGAGCCTGGTGGGCTGCCGTCTCTGGGGTCGCACAGAGTCAGACACGACTGAAGTGACAGCAGTAGCAGCATAGAAGCTTAGAAACTACCATATTTACATCAATTTTACAAATGACTAAGAAAGAAAAAAGCTGTCAACCTGTGGTGTGTAATTGATTGTAAACACTGATTACATTTAATTTACTCCCCCTCTCCCATCTTTTTTTCTCCTCTCCCTTCCCTCTAGTTTGTGATTGGCACAATGGAAGAAGCTGGAATGTGCGGGCTTGGGGTGAAAGCGGACATGCTGCATAACTCTCAGTCCAATGATATTCTTCAACATCAAGACTCACACTGTGGTAGTACAAGTAACAAGCATTCCTTGGAAGAGGATGCACGCAGTGACTTTATAACAAAGGGCAGGAGTTTGGTGAGCCCGGCGTACTGCACACGGGAGTCACGGGAGGAAATTCCCGGGCGAGAGGCTCGAACAGATCCCCCTGATGGCCAGCAGGATTCAGAGTGCAGCAGGAGCAAAGACAAAGCCTTAGGTAATGGCCTCATCGCCTCTGCCTGGGGCTTGCACGCTTCACATGTTGCTCCTTTGACCTGTGTTTCCAGCAGCACAGGCACTGATGGATAAACACGGCAGTGTCGAGAGTGATGCTGCTCAGCTAACACTTCGATCATTCTCAGCGAGGCAGGTGGCCTGTTGCTGCAGTGGCATGTGGGGGCCAAGGTAGCAGAGGAGGAATTACTTCTCTCTGGGTAGTCAGGAATGGGCTTTTGTGGAGGAAATCTGGGGGACAACTTGACAGAAGTAGTATTTTTGGGTGGAGGGGTCAGGGGGGTCATGCTGCCTTGCTTGTAGGATGTTAGTTCCCCCACCAGGGGTTGAACTTATGCCCTTAGCAGTGCAAGTGGAGAGTCATAACCACTGGACCACCAGAGAGTTCCCACCCAGAAGTAGTATTTGACTTGCCTTGTTTGCATCTTTAATGTAGTCTGACCAAAATTTACTGTGAAAACTATAGATTTATTTGATCATTTTATTTCAAACCTAGTCGCAAAACTTTAGAGATGTATAGTTCAGGAAGTGGGTGAAGACTGGGTTTTCAAGAATATGTTTTCTTTTTCCTGTTGTGTTTGAGATTTAGGACTAAGATTGTGGTATGGTAAATCTCATTAGGAAATCTGATTTTCCCTTTTATTTTAAGGTTACTGGTTGTTCCTAAGTTTTTCATACTTGTTCTACCTGAGATAACAGTGTTTTATTTGTTTGGTTTTCTATATGTTGAGTTGGAATGATCTTCCTTATTAAATCCATTTTTTGTTAACTTGGAGAACTTAAAAATTTGTAGAAATATGAAAAAAATCTTAATTCCTTGCAAACAAGACAAATTTCTTCAAAATCAGCCACCCCAGTTAAATGTGTAAAAGCAGAAGGAGTCTTAGAAAGTTACATATCATGTTACCATATGACACAGCAGTTCTACCTCTGGTTATATTTCCAAGAGGGTTGAAAACGTGTGCACACAAAATCGTATTTTGGAGTGCTTGAGTGCTCAGCCATAGAAAGGAATGTATCCTGATATGCAGGTGGGTGAACCTTGAAGATAATAAGCGAAAGCAAACAGACACAAATGGCCAAAAATTACACAGTTGCACTTAATATGAAATATCTAGAATTGGCAAATCCACAGAAACAGAAAGTAGAGTAGTAGCTAACAGGGGCCTGGAGGAGGGAGCCTGGGGAGTGACTGCTCATTGGCATGGGATTTCTTTTTGTGGTGATGAGCATGTTCTAAAGTTAGACAGTGGTGATAGTTGTACAACTTTGTGATAATCCTCAATTGTTCACTTTAAAAGGGTGAATTTTATGGTCTGTCAATTGTATCTCAGAAAAAAACAGTGAATTTTCATAAAAATTGCAGGTTACCTTATTATTTCTAATTGTATTCAATGATCATATTTAGTCATTTCTTTAAAAATTCTTACTGATCTTGGGCCAAGTGAGAAAGGATTTATTACTCAAATTTTCTGTGGACAGGAAAGCATTCTGTTTTGAAGTTAGCCTGCTTGTTTTCATCATAGCAATCTGTACACCGTATATACCAAAGTCATGTTCAATATACATAATATATTTTTTCACCACACTACATGGCCTTAGTTCCCCAACCAGGGATTGAACCCCTACCCCCTACAGTAGAAGCATGGAGTCTTAACCACTGGACCACCAGGCAAGTCCCCCACATACGTATTTTTAATGAAATACCCTTCAGAAAGAGTGAACATTTAAAAAAATAAAAATGGTACCTACTACCCAGCTGAAGAAATAAAATGTATCACTTATTTTAAAACACCATTTGTTCCCTCCTATCTCAGCCACCTGCTTCTCCCTGCCAGAGTCCTTAAAATAATACTGTGTTCAACTCTTTTTCCCAAGGGAAGTGCCATCTTGACATCCTTTTTTTTTTTTTTTTTAGTACTAAATTTGGTTAACACATGGAACATGCTTGCTAAGTCATGAGAAGTTATTTAAATTGCTCAAAGGAAAAGATCTGTGTCACCAGTGATTATGAGCGTCTTAGATAGGCAGAGAGTACCAGCCAAAATTCCCTTTGAACTTCCTTCTGTATTCGTACTTGGTCAGGAGGAAGCTTTTAAAAATATTTTGCCCTTTGTAACTTGCCCTTTGTCTTAACTTGGATATCAGTAATTAAGGGAATTTTTAAGCCTTCAGCACGTTCTTTTCACAGATAGCTCACAGTGTTATTGAGTGGAGAAATTTGGGGTAGAGATGGGGAGGAAGGGGTGCCTGCTGATCCAGATTTTAAAAATAGCTTTCTTAATTTAGCTAGTAAATCTCTTATTTCTAGCTATGGGCATAAATTATTTTACTCTGGATGTCAGAACATAGGAAGTGCTACTTAGAATTAACAGGTTAGATTTGATCACATTCTTCTGGGACTTCTTTCTTATTTTTTTAATCACCAGGAAAAGAAGTCTTATTATTGATGCAAGCCCTAAACACTCTTTCAACTCCAGAAGAGAAGCTGGCAGCTCTCTGTAAGAAATATGCTGATCTTGTGAGTATTGAATCAAAGGGGTGAGGCCCATATAAAATACAGCAAAATGTGTATGTGCTTGATAAGCTTTTTAAAATGATTTTGACATAGCTTTAAATGTAAAATTGTATTTTACTCCATAATTGAAGAGAATCTGATTTCTTATGGCTTTTCTTTTTTTGCTTCTATGACTTCATTTTATAAGATAACACATTTATAGAGCATTATAATGCTATAGATACAGCATAGATTTTTTTTTTTGAAACTCAATCTTAGAGTATTTCTAAGTCTACCTTTCCATTCCTGTGTTGTGATATTTTAAATGCCAGTCATTGGAGGGTAGTGGTTCCTGTATTTAACTTTTTCCAAGGGAATTCTAGAGATAAAGGCTCTTAACCATTGGGATTGAAATAATTGTGAGTTAGGTGAGAGTCTACTAAAACAGTACTGTGTCTCGGAAATATTTGTTTAGCATCCACTATGTGCCAGGCATTCCTTTTTCCATCTTTCAAAGAAATTAACCTCATTTGTTCTGCCCCTATGTTATTTTAAGTCACATTAATTCCCTTTGTAAAATTATGAAAGCACTCTCAATATGGAAACTCTGCTGTCCTTTTTAAGTTGAGGAATAGGAAAGCCATAAAGCCCTTTGAAGTAAGAGCTGTGGGAAACTTTTAGAATGAGTGGTTCTAATATGCTAAATTACTATCTTTTGTGAAATACTTAGGTGAATTATCACAGACAATTTTTATACATTTTCATCTGTTGTTAAGGCAGTTATTCCATGTTGTAAACGCTACTTTGTGTCAGTGACCAGCTTTGAAAATGAATTATTGCTCAAAGAATTACAGGTGTATTTATTTACAAATGAGTCTGTATGCCTCCACTTAGCTGGCATTCAGCAGTCTGGCACCTTCTGTTTGGAGCAGTGGGAAGCCCCACGCATCAATAAAAAGAGCCCAGAACATTCACAGGTGTGAAGAGTGCAGAAAACACAAGGAGGTCAGATTGCTGGCTTCAGGAACATTGGTTGTGGAAGACAGTCCTGTTGGTTTTATCCACATGAAGAGAATTGTGTGAGAAGTGGTGGAAAAAGAAGACAAGGGAAAAGAGAAAAAAGCAGCGTAGCAGATCAGCTGCTTGACCCAGTGTTGGGACAACAGCAGACAGCCACACGTGGATTAGCAGAAGGGGCAGATGGTGGTCTCAGCAGTCCTTCCGAGGCTCACACAGATGTTGGGACTTTGGTTGTTCAAAAGCACATTGTTATTCTCTGGAGCCTGAGAGTCTGCATTGTAACAGGCTCCCACGTGAGGTTGATGACGGTGCTTTCAGCTTCTTGGATAGCACTGCTAAGTAGCAAGGGTCTAAGTTGTTTTCTTCGTGGCGTTTGTTTTGTGTGTGTGTGTGTGTGTGTGGTGGCGTGGCATGGTTACTTTTTTAAAAGCACCAGTAATGGCTACATTCATTTTGGGATGTGACACGTACGTACATTTGGGATGTTGCTCAGTGAGCAACCTCTCTTTGATTTAGATTTGTGCCAAACATATGAAGGACGAAATGTGTGCTGTTTTCAAAAAATGTTATCAAGCTTTGTTTCTTGATACAAAACTCATTTTCTAAAAGAAGGTAGAGCATATAGATTATACAGCAGTGAGACCATCGAGGGAGTAGCCTTCTTCCCAAGGATTACTCCAGAAACTTCCATTTTGCCATCACAGTCCTCTGTCGTTTTTGTCACAGCTTCATCTGACATCACTGGCGCTTGTGGCTGCCACGTTCACCGGATAACATGGGTTTATGAAATCGCCACATTTCACTGGCCAAGTGTGGGTCCTGTAACATGGTCCTTAAGTACATAATGATGCTGTTCTTTCCCGTTCCTTAGTTGTGTACATTATTATAGCATAATAATAAATCTTGATTACCTGGTTGGGTAGGTATATCTTCTTTTCATCAGAAGTGTCTTGGATATTCTTGACACTTTACTTTCTATAAAATTTTAGATTCTTAGAAGCTTATTAGTTCCATGGGAAAAAACACCCCTTGGGGATTTTGAAGAGCATCTTATATAAACTATAGTTGCATTTAAGGAGAATTATACCATCCTTCAGAAATTAATGGAGCTTAAAAACTGGATATCCTTATGTGGAAAAAAAATGAAATTAGATCCTTAAACACCATATGCAGTGATGAATTCCAAATGGATTAAGAACCTAAAATTTTAGATATTGTTTAGGTTTATTTAAATACATTAACAGACAAATATTTTACCAAACTTGGATTAAGAGGAGCATTTTTTATGACACAAAAAGCACTACTGGAGACAACATCTCAGAAATTGGCTCTATTGAAATTAAGACTTTCTCTTCATCAGAAGACACTTTAAAAGAGAGGGAGAAGACACATCACAAACTGGGGAGAACATATTTTCAACAAATAATAACCAACAGAAGATTCTATGTCAGGAATAGCTAGGGAAAATCTACAAATGAATATGATACAGACAATCAGCCCAGTGGAAAACTGGGCCAGACACGTGTAAGAGGTATTTCATAGAAGTGGAAAAACATCAAGATGTGAAGATATCTTAACATAAAGGTACATAAATATATGAGGGATATTTGACCTTATGAATACTCAGAGAAATGCAAATCGAAGCCACAGCGAGATGTTACTTTGTGTCCATTATAAGTGGCATAAATGAAGAAAGGTGATTGATGTTTTAGAGAAGAAGTACATCTATTTGATCTCTTATACGTTGCTGGTGGGGGAGTAAATGTGCCTGCTGCTCGGGAAAGCTGTGTCCTTGTCATGTGCAACAGAACATTTAGAAATCATTTCCCCAAAACCCTAGTTCTAGGTTCGTACCCAGAAGAAATTCTTGCGTGGCATGTATTACACCAGGAAGCACACGTGTGAGAACGTGCAAATTGTAATGGCACCTGGAAACCACCCAAATGCCTACTGACAAGAGACTGGGTCAACAAAGTGTGTTGTGTGCTGTATTTTTTTTTTAAGTGAAATATTATGCAACCTGTGGGCCAAAGCCTGCAAGGCTTGTTTTTGTACTGCCCACAAGCTAAGAATGGGTTAAATGCTGTTTAAAAGACAACGACAGCAAAACAGGCAAAGCCTAAAATATTTCCTTTGTGGCCACTTACAGAGTTTGTTTGCTGGTCCCTGCTCTGTAGCTACATGCAAAGGAGCGAGATGAGTCCTGGCAGTGTAATCTGTAGCTGTGCTGTCCGAAACAGTAGCCACTAGCCACATGTGGCCATTTAAGCTTGAATTCATTTAAAGAAAATTTTAAAATGGGGTTTCTTGGTTGCAGTAGCAAATAAAGTCAAAAAAACTAAAATCAAAACAAGTTCTTTTAGGACACCGCACGGATGACATAAAATACCAGGAATAGCAAAGGAAGGGACCCCAGGATTCAGGATTGTGGTTACCTTGAATGGGGGAGGCCAAGGGGAGTTCCAGTTCTCAGTGGAGTTATTGATAGTGTGTGCAGATCCTGCCGCCCCCCATCTCCTGAGTAAGATTATGAGGGTATTTTACAAAAAATTATTTTCTGGCGGGAATTTCCATAAAGGTGTTTTTAATAGCTGTAAGCATCTCGCTTGCAAGGATGCGTGGTGTTTTGAGAGGCCACAAGGTGTCGCTCTTGCTCTTGAAATAGTGACTCAGCATCCTTTCCTTCTTCAGTGATAGGTCAGTAAAGCTGCCATCTTATCTGTTAGTGTTGGTTTAACCTTGAAACAGACACATTTGCTCCAAACCTACAAGTGGGAGGAGAGTGATTCCCCTCCCACTTGCAAGGAACACTGATTGCTGCTTATTAAGTTCTTAATTTGGAGGATCAGTTTAATAAAGTAGCTTGAGTGTGTTTTTCAAGAAAGTAAAACATTATGGTGTTGATTCCTGAAAAGCTGTCCAAAACATCATTTTTTGTTTTTAATAAATAAGTGAAGGACTGAAGATTGTTTTTCTCCTACGCTAAATCATTTGCTTACTTTCTTACCATAGCATAGCACGAAACAATTTAAATAAAATATTACACTACAATACTGTGGGTTTTGGGAAATGTATTCCATGGTTCTTACTGTAATTCTTCCAGCCATCACTCAAAGGTTTTCACTGTATTTCCTAAATGTAAAGTGCTTGTTAATTTTAGCTGGAGGAGAGCAGGAACGTTCAGAAGCAAATGAAGATTCTGCAGAAGAAGCAAGCCCAGATCATGAAAGAGAAAGTTCATTTGCAGAGTGAACACAGCAAGGCTATCTTGGCAAGAAGCAAGCTCGAGTCTCTTTGCAGGGAACTTCAGCGTCACAATAAGACGTTAAAGGTGAGTTGGTTCCTTTTTCTGTTTTTCAGGAGAGACTGACTTAGCTGAATTTATAGTCACCGTGTATCTATTTGAACTTAATCCTTGTGTCTCCTTGGAGACAGCCGCCATTCTATTTTGCTTGGCCTGATGCTTCTTACCACACCTCGTACTTGCTCATGGAGAATATAGATGAGGTTGATGTTTAGACCACAGCTTTCCTGCTAAGAGCCATGGCTTAGAGAGCTCAAATTTTCAGTTTCTGGCTGAGCACTGAAGTCATTTTTTAGCATGTGTGAAATGTGGACCGAAATGAGTAGGAGCAGACTTGAGGGAAGGGAAAGGCCCCATTGAGCTCCTCAAGGGCTGTTCACTGGCTGCATCGCCAGCTGCCCTTGCCCATTCCAGCTCCCCACTGACAAGTAGAAGAACACTTATTCCTTGGTTGATTAAAAGATGAGGCAGTGGGTGCCCAAAAGGTAGTCGGTACCAATAAGGGAAGAAGAGAAAGGGGCAGGGGTGCAGGTGGGCCTGTCCTCATGTGACTGAGCGGGACCGCTCATCAGACTCCCCCAGCACGCCAGACACCCAAGGTCCTAGAACACAGGAATAGGAACCCTCAGGAAATGGACCTTCACCTGATGGGGAAGCCGTTAGTTTTTCTTTGTTTTTGAATCCTTGGATTTCATTGTTCATGAAACTAGGTAGTATTTTCCCCATAGCAGCAAATTCACTTTGATTGGACTGATAATGCTGTAGACACATAAAGGTCTCTTAGCACTTGTATCTGAGCAAGAGTTGGGACTAAGCTTTTAAGATACATGTTCCTTTTGCCCCTTGCTGTCTAGGGAGTAGAAGGGATAACCCCGAAAATAAGGTGCAAGAAGGGATTTCCCTCTTCAGGCTGATTTGAGATGCTGCCCTGTGAGACCAGTGAGAGCAGGTATTTGGGAAGCCTGCGTGGAGGTAGCTGGCTGCCTGGGGAAGCTCCTTCGTCTCAGCACGGTGGGCTTTAGATGGCCACAGAGCGCTTTAGATGGCCACAGGGCACTTTAGAGCGGGGCAGCCTGTGTCTCTGATTATCTGTTTAGGAGAACCTGGTTGCTTTCAAATGAGAGCCTTCCAGTCGTAAATAAAGGGAAGGAATTCCAGTTTAGAAGCACCACTTCAGGGCAGCAAGCAGTGAACCCCCATGGCAGCAGTGTCTTTTGTGAGCATCTTATGTCTAGGTCTGTACCATTAACAGAAATTTTTTGGGGTAATAAGGAAGAAAATATGCAGCAGGCCAGAGAGGAGGAAGAAAGACGAAAAGAAGCCACTGCACACTTCCAAATCACTTTGAATGAAATCCAGGCCCAGCTGGAGCAACATGACATGCACAACGCCAAGCTCCGCCAGGAGAACATCGAGCTGGGCGAGAAGCTGAAGAAGCTCATTGAGCAGTACGCGCTGCGGGAGGAGGTAGGGGCGACCAGGTGTTTAGGCGACGCTAGCGGGGACTGTCCCCTGTCATGATGAACCAGAACCATTCACTGAAGCACTCATTCTGGGGTGTTTTAGAACCTTTATGTATGTGTAGTGGAATCCTTTCCTCGCAGGATTCTTAGGGATGGCCCAGAAGTCACTAGATTTGGGTCTGTGAAGCAATTTCTTGGAGACGGTGTTAAGCACAACTTGTCTTCCATGTGATTCTGGAAGATTATGACTTGGGCATAGATTCCGCCCACCCCCCCTTATCTAGACTAAAAATGAGTAAATACCTGGCCCCCAAATATGCTGTATTTTAGACATCTGTAATAATCTATAAGGTCTACACTACCATTGCATCCTGGAGAAGGAAATGGCAACCCACTCCAGTTTTCTTGCCTGGAGAATCCCCATGGACAGCGGAGCTGGCGGGCCACAGTCCATGGGGTCACAAAGAGTCGGACATGACTAAGTGACTAAGCACCATTGCATTATACCTGTGTTTCAATTTTTTTTTAATGGGGGTTTTATACCATTTGGGGGAGGAAAAAAAGAACCTGTTTCTAAACCTTTTTACACCTAGTTGAAGTAAAAAATTTACTGGAAGAATCTCTGGCTGCTTATCTTGGTCGCTGGCCTCCAAACTAAGACTTGTACAAGCTAGTTGGGAAGTCTGGGTATGGTGTCTAGATTAAATGCAAATAGATGATCATGTGCTTTTTAAAATTCCTCCCTTTTAGAGGTCAAATGGGTAGGAATAAAGGGTTAGGTTTTTTAAATGAAAGATACCCTGCCTTTTAAGTTAGTAAAACATTGTTCTCTTATGTGTGTTGTATCACTTACACAGATAGATTAAAAGACCTGATTTTAAAAACAGATTGTGGCATCTCTTTGGGTTATTTTATCCAATTTTCAAGGCAAATTTTAGATTCTATTAATTTAGAGTTTTACATATGGCCCTTCAAAAACTTAGTTTTTAAAAAGGTTTTCTATCACTTTCGATGCTTTTTGCTTACCTTTTTTATTCTTATCATTATGGAAAATTACAAAGAAGAGTAGAGACTGTATCACCTGGTGTTAGCAGATGAAACTATAGTTTCAGCTATATTCCCATCACTTCCTCCTGGGTTATTATGAAGCAAATCCAAGGTATCAGTCCATTCATGTATATTTGAGGGTGGACCTCATCAAGATGAGGGATTTGTTTTTAGGTGTGACTAGCATACTATACTGCTGCTGCTGCTGCTAAGTCGCTTCAGTTGTGTCCGACTCTGTGTGACTCCATAGATGGCAGCCCACCAGGCTCCCCCGTCCCTGGGATTCTCCAGGCAAGAACACTGGAGTGGGTTGCCATTTCCTTCTCCAGTGCATGAAAGTGAAAAGTTAAAGTGAAATCGCTCAGTCGTGTCCGACTCTTAGTGACCCCATGGACTGCAGCCTACCAGGGTCCTCCATCCATGGGATTTTCCAGGCAAGAATACTGGAGTGGGGTGCCATTGCCTTCTCCAGCATACTATATTCACACCTAAAAAATTAAGAGTATTTATATAATATTAAAATCTAGTCATCATTTAAATTTTTTTGGTTGTCTCCATCCTTTTTTAAAAAAAGAGAAGCTATTTGAATCAAGATCCAAATAAAACCCGTCTGTTTTACGGTTGATGTGTCTCAAATCTCTAAAGATTTCCTTTTCTTTTTTTAAGTTCTTAGTGTGTTTATTTAAGAAACATTTTTTGTCCTAGAGAATAAACTTTCTATAGGATTATAAAGCTCTCACTTTTCTTAAAATTATTCTTTTAGTTTTGTTGTTTAATATGACAATGATATAGAAAATCTGCAAGCTATGTATATTTAAATCACATTACTGTGAGCCTTATTCAAGTATTATTGAATGTTCTTTCCTTGGTCAGAGAGAGATGTTCTGATGACTTTATCATACATAAATAACCACTAAATACTTTCACCTGGAAATAATAATGACCTTTTGCCAAATGTATCTGGTAAGTGGCAGGTACCAAGCACCTTACACAGTACCACCATTGCACTGGCATTTACAACTTTGCATTGTTCGTATGGCTCCCCCCAGAGAGGGGAGAATTTGATTGGTGCCATTCCTCCTGTAACAGCATTCTGCCTCCAACTGAGAAATCAGGAAATTTTAATGGGGAGAAAAAACTATCCAGGAATTATGTGTATGATGGATGAGTTTAACAGTTTGATCTCCTTAGCCATCTTTTTCTGGATACAGTTTGAGCTTCATTTTCACCTTAGGGCTGAAATAGGAGGTACAGGGCAGCTACTGAGGCGCCGATGGGCCATCTCCAGAGGGAGGCGTGTTGAGCACAGGCTGCTGCCAGCACAGCTCTCAGACAGGCTCCCACTGGTGTTAGCCCTGGCAGGAAGAGCAGCCTCACGAGTGAGGTCTTGTAACTTGTCTCATGTGTCCTTGTCATTCTGTCCCTCTTCTCATGAAGTGACGGAAGAAATTGTCCTTTCCCCATAGCACATTGATAAAGTATTCAAGCATAAGGAACTGCAGCAACAACTTGTGGACGCCAAACTGCAGCAGACGACACAGCTGATAAAAGAAGCTGATGAGAAACATCAGAGAGAGCGAGAGTTTGTAAGTGCTTTTTCTTAAAAAAAGAAATGATGGCCAAAATTGTGACCAAAGCCATTCTGCGTTTCAGGTAGCACTAGGTGCTAATTTTTTTGTTCTAGATTATAAAGGGCACGTGTGTTAGAAAGCATTAGCCTTTTCTTTCTATTCAACTTTACATACAGAAGATACACTGGAGGAATTAGACCAACTTAGTACAAAGACCTGTATTCATTGTACTTGTCTGTGTTTGGAATATTTATTTCACTTTTTAGATAATGCCTACCAAGTTTAAGGATTATACCAGTATTTAGCACATTATATTCGAGAATTCATTTTAATAGCAAGTTTTACAAACATGGATGTCCTATTGATACATACTGTTAGATTTTGTTTCCAAACAGGTAACTTGAAACTAGGGAAGTTGTTTATTCTAGTATACTTTTCTGATAAAAATTTAACAGAATTCTCTACACCCTAATCACTCAGCATTATTCCCAGAATATGTACTCAGATTATGTTGTCTGTCAATAATTGTGAGTACAGTGGAATCTCATTGGGTATATATACTTAATACATGCAAATTCAACTTTACCTGCTTAACCAAAAAATAAAGTCAGAAGAAGTGGTTACAGTAATGAAAAGTGTCCCATGCAGCTTTCACTCAAGTCCCTTAGGCCCCAAGGTGAGCCAAATATGAAGACTCGGATCCCAGTGGGGCCTCATGATGAGAACGTGTCATGCTGAGTGCAAGTCTAGGGTTAAGAGAGATGTATTTTTTGCACAGCGTCTACTTTCACATGAACTGACAGTGCCATCCTCTGCATAATTGAAGAGACAGTTGTCGTTTCCCCAGTTGGAGTAGAAATGTCATACATGCACACATGATGCGTGTATTTCTGGTTATTTTTAAAGACTTTTCAAGACTAATGGACTAAGTGTGACATTTTACTTCAGGAACTGAATTTTACAGCTGCCTACTACATTGTAATTTCATGATATAATTTTCTTAAACTCAAGTATATAAATTAAAGCTTCCATTCTATTAGTCTCCCCCACTTGAAAAAAAAAAAAGTGATCAGAAACCAGTTCTCTGATTTCATTGTTTTTGCTCCCTACCCTCTCACTCTGCCTCATCTTGCCTCTCGTGGAGCAGAAGGGCTTTCTAATTTTTCTTTTTTCCGTACTGTGTGGCATGTGGGATCTTAGTTCCCTGACCAGGGATCAAACCTGCCAGGGAAGTTCCAGGGAGACTTTCTGAATGACCCAGATAATGTCAAGATTCCCACCCATATTTTCTGCTAGACATATTTTCTGTTAGACTTCTAATTGTTTTCATCTAAAAAAATACAATTTAACCCTGAGTTTTATAAACTTGTTATTAGGCCTCACAGGTACTTTCTCTAAGGAATAAAAGTGTATTCCTACATTTGTGAATGTTAACAGTGGAACAAATCAAAGATACAGGTATTTAGCAATTGATGTGACAGATTATTTGATTCATAGATGTAGTAATATCAACTTTTTCATGATCTAACATCTCATGGTTCTTGCTAAAAAAGCCCAACTATCTGGATATTGGGCCTTGTAGTCATCTTTTAATTACTATTAGTATTTTGCCAGAATATTTCTGTTTTCTAGTTATTAAAAGAAGCAACGGAATCAAGACACAAATATGAACAAATGAAACAACAAGAAATACAACTAAAACAGCAGGTAACTTGACAGCGGGGGTGGTAGAATTTGTAAGGGGAAAAAAAAAAAATCTATGGTTCGTTTGACATGTACCTTGAATCTCGTCTCAGATGCTTTTGCTTGTTCCCAGCAGACCTGAGAGTAGACCACACGTCCCTCTTGGAGTTTTCCTCTTCATTTAGGGTGACCCCCTCCACCTGACCTGCCTAGGACCTTCCTGGTTTAAAGTCCTGAGTCCCAGGAACCAGGCAGATGGGACAGTTGGCCCCACTGTCTGCAGGGCCCTAACTGTAGCCACCATGCTGTGTGAGATCTCTGGTACTGACCCCCTTTCTCCTCACCCTCTGCCTCTGACAACCACTGTTCTATTCTGTTTCTTTGTGTTTCACTTTTTAAGATTGTACATGTGAGTGAGATCATACAGTATCTAGTATTTGTCTGTCTGTGTCTCACTTATTTCACTTAGCATAATGCCCTCAAAGTCCATCTGTGTGGTCACACATTGTAAGATTTTCTTCTTATGGCTGCACAATATTCCATTGTGTATGTATACCACATATTTTTTAAAAATTTCTTTTTGACTGTGCCACATGGCATGCAGGATCTTAGTTCCTCAGCCAAGGTTCCAATCCATGCCCCCTGCAGTGGAAGCACAAAGTCTCAACTAAACTACCAGGGAAGTCCGTATACCACATCCTCTTTATACATTTATCTGTTGATGGACACTTAGGTTTCTTTCATACCTTGGCAATTGTGAATAACGCAGATTAGGAACACCAGAGTGCAGATACCTGAGATCCTATTTTCATTTCTTTTGGATACATACCTAGAAGCAGAATTTCTGAATAACGTGATAGTTCTGTTTTGAAGTTTTTGAGGAGCCTTTTTACTGTTTTCTGTAGTGGCTGCACCAATTTAATCCACCAGCGGTGCACAAGAGTTCTTTTTTCTCTACACTCTCACCCGCACTTGTTATCTCTTGTCTTTTTTGTTTTAGCCAATCTGACAGGTGGTTTTGATTTGTATTTCCCTGATAACTTGTGACAATTGAACATCTTTTCATGTACTTGCTGGCCATTTTTATGTCTTTGGGAAAATGTCTATTCAAATCCTCTGCTGGTTTTTTAATTAGATTTTTACAAATTTTAATTAATTTTGCTATTGAATTGTATGAGTGTCTTATATATTTTGGATATTAATCCTTTATCAGATACATATGGTTTGCAGATATTGTCTCCCATTCTGTGTGTTGCCTTTCCACTCTGGATTGTTTTTTGTGTAGAAGCTTTTTAGTTCAGTGTAGTCCCATGTGTTGATTTTTGCTTTTGTTGCTCTTGCTTTTGATGTCTTATCCAAAAATTCATTGCCAAAACCGCTGTCAAGGAGCTTTTTACCTATGTTTTCTTCTAGGAGTTTACAGTTTAAGATCTTTTTAAGTTCTTAACCTATTTCAAGTTAATTTTTGTGAATGGTATGAGATAACAGCCTAGTTTCATTCTTCTGCATATGGTTATCCAATTTTCCCAATACCTTTTATTGAAGATACTGTCCTTTTCCCATTGAGTATTCTTGATTCCCTTGTCAAATATTATTAACTGTATTTGTGAGGGTTTATTTTGGGGCTCTCAATTTTTTTCTTTTTTGTGGTTCCATACAAATTCTAGGATTATTTTTTCTATTTCTTTGGAAAATGCCATTGGAATCTTGATAGGGCTTTAACTAGTATAGACATTTTTTAATGATACTGACTCTTCTGATCCATGAACACAGAGTATCTTTCCACTTATTTTTGTCTTGACTTTCTTTTTTCTTTTTCAGATGTTTTGTCAGTGTATAGAAACAACTTATTTCTGTGTATTGATTTTGTGTTCTGAAACCTTACTGAATTTATTCTACCAGTTTTTTGGTGGGGTCTTCAGGATTTTCTGTATATGAGATCATGTCATCAGCAAAGAGTTTTGCATCTTCCTTTCTGATCTGTATGCTGTTTATTTTTTGTCTAATTGCACAGGCTAGGAATTTCACTATTGTGTTGAACAGAAGTGGTGATAGTGGGCATCTTTGTCTTATTCCTGATTTTAGAGGGAAAGCTTTCAACCTTTCACTGACTCTTGGGTATGATGTTAGCTAAGGGTATGTCATATATGACCTTTATTATCTTATGTTCCCTCCTTGTACCTAGTTTGTTGAAATTTTTTCTTTTCTTTTTCCGTACCACACAGCTTGTGGAATCTTAGTTCCCTGACCAGGAATTGCATCAGTACCCGCAGCAATGAAAGCACAGGGGCCTAACCACTGGACTGCCAGGGAATTTCCCATTGAGCTTTTTTTATTGAGCATTTTTATCATGAATGGTGTTGAGTTTTACCAAATGCATTTCCTGCATCTGTTGAGATGATCATATGATTTGTCTTTCATTCTATTCTGTTAATGTGATATATTTATTGATTTGCCTATTTGAACCATCCTTGTAGTTTTCTTATCTGGCCTGTACTGTCTTTTGGTACCAGGGCAATGCTGACCTCGTAGAATGAGTTTGGGAGTATTCCCTTCTCTTTACTTTTTGAGACGAGTTTGATAAGAATTGGTATTAGTTCTTTCAGTGTTCGGTAGAATTTACCCATGAAGCTGTCTGGGCTTTTAGGCTTTGCTTTGTTGCCTCCCCACTTTTTAATCCAGACCCCTTAGGATTGTTCTAATGCAGTCTTTCTCTGTGTGTGCCTTGTGTGGAAGAAGGTAACAGATGCTTCATCCCTACTCAAAAAAGAGGTGCAGGAAGGAATTCCCATGTCTTTACAGACAGGTGAAATTAGGTATTTGTAGCAATAATTCATCCTTTCTCAGAAAAGGTTGGCTAGATGATGAAAAATGTATTACTCATTTTGAAAGTTTATCATGTAACAAGTTTCTTTAACGTATGAACTCTAGATTCGTTCTAAAACGCAGACTGGCCTGAATCTTTATGAACACATCTTTCTTTTCTTTTAAATTGTTTGTTTATTTATGGATGCACTGGGTCTGCATTGCTGCACTCAGGCTTTCCCTAGTTGCGGCGAGCAGGGGCTACTCTTCATTGCGGATTCTCTTGTTGTGGAGTACAGGCTCTAGGTCCCTGGGCCCAGTCGCCCCATGGCATGTTCCTGGAGCAGGGATCGATCCCCTGACCCTTGTGTTAGCAGGATTCTTGACCACTGGACTACTATGGAAGCCCTGAACACATCTTTTGAGTGCTCTTGGTCTTTGAGCATGTTTTACTATGTGGTGACACTCATTTCCTGAAAAGCTAGCCTAACTTAAAGTGACAGTTGGAGAAGTCTTTTGAACTTTCCACCATAAATTATTGTGCTACAGTGCTTCTAGGAAATTTGAACCCCTTATTAGCCCTATAAAGTCAGTTGTCCATGTAAACGGAGAAGAGAATCGATGTGGAAAACATATAAAAAGTCTATATATGGCTTCAGAAGATGGACTTTAACGCAAGGCCCCAGAGGGCCCTTCTACCGAGTTCACAGCAGCTCAAGTTCTGTTGTACTCTTAGGAGTGCAGCTTCTCTTGTCTGTGATGGCTATTGTCCTGAGTCATGTTATTTGATCATTACTGTTTCCTTTGCTGCCACCTCCTTTTCTGCTCCCACATGTGCGGTTCTTCCCAAGAGTCAATCTTGTCCTCTGTTCTTGTTTGCCATGTCCGTTTCCAGGCTTTGTTGATGAACTCTTCATCTTATTGGTGTGTTTTGACCACCGTTTTGTAATCTAGGCTCCTACGTCCAAGATGGTAGTTGTCACATATTGATTACCCAGAGGGGGGCAGCACTGAACTCTGATGGGACAGTCCACCCAGATGTTCCGTATTGATAAAAACAGACCATTCTAAGAATCTCCCTCAAGTGCCAGGACTGCTCTGTCCACCCGCCTGAGCCTCATCGCCGTTCCCGACCCCAGGCCAGCAGCCCAGAGACTCTCTCACCGTGCGCCCCTCTATGAGCTGCTCTGTGCAGAAATCCTCTGTGCTCTTCTCTTGGCCCTGAAATTTCTATTCATCCTGGCCCCTGGCCTCACCCTTCCACGGGCACGCTTTGGCTGTCTTATCATCACCTCCTCTGGCCTGATGCCACTGGTAGCTTCGCCTTAGGTCTGCATCTCCTCAGCCAGCAGAGCTGGCCTCTGTCTTGCTACCAGCCTCCCCGCTCTGTGCCGGCACATCGCCCCTCCCCTCCCTGGTCACGGCTTCTCTCTGCTGCTATGAACACAGCACTGCTGAAGGTGGAAAGGCGTCGCTGATACTGCTTCTTGGCCTCTGGTGGTCTTTTATTCTTTTCTGCTTTCTTTGTATGTACTGTGTGATCTTGAGCAAAGCACTTTATTCCTCTGGGCCTGTTTACTCATCCTAAACTAATGCAGTTACATTAGGTGGACTCTTAGGGTTCCTTCCTTGTCTGAAATGAAAAAATTCAGCCTGCCCTTGAGACCTAGCTCTGGCTTCAGCCACAAGCAGCAATTTTTTTCTGACCCTTCCCGTGCCTTCTCCAGCCCTGGCTTCTGTGAATTCCTATCCTGTGGGAGGAAAAAGTGACTCGTGTTCCACATTTTGCTTGCCTTGTCAGTTGGTGTTATTTTCCCAGCTAGAATAAAAATTCCTTCAGGGTGGGAGTTAAAAGAAATATTGATGTTTATACCTCTTTTATCTTTTTTCCTCTTAACTATACTCCCACTGAATTCTTTCTCTCCCAACCAAACCAGTTCTTTGGTTTCTGTTTCATTATCTTGCCTGCGTTAAAAAAGAGATATCTCTGATATCAAGCTAAGAACTATGCAGGTGGTATTCCAAAAGAATGATCTTTTTTCAAGGATCAGTTTTTCAAATATAAGGAAAGGAGGTATTTCATAAAGGATTTGTTATATGAAATTTAAAAGCTATTCCACCTCCTTCAGTTTTTATTATAATTGGTGGAATGGAGCTAATATTTGTATATTTTAAACACTTAAATATAAAGATGGTGAGATCAACATAACCGCCTAAGTTTTAGTGCATTTCAGTAGGTTCTTAGAACTGCAGCCATTGATGTCTGGGATTGAGGATTGGGTGTGCATCTATTCTTATTTCTGTCACTTAGAACAGGTAACTAATGTTTAACCATGTTATGTTCTTTTTGAAAGTCTGAGATTTTAAATCATTTACCTAGACATCTAAATTATTCATACTTGTTTTCTGTAGCTTTCTCTTTATATGGATAAGTTTGAAGAATTCCAGACTACCATGGCAAAAAGCAATGAACTGTTTACAACCTTCCGGCAGGAAATGGAAAAGGTATTTTCCTATTTTAAGTGGAGTATTTGCCTAAAAGGGACTTTATATAAGAAGCCGTTTTAAGCATGTTCGTGGCCTGGGTGCATTCCTGTTTTTATGGTGCTCTCTTCCTCTCTTCTGATCCTCCGGTGGCGGCGTATCCTGTCACTGTGCCCCCAGGAGTACCACATGTAGCTAGTGCCCTCTAGGCCACCAAAGTTAACTCCTCTATTAAATACCATTTGTTGTTAGCAATAAAGTGGTTTATTTTTTGTTTGTTGTATCTGTTGTATTGGCTTCAGGTGATACCCCCCAACCCTCCTCCAATCCTTTTCACAAAGCATGGTGTCCTTGAAGAGTAAAGTATTTAATGACAAGCCAAGCTCAGAATGCTAGCTACGTATTTTGGTTGGTTGATAATCATTGGTATTTCTACCTTTTTAGGTTTCTTTTTTTCTTTTATACTCCCACTAAATTCTTTCTCCCTCCACCAGAGTGATTTTTTGGGCTCTGGTTCTTTTTCCTGCCTACAATAAGGAGAGCTGTATCCTGGATATTAAACTAAGACCCAGTGTCTATACCTGTGCCCATGCGTCCATCCTTACACCGGGGGCTTTTAGGGGTGGAAGCATAGGGGGAGATGCTTCCCCCTGCCACCACCAGGGGGAGATGGTGGTGGCAGGACCATGGCCCTGGGCTAAAGGTCCACAGTGTGACTGGAGGCGAGTTCTGTGCCCTTTCTCTGCCTTCCTCCTTACAAATATCAGAAATGCTTGCCCTTCATAAAGTGGCGTATTTCAGGCAGTGCTTGGCGGGGGCAAGGGCTCTGGTGACCCCCTTCAGGTATCAGGGGAACCCAGAGACTGTGGCCAGAGGCATGGCAACAGTGGGGGGGGCGGGGCGGGCGGGTGGTTGTCCTTGTGCCAGCTCGTTGGCGCCAGAGTGAAATCTCGTCCTTAATTTCTGAAAACTGGGCTTTGGCGGTGTTGGTTAAGAACATTCCTCTGATTTTTGGATCCATTTTATTTTTTAGCAAAACCTGAAGCAGTGGGTCGTCATCGTATTAGGGAAGCTGGTTAATGACTTTTCCCTGGTCCCCGGTCCCCTCTGCTGCTTCTGGTTCCCAGATGGCTGCAGCCTCTGAGGTTGGGGTGGAGGCGAGCTCTCCATCTTGGGGAGGAGGGGGAACCTCATTCCTTCCAAGAATCACATGAAGTTGTTAATGCACAGAAAATTCAGGAACAGATGTTTTTGGTACAACTTGGGAAGGAGGATGGTTGCTCTTGGCCCAAGCGAGCGCTGAGTGTGCTGGTGGGCAGCTTCCACCAGGTGTCGCTGCCTCTGAAAAATGAGGGGCTGAGATGTGTTTTTCTCATTGTATGAACCCCGCTTTGGCCACCACCACCCTGGGAGTTGGAGAGATGAGCTCTACCCACCCCCAACACTGCACCCAGCGGTACTCTGGGGTGGGCAGGGAGGACCGGTCAGGGTTTGGGGTTGGCTGTAGAGATAAGAAACGGCATTTTGAATTTAAATTTGCAATTGTGTCAATTCACAGATGACAAAGAAAATTAAAAAACTGGAAAAAGAAACAATCGTATGGCGGACCAAGTGGGAAAACAATAACAAAGCACTTCTGCAAATGGCTGAAGAGGTGAGGTGGCTTCCCGCGAGGAGGGTGTGATTAGTTCAGGTTAGGGAAGCACGCCACCTTGCCACACTGCTGTCACAGTTGAGGACTGGCCAGAGCTGGGCAGAGAGGGGTGGTGCTGAGTGCAGTCTGTCCCGTCAGGACTCAGGCTGTAGGGAGGACCCTGAGTGAGGTGTTGGGTTTCCTACCACCCAGCCTGCTACGATCCCCAGCTTGTAAGACCTGAGTTGCTGGGCTCCAGCAAGTTTGATTCACTTGGTGTGGGGGTCAGGGAATCTGCCTTTTCGCCAGGCACCCACCTGGCTGGATCAGGTTTCTCAGTGGGAGCACAGGCCACCAACTCGGGTGCCTGTCTCTACCTTAAGTCCTTACAAAAAAGCAGCATAGTACTTTCTGCCAGTCTTACAAAGCTGAGGTTTGCAAACACTAAATAACACACCCTGAATCTTGTTCTCATCTGAGGACTGGTAAAATGAGAGAAATATATATGGAAATGAGTTCTGTTTTTAAGCAAGCCCTTATTTTATCTGCTAGTCTTTGGTGGTGAATATCTTGAATTTCCTTATTAATTTATCAATACAGAATGTTATTAAAGGTAGACTGGTGTGTTTTTTTTACTTTGCTTCTTTTTAAGAAACATGACAGAGGGATTTTCATTTTGTCACATCAGAAGCATGTTAACTGGTGTCCATAGTTAAGTGTGCAGAACACAGCTAGCTGGATGTTAGGAAGTGTTTGAAGAAATTGAACATGTTCAGGTGACCCAACAAGTGGCTCAAAAGACTTAATTTGTTGTATCCAGTAATGTAATTCATATTCAGTTAGGTTAAATAAACCCTGCCTTTTCTCCTTTTTATAGAAAACTGTCCGAGATAAAGAGTACAAGGCCTTTCAAATAAAACTGGAACGGCTGGAGAAGCTGTGCCGGGCTCTGCAGACAGAGAGGAACGAGCTCAACGAGAAGGTGGAGGTGCTGAAGGAGCAGGTGTCCGGGAGGGCGGCAGGTGGAGGCCCAGCACCACCCGAGGCCCAGCCCTGCGCCACCTCGGCTCCTCCCGAGGAGTCCGGTGCCACCTGGCAGAGTGCCACCCGGGTTATCCCTGAGGCCGGGTCCCTGGGAGCCGGGCCCGGCATCGAGTCAGTTGACTGAGACCAAGTATGATCACTGTATTGAGAGTTCTATTTTGTGTATAACTTCCTCTGTTAGTAGTAACTTGGTTTTGTGGTGAAAATTTTCTTACTTTTTCTACCATATCTGTATTTTCTTAGAACTACTGGACTTAAGTGGTACAGGAGGCTGCTTGGCAGGTTTGAATAGTTTTACTCTAACATTTTCCTCAGCCATGTTGCACATCTGCCTCATCCCCCTTCATCAGAATGCATGTGCTCATTGCCTTTTTCCCCTCTCCCTTGCTCCTTGCACAGAATTTTGTCTGAATTAAAATTTCATTCACCAGGGCTGACCATTACAAGGGAACTTTGTTCTGATAATGGTTCCTTCTTTTTTCCTTCTTCTTTTGGCTGTGCTTTGTGGCCTGTGGGATCTTAGTTCCCCAACCAGGGATTGAACTCGTACTCTCGGCAATGAAGGCACCGTGTCCTAACCACTGGACCGCCAGTGAACTCCCTGATAATGGTTCCTTGATGTGAAAACAATATTCATTTAAATATCTACCCCTGCCAAGAATATAACTCAAAAAAAAAACAAAAGGAAAATCAAGATGATTCAGTTCAGTCACTCAGTCGCGTCTGACTCTTTGCAACCCCATGGACTGTATGTAGCACGCAAGGCCTCCCTGTCCATCTAAATGCCAATAAAACTGAAGGCTTGGGTCAGAAACAAGCACAGCATATTTGATTCAAATTAGCTTTTTGATATATCACTTGACAAATTGAGATGTCCACAAGCCTAGAACTTCTGTTTTGGCAGAATATTGTACATAGAGGTATAATTTAAACAAAGTAGTATATATAGGCAAATTATTGGAGAAACAGGCTTACTGTTTATGTGACTAAAAAATAGTCCCATCACCGTTTTCAGGTTAGAAGCGCCTGGTTGGACCACCTGAAAGCCTACAGGGTGGGCAGCCTGGTGGTTTGCTTTTCAGTTGGGATTTTGGGTGCACATCCTCCACTTCCCATGGAGAATTGCCACTAACAGTCCTTTGTCAGTTTAAGACAATGAGGGTAAACCATTGTGTAGCTTTACTTAAGCAGAAGTCCCTCCACTACTTTCTGGCTACTTGAAAGTTGGTGCCCAACTATTCTGAGTCCAACTAGCACAGTTCTCCAGGGTTTTTAAAAGGGAATTTTAATTATGAACATGCTAGCTGAAACTGATTTTATTTCATGTCTAAAACAGACTGGAACCAGCGTTTTTAATTTAAAGGAAATGTGGCAGAGAGCTAAGTAGCCAGGATCTATTTATTACTTACGCTTTTCAGTCTGTTTCTCACCCTTTTCGTAGTTTTTATTCTTTTTTATGGAAAAACAAAACAGTATTATCAAGGTGTCTACACTTGGAATGGGGGACTTCGGAAATGTAGCACATCACTTTTGGATTTGCTCTTTCATAACTTTCCTTTGTTCTTCACAATGTCAAATGTGGTCGAGTTTATACACATCATTAACCAGGCTGCACTGACAAGATTTGACTTTGTCCCTGGTATAATTTGCATTGAAATACTTTATGAAATAAAAAGGTTCTACTAGAACTGATGTTAGCACATTCCACTGAGCAAAACTATCAAACTGACACTTCTTGAATTGCTTACTGGACTGAACAAACTCTTCTGTCCAGTTAGAAGGGTTTTTCTCTTTGTTAAAGTTTTATTTGTCCTGTCACATTCGTGGTCTAAACTGGGTTGAAAGAATTGAAAATTGTCGGCAACAGCGCCTGGAGTGGAGGATTACGTCTAAGCTTCCACCATTGGTCATGTTAATCAAAGGGCCAGGCAGTGGAGGAAAAGAAACCCACTGTTATCTAATTACTGTCAAAATGAGTCGGAAGCAAAAACAAACATCCTTCTCCAACAGCCTTTTATAAACACCACCTTTGGCTACTAAATGAAATATTGGACTCATTTCCCTGAGAGGAAATGGAGGTATATACCAGAACTCTACTCTACTGTAAAATTAGTACTAATGGTCCCATCTCACAAGCGCTCTGCTGGATGTACAGCTCTTACTGTCCTAAGCCATCTGTGTAGCCGCCGCGTTTCTTTGTGGTGCTTGTCCTGTGTGGAAGAGCGTAAAGCTCGGACCTGTTGCATATTTTCAAGGGCTTTATAAAGCGATGTGATTAACAGTACTTGGCCTGCTGCTTTTGGCTTGCTATGTATTTTTAGCTAGATGCTCTCATGGTGTTTAAAGGACATGGATTCTGTCTGGGTGCATTTGGTATCCTTTCAGAATCTTTCCTCTCATTACCCTGTGAATAAATACGAATGGGACCCTCTGAGGAGGACACGCTCCTAGGGCAATCACCTCGCCAGCCCAGCATTGTGGCTTTGTAGCACGCTCCATTTCTACCACATTCTAGAACACAGATGCTACTAAGGCTGGCCCAGGAAAGATCAAATGTCAAATTTGCTTCAACTGCATTTGTTGCACCATCATGGAGTCTTGATGTGTATTATTTATAGTGGCAGGAGACTCCAAGGAATAGAGAAAACTTGGGTCTTGGATAATGGACCATTTCATCCTCAGACTTGTAGGAGTACATTTCTTGGTCTCGAGACCAGTATTTTTTAGTTACGTATGCAACTGCCTTTATTACACCTGGTTATCAATTCAATTCTCAGGTGTTGCAGAAAAATCTACCTCTTTCAGACTGTAGATGGAAATAACTGTGAAAAAATGATGCAGATATCTTCTAGTTTGTGCTAAACACACTGCTTTATTTTTACAGCCCACGTCTTTCATGAGGATACGAATTGTTTAAGAGGCAGTCTTGTTTTGCTTTTCAAAGACATTTTGTAGAGATTTTTCACTAATGTGAATCTGATTTTATCTACTCAATTCTGTATAGATTAAGTAAATATGTATGATAAATTTAACAGCTTCTGTGTATTTTGTTGCCTGTGTGACCTTAATGTCTATCAAATCCAAAGACAGTTGTAGATACTGTCCTTGTGCCTTAAAAGGTAGTTTCATTATTGTATGACTTAAGAAAAAAGGGCTGGTACCCCAGCCACTCTGGCTGGGGACAGAAAACAAGTTTTATGTAGCCAGACATGTTAGGACTTTTTTTTAACCTCTAAAACAGAGGACTAGGAAAATCTGCACTGTAGCTGTCGTCAAAGCTTTAAAAATCCAGAAGGACTATAGATTTCTTCAGTTTGGCCAACTCTTAGCACATTCCAAGGTGCTACTTATCTGACTAGCAGAGTGTATGTACACAGAGGCACATAGGAAAGACCTTAGTTGATGGTGAGCAAAAGTATTTAACCACACACACACACAAAAATGAAAATAATAAGTATTTAAGCACAATCGTAAGGAGTTGGCAAGCTTTTTCTGTAAGTCAAAAGTAGTTTAGGATTAGTGTGCTGCTTTTTTCCCAAACAACCTTTAAAAATCAATGTAGAGAATTCCCTGGCAGTTCAGTGGTTAAGACTCAGCACTTTCACTGCCTGGGGCCCAGATTTAATCCCTGGTTGAGAAACTAGGACCTTGCATGCCTTGTTCAGTTCAGTCGCTCAGTCGTGTCTGACTCTTCGCGACCCCATGAATCGCAGCACGCCAGGCCTCCCTGTCCATCACCAACTCCCAGAGTTCACTGAGACTCACGTCCATCGAGTCAGTGATGCCATCCAGCCATCTCATCCTCTGTCGTCCCCTTCTCCTGCCCCCAGTCCCTCCCAGGGATTTTGCCTTGTGGTATGGCAAAAAAAAATTGTTTTTAAATTTTGATAAAAGAAAAATCAATGTAAAGAGGTTGAGGGCCAAGCTGCAGGCTGGTTTGTTCCCCCCTGCTGACCTGCCACATAAGCAAACAAGCTTGTATTTTTGTTTAAAGCCGCCCAAGTTAAGGCCCAAATGGCATGTGGGTCAAATGACATGTAAGGGAGGTAGTTCTAGGTTCACCAATCAACCAAACACCTGACTTCTCCCCATGTTTGTATTAGGATGTGGTGTACCCTGGAAAGAAAATTCAGTACGTTCTCGGCGTGTAGTGTATACCCAGTAGCTGCCTCATAAAAAAGGGACATCCATCCATACGCATCCCCCCCCCAAACTGAGGGTCTAAAATAATAAAACAAAGTTTATTTTAAAACTTTATTTCTGCAAAGCCAAACAAGAAGTGTTGGAGGGAAAAAGTGTAAAAGTTATTCTTGCATATTTGGGAACAGCAAGCACTTAAGAGAAAACAAGGACTTATAGTTAAATCAAAGGCAGTACCCTGCTTACTTGTATTTTAAAACAAAGCTGATAATCTTTCTTAAGCAACATTCTTCCCTAAAAGCTACAATATGATACAGTACGCAATAGCTCACTTGAAAGTGCTAGGATCAGAAGGTAAAGAACGCCATATGCCACCCACTTCAACTGCCTACTATACAATGCTGTTTTTGCGCTTGATAAGTCAAGCATTCGTGTAGCATTACATTCAAGAGAAACGTTTCTCGTACTTTGGGTTTAAGATCCTTGCCCCTCCAGTTCCGGTGTTGTGACATCTGACTCTTCATCATTGTAAATATTTTCAGCCTGGAGATAATAACCAAATAAAATCAGAGGTAAAACTCCCTAAAAATTTTACAAGACTGTCTAAAAACAGCATTTTATAGTTCTATCCAGATTTTAGGTATCACTGGCCAGTGTGATTTAGTGTTGGAAATTAAATGTGGAAACACTTAAGAGTAAACTTCATAGTTTACTTTTTGTGTTTTACTCTCAGACTTTAATAAATTTAACGAGGAAAAGGCAGGCCAGTGTTCTCAAAAATTATTTGCCAGGGTATAATTTCACACATATATCTAGCTGACCATGCACTACTTATTTAAGTTGTCCAAAAAAGGCATTTTCCTAAAACGTTTCAGGCATTTAGATGGAGCAATAGATAGCCCTGAAGCTTATGAAAGGGCTGGTAAACCATGTCTCAGAAATGTCAAGTGCGCATCACAGAACTCAGGATCTCAGTGTGAATACACTGCATGACAGCAGACACTGGACATGGAGCAATGATGCCAAGAGCCCAGGTGATGAAGAGTCATAACCATGAAAACTGGAGCTGGTGCTATGTCTACACGTGCACACTGAATTACAGACTTGATAAAATGCAGAAAGGTCTTATTACTTTCCTTCTATAAATAATTTCATGTAGTATGCACTGATATACTTTGAAATATTTCTATTATATCATTAGTAAAAATCTCTTCAAGATAGTCACTGAAGAAAAATAAACACTTTAGCTCACCATTTGCCATATCTGCATGATGTTATCCTCAGACACCGAGCAAATGACCCAAGGCTCATTTGGGTTCCAACTAAAATCTGATATCTTGGCAGTGTGTCCTCCATGAATAAACTGTTAATAAGAACAAAAAAGTGTTGGTTTCATATCTTATGTTAGAAGCTAGTTTTTACAGCATCAGTCTAGAAATGGGTTGCTGAACTGCAGTCTGGAGGGAGGGTGGTAATCTAGCCCTCCACCACTCTGCCCATTTCCAAACCCTCCAGAAAGGTGACAGTACAACAAATGCTTGGATAACCTTCACCTAGATGCCCCAAATACTGTTAACATACCACTGGCTGAGCCACCAAAAAGTTGCAGGTAGCATACCTTACCCCTAAATATTCATTCAGCCTACATCACCTGAAATGACATTTTCCTTCACGACCACAGTGCTGTTTCCATACCTAATACAATCAACACTCAAATTCTGCCTTATTAGCAGATATATAGTTAGGTTAAAATACTCAAGGTAATACACTTCCAGGATGTCATATACTCCTTCCTGAAACTGGAACACCTGGAGACTGCTGGTTCTTCTGTGGCCCCCTGAAGGATCCCCTTCTCCCCCTTAGTAAAGGAAAGGCATACCTCTCAGCCATCCTTCAATCTCTCCCAAGACACACTGCCCCAAGGCTGGGGGGAAAAAAATTTCCAGGACTCCACAAAGTCCCCATTAGGGCTAAACCGAGGTATTTGCTAAAAAATGTGGAAGGGAGCAATCTTACTTCCTGCACAGGGCCTTATATATCTTAGAATTAAGATTCAGAAGAAACAATTCTTGGGACTTCCTGGCAGTCCAGTGGTTAAGCCTCCTGGCTTCACTACAGGGGCACAGGTTCCATCCCTGGTTGGGGAACTAATATCCCACATGCTGCACAGCAATGCCAAAAAATAAAATTTTTTTAAAAATTAAAAAAATTCTTATAAGGACAATCAATATGAATGTCCCTTGATTTCAGACTCTCAAGAAACAGAAAGCAAAATCCTAGTGAATTTTCTCAAGGACCACAAAATTGTTAGACATGTTAAATACAAAGTTATACACTGTCCTCTCCCTGTGATAGATATATATATATAAAGTAAGAATCAGTCACAAGAGACCACATACTGTGTGATTTCCTCTCATATCAAATGTCTAATACAGGCAAATCTAGAGAGACAGAAAGTAGGTTAGTGGTAGCCAGGGGCTCACAAAAGAAGACTGAGAGGTGATGGTTAAAAGTACAGTTTCTTTCGGAGGTGACAAAAATGTTCTAAAATTGACTTGTGATGGTTGTACAACTCTATGAATATACTAAAAATCACTGAAGTGTTTAGATAGTGAACTGTATGATCTGTAAATTTTATCTCAATAGAACAGTTACAGGGACTTCACTGGCAGTCAAGTGGTTAAGACTCTGCTCCCAATGCAGGGGGCACAGGTTTCATCCCTGGTCGGGGAATGTCAAATACCCCCCCAAAATGAGAACAAACCAGTATTACCAAAGTTTAAAAAACTATTATTACCAAAGTAAAAATAGTTGGTAACAACACTTTAACTAAAAAAAAAGACTTAAAATTTATGAAGCCCTGCATCACAAAACAAGACTTTTCAGACTAAATCACAATAACCTCCAAGACCTCCAATTTGAAATCATCCTCAAGAGACAGAATCTGAACGTCCTGACTCCTTTTTCAAATACATGAAACAATGACAAATAGTCCAGTCTGCGTATGACACTTCATCTTGCATAAGAAGAAGTCAATATATACCAGGAGTTCTGGAGGCCCATCTTCTGCATCTTCTGCTGATTGTTCTTCTCCAATTTTGCTATTGAGAAAAAACATAATGCCTTCAGTATTCAAATTCTTCTAGCAACAAAGTTTGCAAAGCCAGCATCAGCCCAGAAATCCCATCCTAAAGCAATGTACTTCTGTACTGTTATCAGTTAGAGTTTTTGTATTAATTATTTGGTGGGAGGGCAGGGTGTTTACTTTCTGGAAATGGTAATAACAGCTGTTCATAAGTGAAGCTGCAGAATAGAAATTATTGTTAATAAAACATTAATTTAGAATTCATTCAATATCTTAACTGAGGTGTTTCCTGAATTAGGATTAAAAGGTGGAAAGTATATAAAATATTTACAGAAGAACTGATGCCTAATCCCTACACTTCACTCTTAAACCCTTTTTCATCCCAGGAGTGAAATACAACTACACACCAGTACTGCAGATCTGCTAAAGGTAGGACAACAAAACAACTTTAAATATGGAATGTATAAGCCAAGGACAGGTTAAGTTTTAATTTTTTCTTATCTTAATTTCAATGAAAAAAACAAACACAACCCCCCAGAACTTCAATTTGTAGAATATGCTAGCAGTTCCGACAGTGAAATCACTCAAGTTACACACCATTATCATCCTTGATACCTATTCCACAGGTGGACTTTGCTAGTTTGTTTTCAAGTAAAAAAGAATATTCTCAGATGTCTGTTTTAAAGATTCTCCACATTTTCAAGCATCTATCACGACTAGGGTTTCTTCCGTAAGAACATAGAACATTAGCAGACATTAGCAGTTTAGCAGTTTTACTGTTCCATACACTGAAAAGTGGGTATACTGTCTTTGTAATTAAGGCCGCCTTGTCTAAAAACTTAGTCCACTTCAAAGCAATACAGGTAGGAAAGCAGTTATTTTGGGAAATGTTATGATTTAGATTCCAGATAAGAACACCTCTACGGAGAGATACATAATACAGCAACATTATTAATGGCTCTAAAAGCTCAAAAAAAGCAGAGTCTGAAATTCTTAGAATAGCAACCCTGCAGTCAAGAACTTTAAAAACTGGGAGAAACTGTTTCCATAATGAAGCCCCAGAAGAACAAGAAGCTCTGATGGCATTGGCTGTGCTTATCCTGTTCTCATCCTCAGCAGTTACACAACCCACAGAAGAGCTCATACCTGTGGGGAAAAAACAACTGAAAAAGATTAGTCCTGCAGATGGACATTGAACACAAACAGCTGATGTCTTTACCCCTTTCTATAGCTAGAGTTTTTTCAATACCGTTGTTTGGATGTTAAAATACACATGCACCCCTAACCCTGACTTCAGTCCTAATTACAAAGAAAATCAAAACTCACATTTGTATCAGTTTTTTTTCACATTCCATTTGCTGATTCACTTCTATTTTATGGAACACTCTTTAGGAAGGTACTGAAGATTTATTTTAGACTTATTAAACTGGGGTTAGCAAATTGCTCTTCTAGTCTATGAATTATTACATAATCTGCTATATTAGCATATTTATGCAACTTCTGTCACCAGATCCTGAGTTACCTTAAATCCCACACATTCAGGCGGCGATCAGTACCACTTGAAGCCAGAATGGTTTCGTTATGTGGAGACCAGTGGACCTAGCAATACATATTTGAAAATATAAAGAATCATCCATTACTGGGTTTGTGGCTATTGTTCTAATCCTAGATATTTTCCCATTTCATCTTCTGTACCCTTTGTTTGGCCTACAAGCCTTCTCTCTCTTTGTGCTGTCCCTTCAGGTGCTCTTAAATGCCACATCTCTTCAGCCTACCCCTGGGAAGGTCATACTCCTCAAGGGTAACTCTGCTAGGGCTCCCAATAAACTTAGCCCCCAAACCATCCCAGAAGCTTTTAACATTTCCAATGAAGTGTACCTTAGCCTATGCACAGCTCTATTTTAAACTATATACAAGATATTTCATTAAAAAAATAATTTACTTATTTTTGGCTGTACTGCTCAGCTTCTGAGATCTCAGTTCCATGACCAGGGATTGAACCCAGGCCACAGCAATGCCAGTGCTGAGTCCTAACCACTAGACTACCAGGAAACTACCTTCACTTTTTAAACTGATCCTATTTTGCAAATTGTTCCTTTACTTCTGAACTAACAATATATAGAAAACTCCAAGTTATTTCTCACTAGTTTACTTACACAGTAGGCAAGGAGCTTAAAAAAAAAAAACAAAACAAAACGGAATTCCCTGGTGGTCCAATGGTTAGCACTCTAGGCTTTCACTGCCAGGGTTCAATCCCTGGTTGGTGAACTAAGATCCCACAAGCCACATGGCATAGCCAAAAACAAAACAAAAAAACCCGATGTCCCAAGTCCATTATGTAAAAGAAAAAAATTTATAAACTTCCCTCTAGTGAAAAGTTACTAAAATCTGACAGAGACACCAGAAAACTGTCACGTACCTGGAAAATTTCATCTTTATGAGATTCAAAGGTATGGAGTTTCAATTTTAAATTACGCAGATCCCATAAAGCTACAGTCTGAAGAAAAATAAAATGAAAAGGAATTTGTTTCTGCACTTTACGTAAGAATTTTAAAATATTGTAGTAACAAAGACAACTAGGTTTGTAAACACCAAAAATGCAAAAACTTAGAAACCTTATCCGCAGAGCCAGTTGCGAGAATGAACTCGCTGTAGGGATTGAAGGACAGGCAATTGACCTCGGCAGTGTGCGCATCAACCAGGTGGCTCGGCTTGGAGGTGGTATTGGACCTGGTGTCCCATCTAAAACACAAAGGTACAAGGCACACAGCACAAGAGCAGGCCACTCAACCCTGCCCCGCCTCTCTCCCCCACACTTGTGCCCACATCAGCGCCACGCCATGCCACTGTTCTCTCGCTAACTTGCCTCTTCAGGGACACTAACCATGCAGAGTTGGCAACTTGGACTTCCAACCACTAGGTGATATGCTCTAAACCTGCGCAGAACAAACTAGGGCTATCTCTGCTTTCTTGTTCAGTATGTTCCTGTCTGGATTACCAACTATTTCAAGCATGCACAAAATACTAGAGACTACTGTTTGGTATGTATAACCTAGCCTAGTCAAATTCAGTATTTTGCTTTGTTTGCCTCAGATGCTAGTTTATGAGATAAAAAGCATTCCAGGTGCTTGAATGCAGCCCTGTAGCCATGCCTTGACGCACAATCACTCTCCTCCCTCAACTTCAATGCAAGTCACCCTGATCCCCGATTTTGATACATACCACTGCCCCAAGCATGTTTCTTCATGTGCACGTACCTGTTTTTTTCTTTTTCTAAATAAAAAGTTGTGTTCAATCATACAGCACAGTAACTTTTATGTAAAAAGGCCATACCTATTTATAGCTTATCATGTCAATTATACCTCACTAAAGCTGTTTCTTTTTCTTTTTTTGAAGCCCCAGACACAATTTAAAAGCCACCACAATCACTGATGGTCATTCAGGACACCCATATAACAAAACCCCACTCAATTTTCCACCTTACATCATAAGTTTCTGATCATCAGCAACAGATCCAAACAAGGACTCATGCAGCAGGTGCCAGGCCACATCCTCTACAACAGCCGAGTGGCCGGTAAAAATTGCTTTAGCATCCACAATTTTGCCTTCCTTTGGTCCTGCATTAATATCCCACAGACAGACGGTCTGAAGAAGGAACAAAACAAGAGTTAGTTTTGAGAGACTGAATTTAAATGCTAACACCTTATTTAAAACTCTTTTATTAAAAACAAAGCTACTTACTATATGAAAGTTATTTTAAAAAAAGTGAAGTTTCATAAACAGAAAAGTGTATGGGTGTAGCTTCCACAATCTGAGATGCAGAGGGGAAGGAAAATACAGTGTAATGGGGATGGGAGGATAGCATGGTGGCAGGCAAGAAACATCCTGGTTAGAGTTTCTACCTACATACATTCAATCAAGTATCTAAAATTCACCTAGATTACACAACACAGAGAGCCTGGGGTTCAATATCCACCAAACTGAAATGCATATCTTAAAACTTCATGCTGGGCTGGGAAACTGGAAATTAAAACTAAAACATGCCTCTTAAATAAAAGTGAAAGCTTTTGGACAACTGTCACTTCACAGCAGAAACCACTACATACATCAGCAAGTGCAACAGGTGAACAACCTAGAAACCCCTACAAGGCTACTGAAGAGACCACAGGGCCTGCCCAGACCTCAAAGGTTACAGATCCGCAGGCTTTGAGAGTCTGAGTCTTTTTTTAACATCTCGCCATAAAAATAGCTGAGAAAAGTCTGAAGTTTCTATGAAAAAATATTGCAAACTATAGGGCACTGATTGTCACCTCAATGGAGTATGAGGTAATTCCATTAAGATATATTCAAATTAATTTCACTGACACTAGTATCAGCTTCCTCTCTTCATCAATCATTTTATTATCTGAAAGGGTTTCTGTTACACAATACATGTGGCCCTTAGTCTCTGTTGATACTTACACACTTGGACGCAATTTACATGCACGGAAAAGGTGGAATATTGCCATTACCTGCTCCTCACCTCAGAAAGATCCTGGGAAAATTACCAAGATGCCTCGCATATGTGGAGCCCTTAGGAAACGTCAGCTATTAATTATGACTAGCAACTCCCAGCCTGTTGTCCTCAAAAAGTACTAGTAATTAAGTTCTTGAGTATAGCCCGTCCTCCCTGTGTGGGAGACTATCCTATGTCCACTCTGAGGGAAACAGAAGAAGGCTTTCTTTCAGAGAATCTGTTCTGATGATGGGTTAGAGGGGCACGGGAGTGTTACATCCACTTTCCATGGATGGCAAGAGTGATATCCTCACTGGCCTAATTTGGGTCAACAACCTGGCCTCTCCTCTTTTCCAGGCCATTTTCTCGCCACCACAGTGATTCTGTGAGCTACCCTACCCAATGCCCTTCCAATTAATTCCTTTTCTGTTTAAATCAGTCAGCACCCTCTTTGCAGCCACCAAGGAAAATACAGGGTTGGCCAAAAAGTTCATTCAGGTTTTTTCATTATATGGTGTGGAAAAACCTGAACAAACTTTTTGCCCAACCCAGTATTTATGGAAGTTCTTCAGAAAAGTAAAAATAGAACTACCACATGATACAATCCCACTTTGACATTTATACAAAGAAAACACAAACACTAATTTGAAAAGATATATGCACCATGTTCATGGTGGCATTCTTTACAGTAGCCATGACATGGAAACAACCTAAGTGTCCATCAGTGCATGAATGGATGAAGATGTGCTATATGTGTGCAATGGAACACTACTCAGCCATAAAAAGAGGAAATCTTGTCATCTATGACAGCATGAACTTTGAGGGCATCATGCGAAGTGAAATAAGTTAGGGAAAGACAAATACCATATGATCTCGCTTATATATGGAAACTTAAAAACAACAGGAACAAAAAAACAAGCTCATAGATACAAAGAACAGACTGGTGGTTGCCAGGAGTAGAGGGCGGAAGAAACAGGTAAAGAGGGTATACATTTACTGTTAAAAAATAAACTAGATGTTTTTTAAAGATCACTCAGAACATCCACCTGAAGATTATCTTTAAAAATAAAAACTAAGTCATGAAAATTTTAAATTTACAAAAAAAAAGAAAAAGGAAAAAAAAACCCCAGGCACCCAAAGTTGGTTTTTGTTGCCTATAACTAAACAATTTTGACTGGGCCAATTACCTACTTCAGTGTTTCAAAAAGCTTAATAGAAATTGCCATTAACAGACATATACATGAGAATATACTAACAAGAAGGCAAGGGAACCTATTTTCACGTGGCTGACATAAAATGCAAACTGTGGCCAAGTTACATGAGCTTTCAAAAGCTCCAGAAGTCTACTTTTGGCTTGTGCTTGGAATCATACCAAATACTATGCTTGCAGTATGGGAACCATGAAAGAAAATATGGGGCAAGAATGCTACAAACATTGGTCTGTAATAAATTAACATGATCACTTTGCATCTGTGTGGTACTTTTTCATTATTAAATCACTTTAAAGGATGCCAAGGCAACTCCATAGGGAAAGATTAGCTGGAAAACCTGGATATCCACACACAGAAAATGAAGCTGGACCCCTACCTCACACCATATCAACATGGACCAAAGATCTAAATATAAGAGCTAAAACTGTGGAATTCTTAGAAAAAACATAGGTGTAAATCTTTGTGATGCTGAATTATGTAATGGCTTCTTAGATATGATATCAAAAGCCAAAATGGTGAAAAATACATAAACTGAACTTTTGTTTCAGAGGAAATCATCAAAAAAGTGAAAAGACAACCTAAAGAATGGAGAAAAATTTTTTAAATCACATATCTGATAAAGGATTCATATCTAGAATATATTTTAAAACAAACTCTTAAAATTCAACCATAAAAAAATTTAAAAATGGACAAAGGATTTCAATACAAGTTTTTCCAAAGATGATACAGAAATGGCCACAAGCACATGAAAAGATGCTCAACATCATTAGTACATGTAAGTCAAAATCACAATGAAATACCACTTTAAACCCACTGCTGCTAAGTCACTTCAGTCGTGTCTGACTCTGTGTGACCCCATAGACGGCAGCCCACCAGGCTCCCCCGTCCCTGGGATTCTCCAGGCAAGAACAGAATGGTTATAATAATGACAGACCATAACAACTGTTGGTGAGGACATGGAGAAACTGGAACACTGGTACATTGGTGGTAGGGATGTGAAGTAGTACAGCTGCTTTGGAAAACAGTTTAGTAGTTCTTTTAATAGCTAAACTTAAAGTTACCATATGACCCAGTAATTACACTCCTAAGTGACTACCCAAGAGAAATGAAAACATTTATCTACACAAAAACCTGTACAAAAATGTTCACAGTAGCAATACTCAAAGTAGCCTGAACTGGAAACAACCCAATGTCTACCAATTGATAAATGAATTGTGGTATATCTATATAATGGAGTAATGTTCAGCCATAAAGAAATCAAGTATTGACATATGCTCACACGGATGAACCCTGAAAACATCATGCTAAGTAAAAGCAGTCAGACAGAAAAAGTTGCATACTAAATAATTCCATTGATATGAAATATCAAGAAAAAACAAATCTACAGAGATAGAAAGTAAACTAGTGGTTGCCGGGAGAAGGAAGGAGTGAGTAGACTGCTTAATGAATATGGAGTTAGTTTTTGTGACATCTAATGAAAATGGTTTTTAATTAGTGCTGATGGTTTCACAACTTTGTGAATAAAGTAAAACTCAGAGAATTGTACACTTAAAAAAACTGGAAAAAAAAAACTAAACTAAAATGTATTAATCAGGCCTTACAAATGCTTTAAAGAGTCTCCATTAAAGAGGTGGTCTCCTCTTTCAAGAGGTCCACTTTTAAATGGAACACCTTTTGCCCACTTTCCCTCCATTCTATGGCTGCTTCAAAAGAGATTTGTGGAATTCTAAGACTCCAAAAGGGCAGTGTGATAACCAATGTTCTAAAACCTGTGGAAATGTTATCAGAACAATCAGTATTATCTTAGAAAACCTTTCATCTATTAGTCTCCTTCAGTCTTTAACTGTTAGTACATGAGATTAGGAAGAACAGGTTTCTCACATGGTCATCAGATGCACTTAGGAGATGTCCACTCAAATTGGAATTCCAAGAAAGGCCATAGCCTTCCTTTTGGTGGCCTCTTAGCCTAAGGTCAGGATTACACTCTCCACTTGGGTCTAAAGAAAAAAGAAAGAAAAAGAAATAACATTGATTACTAAGTGATTATCTGTTTATGAGAACTGCTAAGAGCAAATTCTCACTTCTGAGTAAGTCTTAACATTTATTATAATGCCTACAAAAGCACTGCACACAAACAAGGATTTGGTCTGACCCACAGCCACCCTGAAAAGCTGTTCTCTGTGCTACATTTCAAATACTCTATGTAAACCAATAAAATGACTGGTTCCTTTGCAAAACCTAGTACTACATTCTAACACAAAACACTGAAAACTGTACCAGCCCACAAATTTACATGGTGACAATCCAAGTCAATTTTTAAAACAATTTTTTGAAGAAAGCAGCAAGTCTGGATGTTCAGTCCTTGCATGTCTCCAGAGTAGCCTACAACCATGACTGACCTCGTAACCCCTGGGAATGTGACCCTCACAAAATTCTTCATGTCACTGTCTGATGTAGCTGTTTACGCCCAGAGCAGTGCGGCATGCTGTGGCAGCTTGTTGAGACTTGAAGGATTGTTGAGCAAGATTCATGAAGCATCTGACTTCACTGCTGGGGTCCGGAGTTTCCCTTACCATGGCTGGTCACAGAGCAGGATATATCTATGTGACCAGACTGCCATAAAAACCCCAGACACTGAGACTCAAATGGGCTTCCCTCGACAGAGACATTTCTACCCCGTGGTGTGTGGCCCCAGTGGAAAAGGACTCACAAGTCTAAGCCTGACCTCTCTGGACTCTGTCTGATGTGTATCTTTCTCCTCTTGTTTTTGCTCTGTATCCTTTGTAATAACAAACCTTAGCCAGTTTTTTCCTCCTTTTTTGTTCTATATCCTTTGCTGTAATAAATCTTAGCCAGGAATATAACCTGGTGTGAGGTCCTGCATTAAATCACTGAATTTGAGCATGGTTTTTGGATCCCTGAAACCATTTCTAAACCTCTAAAAGTTGGAGTATACTAGTCTGTATGACATCAAAGCAATTATTTCGAATCAAGAAGGATCAAGCAGTGGTCTGACTTTATTAATGCATACCTGGTTTAGCAGGGTGCTTCGTATAGTCAAAAACCAGCACATCAGAAGATGGTGTTTTTGTAGCAATGATGTGAGGATTCTGCGGCATGTAACGAGCACGGTTTACTTCTCCTTCATGGTTAATTTTAATTTCACATTCAATTTTTCCTGTTACAGAACCAAAGCCACCAAATTCTAATGTGAGAAGAAAGAAATAAACACATATACTTACGATTAAAATTCATAAGTCACTTAATCAACCTGAGATTTTAATCTGACGGAATATAACACAAATTGCTAAGAGCAAGAGTGAGACCAAGCAAGCACAGAAAAATATAGACTCATTTCCCCTTAGAATTAATTTATTCAAGTCCATCTGAATTGGAAAATACTGATACCTATTCTTGCAAGTTAATTCAGTTCCATTTTGGACTTAAAACAATTAAAAATCGGCTTCTTTCAGTTGTGAAAATGATGTAAAATAACCATGCAATTAACACACCTCAGCCTTTTAGTTCAAACACAACTCATTTGGAAGTGCTGAAATTAGAATCGTATTTTAGGTTTCTTTAAGATAGGTTCATCCTCAGGAGCATGAACACTCCTTGAGTCTAAAGTCAAAAACACCCTCATATCAGAAACCCATGCTGACTAACCTCCACCCAACACCAAGACACAGACACGCACTAGTCAGTTCAACCAGAATCCTTGAACACATCTGCTCAATCCAGTTGAGCACATTGGTTCAACTGCTGGTGGAGTGCCAAAGCTAAAATGAGTGGGCTAACCTTTCTATCTGGTGTGGGAATATGACTGTATGTTAAATATTTATTAAAAAGACCTCGGAAAAGTGACAAAGCCACACAAAAAAGTATGATAACTTCGGACAGGCAGTAAGATGATAGCAGAAAGAATATAAGTAGAGAACATCTAAGCAAATAGCAAACAAGAATATTTTCTTTCCTATGCTCATAGATAAAAACGAATTAGTTGCTGACACATTAAAAGCTTGGAGGCTTGACATTATAACTGTTATTTCTTCCTGACCTGTCACTTCTTCTTTGCACATTGCTTTTTCGCTCACTCTGTATCTCAGGTCAAGTAACACTAACTCAAATGTTTAACGGAGCCAGGGAGGTAACAAGTAAAATAGACTAGCTGGGGCCTGGTGAAATCACACTGAAATCCATAAGCCTTTTCTCAGTTTCAGCCACATTTTTCTATGTGGGAATGCATAATCAACACTGACTCCCAAGGCTTAATTAGCCATTCTTGGGAATTCTCTGGCAGTCCAGTGGTTAGCAGTTGGTGCTTTCACTGGGGGAGCCCAGGTTGGATCCATGGTTGGGGAACTAAGGTCCTACAAGTCACTCAGGCAAATTAAAAAAAAAAAAAAAAGAAATTAGCCCTTCTTCCTCTCTATGACAAACACCATTGCTTATTATTTCTGGGGCTGAAAATCATATCCCATTTCACACAACTCCTCTCACACAACCATATGCAATCACCCATTTCCCTCTGTGCACTTTCCCTTCCCATCGTGTCAATGAAAGAAAATGCCTCGGTCTCTCTAAGAACACCCCTCCTGATCCACCACTTGCTACCTCTTGAGACCCTGCTCCAAAGCTGTCGCTTTTTCTGTATTTTCAACCTCCCACCACAGTGGGACACTCTCTCTCTCACTCTTCTGCTACAAAGATTCTTAAGCTTCCCAATTCCTTTAGTGAAAACAAACGCAACAGGTTTCCTTTAATAAAAACTGGGCTTTCAGGTAAGATTTACTGTGTACACAGAGCTTTCTTAAAACTCAAAAGGAAAAGTCTGAAAAAACCACTATCTTAATAATAATAGTATCCATTAAAAATACTGTAACTAAAAAAAACAAAACCATAACTAAAATTTTAAAAAGCTTGATGTCAACTAAGTATTGCAGTCACTTGTTAGAATATAATTCACTGGACAAGTGACTAATAACTAAATATCTCCATATTATTATGCAGAGACTAATTCTTAAGCTGAAAGCCCAATTAACTACATACTTTAGGCTTTCCTTGTGGCTCAGTTGGTAAAGAATCCTCCTGCAATGCGGGAGACGAGGGTTTGATCCCTGGGTTGGGAAGATCCCCTGGAGAAGGGAAAGGCTACCAACTCCAGTATTCTGGTCTGGAAAATTCCATGGACTATATAGTCCATGTGGTTGCAAAGAGTCAGACACGACTGAGCGACTTTCACTCACTTAGGACTAAAAGCCATTAAAAATTTTCTGATTACAACAATATTTACAGAAATAATGCATAAGGCTGTACGGTAATGGACTATGAATTGTGAAAATGGTAAACTGAGTAAATCATTTTGGAAAACTTTTATATTATTTTAGGTTGAGAATGAATACACCACACAACTCAGCAATTCCATTCCACTAGATAAATTCTCCCACAAGTACGAGAAGACTTGGCAAGGATATTCACTGAAGCACTGCTCCAAGAACAAAATACCCACAGAGATATAACCCAACTGCCCCTTGACAGAATAAATGGGGGTTTAAGTATAATGGAATACTACACAGCAGTAAAAAGAATGAGCTAGACATATTTACATGGTACACACACACACAGAACTGAATGAAAAAAGCAAACTGTACAGCATTGTGTGTGAATAATCAAAATAGTTGAAAATGGCACACTAATTTCAGGACAGTGATGAATTCTGGAAAGGAAAGCAGAGAGGAATGGAGCAGGGTTGGCAAGATTTTAGCTATAAAGCAGTATTTTATTTTTTAAAAAGTACTGGACAATGTTAAGATCTATTCAACCACGTGGGGTTGTGGGGAAGCACTAATCCAGCAGGTCTGCTTGCTTAGTCCTCGCCACTCTGATGGAAACTGGGACCATGACTGACCCCTGATCAACTCCTGGGAACATGGACCTCAGAATGTCCTCTATGTCACTGATGGGTTGATTTTGTGGTGTATACCTGAAGCAATGGACCATGCTGTACCAGTTTGTCAGGGTGGCTTTGTACAAATATCAAGATTGATGATACATACCTGAGTTCATTACTGGGGTCTCAAGATTCAGTTGCCACGGCTGCCAGTATAATTTGCCTACACAACCAACCCCCAAGACAGACAGAGACCCTGACCCTCAAATGGGTTCCCCTGAGCAGAGATAGCCCACATGTCTCCCTGTTATTTGTTGCCAGAAACCAAGTACATCCTGTGTGGCCCTGGATGAGATTTGTGCTGGACCTCCCTAGACTCCCTGATGTATATCTTTTCCCTGCTGCTTTTGTTCATTTCTCATTGTAACAAACTTTAGCCTTGAGTATAATTTGCTGAGTCTTTTGAGTCCTCCTAGCAAAATCATCAACTTGGGTGGTTGTGGGAATACCAAACAGGGGAATTATGTTTGGTTTGGGGGAAGGGAGTCAACAACTTTCATAAAAAAGCTATTAACCATTTGGTGTAAATGCCTGACTTTTTTTTCTATGCACACACCAACACATATTCTTACTATTACCAAAACTGTTATAATCATACATATCAGTTACTCAATTTATCTTGGACATCTTTCCGTACCAGTGCATAGAGATTTATCTCATCGTGTGAAGGTAAAATTTCAGAGTGGAGGTTCAACTACCCAAAAGATATTGGTATAAAGTTAATATATAATTAGAGGCTTACTCCTCAGACACCAATGCTGGAATATATGGATTACTTACCACCCTTTTCACTGTCACAGTGGGAAGCATCAAACTGTGCATCATCATTCGGAATATGGACTCGAGCAACCACGAGATGATTCTGCTCATCAGATGTGTGAGTCCCCAGCACTAGCCAATGAAGGGCATAATCCTTTCCTTCCGGTCTGTTTAGGAAAGAAAATAAGTCATACTAATCTTATAAGGGGCTTCCCTGGTGGCTCACATGGTAAAGAATCTGCCTGCAAAGCAGGAGACCCAGATTTGATCCCAGGGTCAAGAAGACCCCCTGGAAAGGGAATGGCTACCCTCTCCAGTATTCTTGCCTGGAGAATTCCATGGACAGAGGAGCCTGGCTACAGTCCAAGGAGTCACAGAGTCACAAAGAGTCAGACATGACTGAGCGACTAAAACTTCGACCCCCCCACCACAATCCTATAAGAAATCAGTTGCTAACAAATTGTCTATCACCAACTCCTGTTTTCATAAATCATGACTTCTCACCTTAAAAAAAAAAAACCTTCAATTTTAATACACTAGGTATTTCTGGTTTCCCAGTAACAGGTAAAAAGGCAGAATGGACAAAATAAAGTGCTGAGTCAAGAAAAACTGGGTTTAAGCCCTGGCTCAAACTAAAATTAGTTATATGTGATTCCTTAAATGACAACTTCCCCGTGGGTCTCAATTTCTTCACCTAAAAAACAGGTTATGGGTAAAAATGACATGATGTGAAAACCCCTTATTTATATTTATGGTGCTTAATGTTTATAAAACAGGCACTCCCATTTTTACAGGGGAAGGCAGGGGAAGGGTCTTCTCTGTTACCCTATTCTATGGTAACTCCTTGTGGCTAAAGAAACCACTGATGCCTCTTGGCACTTAATCCAAGTGATGACTTTGCATCTGTATCTATTAACAATGCATTCCCATTTGTATTATTCACAACAACTTTCACCTGTGTCCCATGGTTCCACATCAGTAAGGCAGGCTGAGAAGGACGGCTCTGAGCCCCAACATAAAAAAAAAAAAAAAAAAACTAGACGATCTGTTTCTAAATTCCAGCTGTACAAAGGATTCATTGGTTTAAAATAAAGGTTTGTGAATTACTTCCAGGCATATAATTTAGTAATAACTAAAAAATACAAGATTAAATTTTACCAAGATTGGGCTTAGGGTATGAAAGAGCAGTAAATACACAAAAACTCCAAGAACAGAATAAGGCAGCCATGGCTAAGCAATAGGAGTTCATTTGAAAAAGGACATTGGGACTTCCCTAGTGGTCTAATGGCTAAGACTGCACACTCTCAATGCAAGAGGGCCAAATTCCACCCCTGGTCAGGGAATCAGATCCCACATGCCACAACTAAAGATCCCACAGACTGCAATGAAGATCAAAGATCCTGCAAGATCTGGCACAGTCAAATAAATAATAAATAAATAAAATATTTTAAAAAATAAAAAAAGTGAATCTTCTATTTAAAAAATTAAGACATGGGTCTGAGTTGATGTGTGTTCAGTGGCCAAGAATATGATGTGGTTATCAAAAAATGTAATTACTTTCATCTTACATGAATTTATATAGGGTAGGAAGAGGCAATACACATGGGCATTCATCTATTAATTTGTAACTGGAAAAACCACACTTAGAAAATTAAGCTCTAGGCAATGCACTTTAGAAGGATTTAGGCAAAAATCAAAGTTTTACATGGAACAGTGGCTTGAAGTGAAAGGGAACTTAAACATATCTCATGAGAACCATTTGAAAAGAAATAGGAATACTTGAGAGAAAGGAGGCACCACAAAGCAATATTAGGGCTGACATAAAAGGAAGAAAAGTGACTTGTTTTTTTATGGCGTTAAGTAGAAAATTCTAAGACCTACAGGTAAAGTTACGGTCAAACACGTCAGTTCATCATATGACCTTTTTAAGGAGTAGAATTACAACATGGACTAGAGGGTCTGAAAAGCTCCTTTTGACACCAAAATTCAGTTATTCCAGTTTCCTCTGACTCCATCATCGTATAAGGATTTTTCTTTTTATTACAAATTCTTTCATCTCCATCATCAAAAAACAAGCCTACTTTTCTGAGCCCATCAATATCTCACTGCTTTCTTCGAATACTGGATGTACCTAAGGCTGCAGAAGCACTTATTATAAAAGACCTTGTCCATTTTCAGTGCCAGAATTCTTTGACCACTTAAGACTCCACTGCTGAGAAATTCACCTGACAATCACAGATTATCATCACAAGGTTATTCTTGGTAGTAATGCCTGAAATAGCCAAAGACTGAAAACAAATATCCATCAATAAGGAACTGGTGACATAAGTTACAGTGGTATATCCATAAAGGAATTCTACCGAGCCCTTAAAACAAAAGAGCATATATCTAAGCATGCGTATAGGAAAAAAGTCTCCAATATAAACTCCTACTTTAAAAAATCAAGTGAACAGAGACTTCCCTGGTGGTTCAGTGGTTAGAAAACTCCAAGCTTCCACTGCAGGGGTCACAGGTTCGATCTCTGGTTGGGGAACTAAGATCCAAAGTCAAGTCAACAACTTCCTAACAGAAAAAGAGGACGGAGGGACATAGCATGTACTTCTTCATGCTGGCAGGATGGATAAGAAATCACAAATGACTGTTTCTGCTCTGGGTAAGGCAACCAGGAGAACAGAGGATGTGGAAGGGGAACTTAGTCTTCACTCTATGCAGCTTTGTATCATCTGAATTTGAATGCATACATAGATTTTTAGGTAGAGCCTAAGTCTCAATATGTTTAAGAAATTATTCAATAAGACATATGAAGTAATGATCTACTGGTTTTGAAAAATAGTTTCTTAGAGATACCTAAAAAAAATTTAAAGAGCCAAATCAATTATTTGGATGATCACCTAACTGAATTTAAGGGCAACAGCTCAGAAAGTGCAAGTAATCATTTGGAAGCATGTTGCATGTATACAGAAGACCAGCCAGATGAGGTTGAGTAGGGCCTACCTCTCAAAGAACCAGGCTGTAAGAGTATCCAACATTTCTACTGTCCTACATAGTGACAAAACACAATCACAGTGCCTTCATAGTCCAAACAGAAACCTGCAAAGCACCACTCAGCCGTCTTCCACACACAAGAATGCAGGCTGGCTGGCATTTTCTTGCACTCCCAGAGCCACTGCCCATCCCACAACCAGATCCCACTTCTTTGTATGCAAAGAACCCCATGGAATATATAAAGTATTTTCTGTTAAGTTCCTAAGTGTTAATATAAAAGTAGTATCTGGGCTGAGAACACACAGATCTATTCTCTTTAAAATCTTTTACACAAAAAACATAATAGGTAATGTGAAATCTTTAAAAAGATTTCAGTAAGCAGCTTTCATTGAAATACAAATGGAAACAGAGCTATTCCACCCTAACAACTTATTTCTGAATAGGAAAAGGTGGGAGAATTACCATCAGTCACCTCTTACTGTGTACTCATTCTGTGCCAGCATTTTAACATGTGTGATCTTATTTATTTCCTTAGATGTAGGCTGTGAGAACTCTCAGCATCTCCATTTACAGACCAGACTATTTCAGGATAGAGACTGATCAATTTGTCCTAATTCACAAAGCTAAGAAGCAAGGAGCAGGATTCAAATTCAGATCTCTAACCTTAAAGCCTGGGCTCTTTTCTACTGTCAAAGATCAAAAAGATTCAAGAAAATGTAAATTAAGTTGTTTAAGTTTTAAATCTGCTTAATAGGAAGACACAGTCAAATGCCCATGCTGCACTACATCAGAACCTCAATACCCTTAAGCATTTGATGGTCAAAGCTGTAAATGTCAATGCTTAGAAGTCTCCATTATTTAGTTCTTGGCTCCTCTTCCCACATTTGTATATTTACATTGAGATTTTTGAAAAGTCCATTGAAGTCCCTAACAATCTAGAAGTCAATGTTCACATATGGAAAATCTAGCCATTATGAGAGTTTTATACGAAAGTAATTTACTCTTATTTTTAAAAGTTGTTGCAAAACTTCTTTAGAGTTTAATAAATCCTCATTAAATAACATACACACAACAATCAAATTTAATACGTTTTTAAAGTACATGGCCAGGTTCTTACTAGGAAAAGTGCAAGTGTATGAGAACCATAACCTAGTGCAGAGATTGCCTCAACTCTGGGGCCACCTGGTTTGCATTCCAAAGCCCGCTCCACCACTTAACAGCTGTGTGATCTGGGGCATGTTACTTAACATCTCAGCCCATTTCCACATCGATTAAAAAGAAGAGAATAATAAAAAATAATTATTGTACTGTTGTATTAAACCAAATAGGACATAAAACTCTTTAGATGTGCTCAGCAAATGTCAGCAATTATTACCAGAGAAATTTTACAAAGAGGTGAAGACCAACAACAACCTCAAAGTGTATCCCATACTACACCACCTTTTCGTTGGTGAACTGCTGCGAAATTATTTTCTCCTTTGCCAATTAAAACGTATTCGTCTTGTGGGCTGGTTACAAGGAGGTATTCATTTTGCAAAAATTCATCAAGTCATACACTTATGATTCGTGCACTTTTCCCACGGAGTTTTAAAGAAATCCATTAGTCTGGGGTCCAAAGAAAACCCAGCGTCTATATTTAAGTTCAAGAAATGTCAAATATATCTGGTGCATCCTACAAATATCCTTAATCTCAGAACAGATTCTCTGTCCCCTTTTAATTCCACATTTATACGTCAGAAACCACCCTATAAATCAGTTTTGAAAATAAAAATCACCTGCCACATCACCCAAAGGCTTACTCGATTACTTGCTTATGTTCTATGTATAAAACGCGAAAAACTAGGAGATTCGGGTTAACAGCAAAATTTATGCAAAATAAGAGTTGACAAAAACCCTTACTTAGTCACTTCAGGAAGCCACTGAACGGTAAGACTCGGCCACTGAAGAGCATGGGTCATAACCAGGTCATACAGAAACGGTGTATTCTTCTTCCAGATTTTATATTCTTCATTGATGACACGCTCCTCCACAGTATCTTCAAACACTGAAATTTGGACAAAGCCCACACGATTAAGTGTCTAAAAGGGATCGAAATCTATACTGGAGGTCACCTCGAGACGGCCACACCTAATCTCCTCTTTCTCTTAACCACTAAATTGGACACGAGCAACTCACTGGTCTTCCAGAACGCGAGAATATTAACACCAGGAAGCTTATTTTTTTGCAGTTTGAAATCAATACCGCCTGCGTATACAATATTGGGCAATTAATTACATAGACATCGCAATTGTTTTGCCGGTTACAGCTGTTCGCACCTGTTCCAAGATGACGACCCGTATGTAAAGGGGCTCCCCGACCCACCCGGCGAGACGAATCCACGTGTAGCAGAAACGCATCGGCCCGCTCCCCCCATCCCCCACCAGAAGAGGCCTCAGCTCCCACGAAACCCGAGCCGGCAGCCATAAGTCGGCGGGTTCCAGAATCCCCCGGACAAGGGCCGCGACCCCGAGGCGGTCGACGCGCGCGCGTGGAAGGTGGTGCCGTGCCCGCTTTCCGGCGACGGAGGCCGCCTCCGCCCGGGTGCAGAGCAAGCGCCGCCGCCAGAGCGGGGTGACGGCGGGGGGTAGCGGGAAGGGGGCCCAACTGCGGCCCCGCGCCTGGCTCCGGAAGTGCTCGGAACCCTTCGCGCCGCGGCCCGGTCCCGCGTAGGCCCCTCGAGGCGCGCGCCCTGCCTCGCGCCCGGCCCCGCCCCCTGCTCCTCACGCCAATTCGCGCCTTTCGCCGGCGCGTGCCGCGGCCTCGCACGCTCACCGCCCCCCGCCGCGCGCCGCCCCGCGGGGCCTCTTACTCTCTTTACTCGCCATCTTGCGTCGGGTCGTTCGCCCCTCGCCGCCGCCTCGGACTCCCCCTGCTAGCCAAGAGCAGCCCAACCACAAGCGCTCCTGCCTTTCCCAGGCGCGTCACACACTTCTAGCTCTCGAAGCCTGAGCTCCGTTTTACAGCCTGGGAGCTCCCCAGACGCTGCGTCCTTCTCTGATGCCTCCTCCCCGCTTGCGGGTACCGAGGTCTGAGGCGCTCTTCTCTCTCTCTCCAAACTTGGAACGAGACTTTTCAACCCGCGCCTCCCAGCCCGCCCAGGCAGCTGAGCGCAGGCGCATCCGCCCTGGGAAAAGTGAGAGGCGGTGGCTTGGGCGGGCCTCGGAGCCAACGGCTTCGTCTTTTTGACCAATGACTGGCGGCAGACAGGTTTAACGCGGCGTTCGGAGGCGGGCTTTTGGGGGTGGGCGGGGCGTTCCGCGGCAGGAAGTTGGCGAGGCGCAGGCGCGAGGGCTCGCCTGGCGCTCCCAGGGCAGGCCGCGGGGGCGGATGGGGGCGCGAGGGGGTGGGGCGAAAGGAGGCGCGGCGTGCAAGCTGCGTGGGGGCTGCGAGCCCCGGGGCGGCGAGCCCTGGGGCCGCGGGACGTGGCTGCTTGCTGCGGCTTTGGCGGTGGGGGTGGGGGGCTGGGGGGCTGGGAGGCTGCTGCCGCTTAGCCAAGCAAAATCTCAGCGCTAGAGAGGAAAATGGTTTCTAGTCTCGAGAGACTACTGTGCCCTCAAAGTCTCCCTGACAGCCACGGACATGCATAAGTCTGTGCACTCTGAAAGTTCTCCCTCCAGCCGACTGGCCTTTTCTGGGGCCTGGTCGAGCCGAAGTGGGATTGTCGGAGGCAAAGGGGGGCCTTTAGCAGAGGCCGCGGGCGTTTTCCGACTCTTCAAGCCGCTGGGCCTGCCTTGTAGGCTAAACCTGCGGCCTGTTCAAGCACAGGCCGCCAGCGCCCGGAGGCTGATTTGAGTTACGTCTTTGTTAACAAATGCGAGTCTTTAAAATGGTATTTGAGTCCTGTCGTACTGCAGAGGATTTTGTTCCTGCACTGCCATTCTTGTATCCGTCCTAGCCCTGGGCCTTGCTGAGTCATATTTGTCACCTGCGGGGGTCCCAGGGTGACCCCACCCTAGGCTGGCGAAGCTGGAAAGAGCTGGGTAGAGCTGAACTGGGACCGGCTTGCCTGAGCCTTGCTCTGCCCTGGAACTTGGTAGCCCCTGAGGGGTACTCAGGGGTGAGGAGAAAGCAGGCTGCAAGGCCGGAAGGGAATGAAAATGAGGGCCAGGAGCAAAAGGGACGGGCTGGGAGTAGGTGGCCGAGGAGCCTAGCGCAAAGGCAACCTCAGTCTACATCCAGACTCTGAGATGAGGCCCTCCCTGCAAAAGCACCCCTGCCCCAGAACATTTGCTGCTGTGCTATTTTCCAAGTCCCTTCTTGCAAGCGACGATGGTGATTCTCAAAAGAAATCGGGTAGTTGCTGCTCTGATGCCCACTTTTCTGATCGGGAAACAAACCCAGGCATTCCTCTAGTCCATGGCAGAATCACTCGTATTACCTTATATAGAAATTTACTGTCTGGTGTCTCTGGTTTCCGATATGATACAATTCATTATTATAACGCTCTCCCTTTCATGTCAGGCCCAGGAATGTTAGTGACTGAAGCTGGGGAAGGGAGGAGCGGCTGGAGAGGGAAGAGGGTTGGAAGGGTGTTTAAACACAGCCCTCTTGTTCTAAAACACTGGTTGGTAAATGTGTGTGTGTGTGTTTTTTTTTTTTTTTTATTCTAAAAGGGGCCAGATAGTAAATATTTCAGTCTTTGGGGGCAAGTACTCGTCAGTGTTACAGCGAGAAAGCAGCCCTAGACAAGATGGGTGAACCTGGCTGTATTCCAATAAAACTTAATAGGCACTGAAATGTGAACTTCATATAACTTTCACGAGTCACAAAATGTTCTTTTGATTATTTTCAACCGCTTGAAAATGGAAAAAAAATTTTGAGCTCCTGAGCCCTACAAAAACTGGTGGCAGGTTAGATTTAGGTGGAGGACTGTAGTTTGCCCACCTTGTTCTAGAATAATTGAAGGCTTGGCAGCTGTTTTCCAGTCTCCCATTAATATATTTTACTTATTTTCTGATGGGTAAGCATGATTTCTAAAACCTATTAAATGTTTAAAGGATTGAAAGAAATCTTTCCAGACGATATGATTTTAAAATCCTTATGCTGTCCACCTCACTAAGTGTCTGAGTAGGAAATACAGAACAGATATTTTGGGAGTTTGTGAAAATATTCGGGCGCTATCATACACTTAATCCAAAAGTATCTGGTACAGCATACTGTGTTCTGGATTTTGTTGTTGTTAAATTGAATCTGCCAGTTTTATTTCTCCAGAATTTTTTGGTCTTTTTTCTGGCTAGGTACTTTTTTGCCTCAAAAATGTGATAGCAGTTTTTCTCCTTTGAATTGCAAACTGTTAAGTTATGTTTTTTTGCCTTTCACCCCACCTACTTAGCTCTGGTCCTAATCTTTTCTCTTACTTTCTCTGTGGTTGTTTTTTTGTCTCTCGTGCACTTAGCTAAGTCTACTAATCAAATAGGGAAGATCCCCTGGAGGAGAAAATGGCAAATGGCAACCCATTCCCGTATTCTTGCCTGGAGAATCCCATAGACAGAGGAGCCTAGCGGGCTGCAGTCCATAGGGTCGCAAAGATTTGGACAGGACTGAAGCTAGTGTGCTCACAAGGTGTGGATTGTCTTAACCAAGAGATGCCCTGTTTAGGTACCTTTTTCTAACACTGCTTACCTCAAAGTTGCTATAGTGTTAACCACCAATTTCTCCATGCCAACTGTGTTTTACAGATCAGTACACTTGTATATAAACCAAAACAAGTTATACCACACAGTGCTAGCCTTTAATATGTGCAGTGCACTCTGGTATTTTATTTCATTTTTTAAAATACTCAAATGACTCCCTACATTGCTTTCGTGATTGCGATGAGTCACAAGTTGTGGTTTGAGACTGGTCACTAGTATATTTTTTGAAACCTGTAGCCGGTTCCTGACTACCCTTTATGAATTTTTAAAAATTTTATTGAAGTATAGTTGATTTACAATGTTGTGTTAATTTCTGTTGTGCAGCAAGGTGATTCAGTTATACATATATATATATATACACATATATATATATATTCTTTTCATATTCTTTTCTATTATAGTTCATCATGGGATTTTGAATATAGTTCCCTGTCCTATACCCTAGGACCTTGTTGTTTATCCATCCTATATATAATAGTTTGCATCTGCTAATCCCAAACTCCCAATCCTTCCTTCCCCTCCTTCTTCCCACATGGCAATCGCAAGTCTGTTCTTTATCTGAGCGCCCCTTATAAAACAGCAACACACTCTCATCTGCCTTACAGGTAATCACTTTCTGGCCCCTTCCTTTTTTTTCACCTGACAAATGTTTGTTCATAGGCTTTTTCTCCTACACTAGAATGCAAATCAATGGCAGGATCTTTGTTTTGGTGTACCCCCAGCAACTGAACCAGAGCTTACCAGACGAGGAAGCTCAGGTAAACAATGCCAAGGTCACATAGTGAATGTTGGAGCTGGAAGTTGTATTTACTTGGTCTTCTATTAAGACAGAAAAAATGATTGTATGTGATAAAATGAACTGTTAACCAAAAGGAATGAGAGAGGGAAATAATATCCTGACGTAGCTGTGGATGAATCTGTTCATTAGCAACTCTTTCTCACTAGTTTTTGGCAAAAAATCATAGCCATTCAAAAAGATGTTACAGTTCTTACTGTGTGCCAAGCAGTGTTATGGGAACTGGAGGTACCTGGAATGAACAACACACAACTCTCCTGCTCTTTTATACATCCCTTTGTTGTTTGTTTTTCTTGTTAAGAAAGGAAAACTCATTACAGAAAAATCTGAAAATTACACAAGTAAAAGAAGTACATCAGATCAGATCAGATCAGTCGCTCAGTCGTGTCCTACTCTTTGCGACCCCATGAATCGAAGCACGCCAGGCCTCCCTGTCCATCACATAAAGAATACCAATTTTTGTTTCTGGTCAAATTGTTTTTATCCAAATCATTAGGAGTGGAAGAAAATACACGAAAATATTAATAGTCATTGTCTCTTGGTTGCTGATATTATGGATGATGGTTGTTTTGTTCTTTATATGTTGCTCTATATATAAAAGTTTTCTTCAATGGACAGACGTTAGTCTTATAAACAGAATAAATCCCACACATTTTATAAAAAATATCAAAAGAAATGGTAGATGAGTGATGGAGAAAAATGGACAGAATTGCTTTAGTGTGAAACAATTCTAAGTAATCTCTCTTAAAATATTTAATGCAATTGTGTGAGAGGGAGTTGGAGGAAAATTATTATAAAATTGAAAGCACACTCTACTTGTTTGAACTTGTACTTTGTTTTCATTTACTATTGTGATATTAGAGTGAAGTAATTCTTTTATATTTATAAATTAGTTAATATTTAACCCTTGTGGAGTATCCCTCTAGATTTCTGAAAGGCCAGTTTACCCTGCTGTGCTAGCCTTTAAGGTTAAGCCAGTCGAGCTCTGCACTGGTGACAGTGAGTCAAGGAAATGACCTAGACCAGAATCCCTGGGGCTTAGACTTGGAATCACCGGGGCGAAGTAAATAAATACTTCTCAAATGAAAAATATTGAATAGGAAATTCCTCCTGACCTTTACCCAATCCGTAGCAGAGACGAGAAGTCTTCTCACATAGAACCTCCTTTTAGAAAACTTTCTCTGAGCATGCTACCCCTCAGTTCAGTTCAGTCGCTCAGTCGTGTCCAACTCTTTGCGACCCCATGAATCGCAGCACACCAGGCCTCTCTGTCCATCACCAACTCCCGGAGTTCACCCAGACTCACGTCCATTGAGTCAGTGATGCCATCCAGCCATCTCGTCCTCTGTCGTCCCCTTCTCCTCTTGCCCTCAATCCCTCCCAGCATCAGAGTATTTTCCAATGAGTCAACTCTTCACATGAGGTGGGCAAAGTACTGGAGTTTCAGCTTTAGCATCATTCCTTCCAAAGAAATCCCAGGACTGATCTCCTTCAGAATGGACTGGTTGGATCTCCTTGCAGTCCAAGGGACTCTCAAGAGTCTTCTCCAACACCACAGTTCAAAAGCATCAGTTCTTCGGCACTCAGCCTTCTTCACAGTCCAACTCTCACATCCATACATGACCACTGGAAAAACCATAGCCTTGACTAGATGGACCTTTGTTGGCAAAGTAATGTCTCTGCTTTTGAATATGCTATCTAGGTTGGTCATAACTTTCCTTCCAAGGAGTAAGCGTCTTTTAATTTCATGGCTGCACTCACCATCTGCAGTGATTTTGGAGCCCCCCAAAATAAAGTCTGACACTGTTTCCACTGTTTCCCCATCTATTTCCCATGAAGTGATGGGACCGGATGCCATGATCTTCGTTTTCTGAATGTTGAGCTTTAAGCCAACTTTTTCACTCTCCACTTTCACTTTCATCAAGAGGCTTTTGAGTTCCTCTTCACTTTCTGCCATAAGGGTGGTGTCATCTGCATATCTGAGGTTATTGATATTTCTCCCGGCAGTCTTGATTCCAGCTTGTGTTTCTTCCAGTCCAGCGTTTCTCATGATGTACTCTGCATATAAGTTAAATAAGCAGGGTGACAATATACAGCCTTGATGTACTCCTTTTCCTATTTGGAACCAGTCTGTTGTTCCATGTCCAGTTCTAACTGTTGCTTCCTGACCTGCATACAGATCTCTCAAGAGGCAGGTCAGGTGGTCTGGTATTCCCACCTCCTTCAGAATTTTCCACAGTTTATTGTGATCCACACAGTTCAAAGGCTTTGGCATAGTCAATAAAGCAGAAATAGATGTTTTTCTGGAACTCTCTTGCTTTTTCTATGATCCAGCAGATGTTGGCAATTTGATCTCTGGTTCCTCTGCCTTTTCTAAAACCAGCTTGAACATCAGGAAGTTCACGGTTCACATATTGCTGAAGCCTGGCTTGGAGAATTTTGAGCATTACTTTACAGTAACGCTGAAGAAGCTGAAGTTGAATGGTTCTATGAAGACGTACAAGACCTTTTAGAACTAACACCCAAAAAAAGGTGTCCTTTTCATTATAGGGGACTGGAATGCAAAAGTAGGAAGTCAAGAAACACCTGGAGTAACAGGCAAATTTGGACTTGGAATACAGAATGAAGCAGGGCAAAGACTAATAGAGTTTTGCCAAGAAAATGCACTGGTCAGAACAAACACCCTCTTCCAACAACACAAGAGAAGACTCTACACATGGACATCACCAGATGGTCAACACCGAAATCAGATTGATTATATTCTTTGCAGCCAAAGATGGAGAAGCTCTATACAGTCAGCAAAAACAAGACCAGGAGCTAACTGTGGCTCAGACCATGAACTCCTTATTGCCAAATTCAGACTTAAATTGAAGAAAGTAGGGAAAACCACTAGACCATTCAGGTATGACCTAAATCAAATCCCTTATGATTATACAGTAGAAGTGAGAAATAGATTTAAGAGCCTAGATCTGATAGAGTGCCTGATGAACTATGGAATGAGGTTCGTGACATTGTACAGGAGACAGGGATCAAGACCATCCCCATGGAAAAGAAATGCAAAAAAGCAAAATGGCTGTCTGGGGAGGCCTTACAAATAGCTGTGAAAAGAAGAGAAGCGAAAAGCAAAGGAGAAAAGGAAAGATATAAACATCTGAATGCAGAGTTCCAAAGAATAGCAAGAAGAGATAAGAAAGCCTTCTTCAGCGATCAATGCAAAGAAATAGAGGAAAACAACAGAATGGGAAAGACTAGGGATCTCTTCAAGAAAATCAGAGATACCAAGGGAACATTTCATGCAAAGATGGGCTCGATAAAGGACAGAAATGGTATGGACCTAACAGAAGCAAAAGATATTAAGAAGAGATGGCAAGAATACACAGAAGAACTGTACAAAAAAGATCTTCACGATCCAGATAATCACGATGATGTGATCACTGACCTAGAGCCAGACATCCTGGAATGTGAAGTCAAGTGGGCCTTAGAAAGCATCACTACGAACAAAGCTAGTGGAGGTAATGGAATTCCAGTTGAGCTATTCCAAATCCTGAAAGATGATGCTGTGAAAGTGCTGCACTCAATATGTCAGCAAATTTGGAAAACTCAGTAGTGGCCACAGGACTGGAAAAGGTCAGTTTTCATTCCAATCCCAAAGAAAGGCAATGCCAAAGAATGCTCAAGCTACCGCACAATTCTACCCCTAGCATGTTCTTTTATTCAAAGTTTTAGTATATAATACATTTTAGTTTACAGCTGAAGACCTCCTCTGAAGTTCACTGGACTCGGTAATTGCTGGCCAGTGTCCATTCTTCCTCCTCCAGAGTGAGCTCCACTTTCTTCTCCAGACTTCTTACAGTTTGGTAGGACTGTGCATCAGGATACCCTGCTCTCCAGCAGCCAAGCCAAAGTACCCTGGGGGTACTTAACCCCCAGGGGCCAATCAACCACACCCTTTCTGGAATGTGGATTCCCTAGACTATTGCTGGTGAAGCACCCCAAAGTGCTGGCCACTGGTTCCTGCTTCTGGGATGTTTAGAATAGCTCTTTTATTCTGTCATCTCCTCAGGCCCTACCATATATTCCCTTTTTGCTGAAGTTAGCCTGAGTCCATCTGTTGCTTACAACCAAAGAATGTCTGATGTTCACCTAACCCCTTCCCCCTCCAAGGCCTGAATTTAACTATTTAATTCGGTATTCTACTGAATAAGGATTATGACCCTTGCAGTTGGAAAGCAAAGAGATAAGGTATTGAAAACTTTGCATATGTGTATTTGCAATTCTGTGAAAGCTACAGGAAAACAGAAAGGCATACAAAGTGTTTCCAACAGAGCAGATTCAATACAGAGAACTGGATGCACAACTGGAAGAAAAGATAACAAGGCAACTTGAATTTTTGTCACTGCTTCTTGTACCCCTAGGGCTGATATTAGTAACTGCAAGAAGCAGTTCCCACACCTAGGGCTTGGAGAATGAAAGGAAAGAAGTGGGATTACCAGGACCTCAGAGCTTGGAAGAGAGGCCCTGCACAGGCTGGTGCATGGACCCTTTGGTGGGTGCACTCCTGCAGCCCCTGCTCAGACCCCTAAGAAGGTGTGGCTGGTGGGCACTGGTACCTCTGTGGGGCCATGGTATGGTGATGCTGGGAAGGCTGAAAGAAGCTGGATGCTGGAGCCCTGCATGAGGTTGGGGGAGAGGGGGCTGTTGATGGAAGCTGGCAACCATAGGTCCATTTTCCCTCCTTCTAGTCCTCCATCAGAACCTCCACTGACAGAACCTAATGGGAAGGGAACTGGCTTGGGAGTTTGGAAAAGCAGTTTGCAGAGCCCCAGCCCTGGTATCACAGCAGAGTTAAAAGGGTCAGCTTAGAGCACAGGCAGGTAAATAACTACAACAAAAACATACTTTGCCTTTAAAAGGATCAGTGGTGGTTTTTGAAAACAGAATAGCCTGGTATTTGGCAATTTTCAGTGTATCTGTGGCTGAATGTAAATTATGTCATTATAGTACTTTATGCCTAAAGACCCAAGGGCACAAATTTCAAACCTGTAACATGTTCTCTGACCCTTAGTGATGGCATTTAAATGTATCAGTTGGAAAATGTGTCTCCTAATACATATTTATGAGGTGCAGAAGTTACAGCAAGATTGCTTCATTTAATTCTTGCAAAGAAGAAACCAGCACTAATGTAAAGCTGTCATAGTCATCAAGAGGTCTATAATTGTAAGGTCATTTGCAGATTTCTATTGAGACCTGCTTTTCTGAGTATGTTAGAAGAAAAATCAGAGAAATTCATAATACCACTTAGAAAATACTTCATAATCTCACTTAAGGGAAATTACGCATGCTTAAAATGTATAAAGCAATTAACCCAACAGATTTTACTTGGAAAGTTTGGAAAATTACCAATAGTCTAAGATTAATGAATAAGAGAAATTATTATACTGCTAGCAAAACAAAATGTTAGATGAAAAATGCATCTGTGAACGTTCATAGCAGCTTTATTTGTAAGAGCCAAGAACTGAAATCAGCCCAGATGTCCTTCTGCTGGTGAATAGTTAAACAAGCCGTTCTACAATCCATACCACAGAATCCTACTCAGCGATAAAAAGAAAGGGACAATTGATACACACAACTTGAGTGAATCTATATGGAATTATGTTGAGCAAAACAAGCCAATCCCAAAAGGTTACATGCCTTATCATTCCACTCATACAGCATTTTTGAAATGACAAAACCTTAGAAATCCAGGAGAGATTAGTAGTGGCCAGACTTTAGGGATTAGGGGTAAGGTTTAAGGAATGTTGAGTGTGGTTATAAAACAACAACATGAGGGAGGAACCCTTGTGCTTATGGCATTGGAATTGTTCGGTATCTTGACAGTGGTGATGGATACATGAATCTACACAGGAATAAAATTATGTAGCACTTAATACACAAAGACACTCAAACACAAAAATAAATACAGGTAAAACTGGGGTTACGAAGAAAGTTAGTGGAGGTGATAGAATTCCAGCTGAGCTATTTCAAATCCTAAAAGATGATGCTTTTAAAGTGTTGCACTCAGTATGCCAGCATATCTGGAAAACTCAGCAGTGGCCACAGGAATGGAAAAGGTCAGTTTTTATTCCAATCCCAAAGAAAGGCTATGCCAAAGAATGTTCAAACTACTGCATAATTGCACTCATTTCACACACTAGCAAAGTAATGCTGAAAATCCTTCAAGCTAGGCTTCAACAGTATGTGAACCAAGAACTTCAAGATGTACAAGGTGGATTTAGAAAAGGTAGAGGAACCAGAGACCAAATTGTCAACATCTGTTGGGTCATAGAGAAAGAAGAATTTCAGAAAAACATCTGCTTCATTGACTATGCTAAAGACTTTGATTGTGTGGATCACAACAAACTGGAAAATTCTTCAAGAGATGGGAGTACCAGACCACCTTACCTGTCTCCTGAGAAACCTGTATGCAAGTCAAGAAGCAACAGTTAGAACTGGACATGGAACAACGGACTGGTTCAAAGTTTGGAAAGGAGTGCGTCGAGGTTGTATATTGTCACCCTGCTTATTTAACTTATATGCAGAGCACATCATGCGAAATACCAGGCTGGATAAAGAATTGATGCTTTTGAACTGTGGTGCTGGAGAAGACTTTTGAGAGTCCCTTGGACAGCAAGGAGATCCAACTAGTTAATCCTAAAGAAAATCAACCTTGAATATTCACTGGAAGGACTGATGCTGATGCTGAAGCTCCAGTACTTTGGCCACTTGATGAGAAGAGCTGACTTATTGGAAAAGACCCTGATGCTGAGAAAGATTGAAGGTAAAAGGGGAAGGGGGGCAGCAGAGGATGAGATGATTGGATGGCATCACTGACTCAGTGGACATGAATCTGAGCAAACTCTGGGAGATAGTCCAGGACAAAGGAGCCTGGCGTGCTGCAGTGCCTGGGGTCACGAAGGGTCAGAGACGACTTAGTGACTGAACAACATCTATAATTTTCCAAGCTGTTAACCTTTGGAGGAAACTGGGCACAGTATATGAAGGCTGTATCTATGATATTTCTTACACTGTGTGTGAATCCACAGTTACCTCAACATTTTTACTTACAAATGAAAGTTAAAAATGGTGTGCAGGCCCCATTACCAGGCCGTGGTTACCGTGAGACCACTAAGGGTCACTCAGCCCTGCCCCCCAAGTGAGCAACTGTCATGAGCAACCAGCAGTGGTCCTGCTTAGCCATTGGTGAGCACCACACTGGGCCCCTCCCTAAGTGAGCAGCTGTCACCGAATGACCGTTGGTGGGCCAACGGTTGGGGAGTGGCGTTCTGCAGGTGGAGACTGAGGCAAGAGGCAGATCCCAGCCCTCTGAGGGGGCAGTTAGCTCACCTGTCCACCAGCCTGCGGGGGAGCTGGGGGGACCGGCAGCCCAGGGGACAGGGTGGGGGCTGTGTCCTGGAGGGCTCCAGAGCCCTGGCCAAGGCCGCCCACTGGCCGGGCCCAGCCCTTGAGGTGGCAGTGACCTTCTCCTGTCTCTGCGACCTAATGGCAGCGGCATAAGTCACAGACTGCATGAGTCACAGACTGTGGGTCCTGACTGCCCCCCGATTTTGGCTACCTGAGGAGCCTGAGGGCTGGCTGGGCCCTGGGCACCTGGCTCCCTCAGCGAGGATGGCTAAGCGAGATCTGGGGACCCGGCCCTGAGGGTGCCGCCAGCTGAGATCTGTCTCCTCAACCAGGCCTGGCACTGGTTGGAAGGACCCAGCCTGGGTGCTGGTTGAACGCTTTAGGGCAGGATGACCAGCCGGCACAGGGACCTGCTCCTGTCAACCAGGACCTGGAGCTCTGAGGGTGAATGTTGAGTCTTGGAACCTTGCCCCTTCTTGTGAGAACAGAGAATAATACTTGTTTGGTGGAGGTCTGCAGGAACTTTGTCACCTGACCTCAATAACAGGTCTTGACACCAAGACGTTTGCCCTTCCCTCCCCTATCCTAGAAAAGGACTCTGCTGAAAGCTTTTGGGGAGTTTTTTTGAATTTATTTATTTATTTTTGGCTGTGCTGGGTCTTCATGGCTGTGCAGACTTTTCTCTAGTTGGTGTGAGCAGCGGCTACTCTCTACTGGTGTTTGGGCTTGTCGTTGCGGTGCTTCTCTTGTTGTGGCTCGAGGGCTCTAGGTGCATGGGCTCAGTAGTTGTGGCGCATGGGCTTGGTTGCTCCACGGCATGTGGAATCTTCCCAGACCAGGGATATGTCAAACCCGTGTCCCCTGCATTTACAGGTGAATTTGTACCACTGGGCCATCAGGAAAGTCGAAGTTTTGGGGTTTTTAAAGTATGAGTTGCCCATATCCTTGCATGGCTGTGCAATAAACCTTTTTCTGTTCTAAACTAAAAAAAAAAAAAAAAATGGTATGCAGAAACAATAAAGAAAACCTTAGGGATACTTTCAGTGTTATTCATCTACTAGTGGGGTTTTTCAAATTGTAAGTTACAGACAATTTCAAGCATACACAAAAGAGAATAGTGTAATGAAGATCCTGTAGACACCACCTACCTTCAGTAATGATCAGCTCATGGTCAAATGTGTTTCATCTAAACCCCCACCCAGTCCTGATGTCCCTCATTTATTTTGATGCACGTATCACATCTCATATGATTTCACCTGTAGATATTTCTATAGCATCTCTAAAATACAGTGGCTCCTTACTATTTTTTCTCATTGAGGTTAACATTGGTTTAGAATGTATGTTTCAGGTGTAGAGCATTATATTTTCACTTCTCTACACCCTACAGTGTGCTCACCACTGAAAATTTAGCTTCTATGGATCACCATACAGTTGACCCCCTTTACTCATTTTTCCCTTCCTCTCTTCCCCCCTGGTAACCACTACACTGTTCTTTGTGTGTTTGTTTTGGTTTGGTTTGTCCATTTATTTGTGTGTGTGTGTGTGTTTTATTCCACATATGTGTGAAATCATGTGGTATTTTTCTTTCTCAGTCTGACTAATTTCACTCAGCATTATACCTTCAAGGTCCATCCATGTTGTTGCAGATGGCAAGATTTCATCTTTTTGTGACTGATTAGTATTCCTGTGTGTGTGTGTATATGTATGGATCATATCTTCTTTATCCATTCATCCACTGATGGGCACTTAACTATTGTAAATAATACTGAGATGAGCATAGGGGTGCATGTATCTTTTTGAATTAGTGTTTTTGTATCATTTGCATAAATAGTCAGAAGTGGAATAGCCGGGGGAGTTCCCTAACAGCCTAGTGGCCAGGATTCCAGGATTTCACTGCTAGACCCTGGTTCAATCCCTGGTTGGGAAACTGAGATCCTACAAGCCGTGTGGTGTGGCAAAAAAAAAAAAAAACCTTAATTTTTGGAGTAATCACACTGTTTTCCCTAAGTGGCGGCACCAATTTACATTCTCATCAGCAGTGTATAAAGATTCTAAGGGCTTCTTTTTCAAAAAATTCAAAATAACTGCAATACATTCTTACATGCAAAAAAACTTGTAAAATTCTTTGATATCAGTGTCCAGATAGCATTTACATTTCCTGACTTGTCTCATAATGAGGTACGTGCTTTAGCTTTATTCAGATACAGTGTATGTCCCATAAACTGCACCCACTTAAAGTATACAATTCATCGTTTTGACAGATGTAAACACCCATGAAAGCACTGCCACAATAAAAAACCAGAACATTTTAATTGTCCCCAAAAGTTTCACTGTGTTCCTTCCTCTATCTCTGGCCAGAGAAAAAGCACTGATCTGCTTTCTGTCACTATAGATGAGTTGACAGAGAATGTGGTTTTGAAAAAAGAACCAACAAACCTAAATGGTACACGATTTTATAAAAATTAGAAAGAAATCTAGAGAATGAAGAAAAATATGTGTATTTTCTTGTCTGATATATTTTGATGGTGAGTCCCTGAAACAGGAAGCAAGTTAAATTTAGAGTACTGTAATAAGAATAGCCCCTGTAATAATAACATGTATTGAGCAGTTAGTATGTGCCAGTTATTTTACATATATTATCTAATTTGTCTCATGATAACCCTATGATTATTATCAATCTATTATTATCAAACCCATTATATACTTTAGAAGACTGAGGCTCAGAGAAGTAACTTGCCCCTGATCTCACAGCTTGTAATTGAAGGAGCTTAGATTATATTACGGAGAAGGCAATGGCACCCCACTCCAGTACTCTTGCCTGGAGAATCCCAGGGATGGGGGAGCCTGGTGGGCTTCCGTCTATGGGGTCACACAGAGTCGGACACGACTGAAGCTACTTAGCAGCAGCAGCAGCAGATTATGTTAATAAACACTAGATCCAAATAAATAAATAAATAAACACTAGATCCTTGACTCCATTGCTGTTCCCTTAAATGCAGATGTAGTTGGTTTATAGCAGAAAAAGCTGACACAAAAAGAGCACCTGAGTGTGTTACTGAAAATGTCTTACCCTTTCTTCGACAGAGAAGCAAGAGCAATTCAGTGGACAAAGGATAGTCTGTTCAACAAATGCTGTGAGAAGAACAGGATAGTCAAGTGCAAAAGATCGAATTGAGATGCAGATCATACATCTTTTGCGAATATTAACTCAAAGTGGATAATAGACCTAAATGCGAAACTAAAATCCCTAGAAGATTTTTAAAATAGGCAAAGGACCCGAATAGACATTTTCCCAGAAAACAAATGGCCAACAGATAGATGAAAAGGAGCTCAACATCTGTAATCAGTGGGGAAACGCAAATCAAAACTGTTCTGAGATATCACTTCACACCTGTCAGGATGTCTATCATCAAAAAGATGAGATAACAAATGCTGGTGAGGATGTGCAGAAAGGGAATCCTTGTCGACTGGTGGTGGGAATGTAAACTGGTATAGCCACTATGGAAAACAGTATGGAGATACCTAAAAAGTAAAAAGAGAACTTCCATATGATTCAGTAATCCCACTTCTAGGTTTATATTCAAAAGAAACCAAATCTTTTTTTTTTTTGGCTGCAGTCCACAACTTGTGGGATCCTAGTTCCCTGACCAGGGATTGAACCCTGGCCCTCAGCAGTGAAAGCACATAGTGCCTACCACTGGACCACTAGGGAAGTCCCTAGATCATTAAGTTGAAGAGATATTTGCACCCCCATGTTCACTGCAGCACTATTCACAGTAACCAACGTATATAAACAACTTAAGAGTTAGTCAATGACTGAAGGGTTAAAGAAGATGTGGTATGTATGTACAATGGAATATCATTCAACCTTTAAAAAGAAGGAAATCCTGGGAATTCCCTAGTGGTCCAGAGGTTAGGACTCCACACTTCCACTTCAGGGGCCATGGGAACTAAGTTCCCTGATTGGATTATCCTGCAGGGTGGCCAGAAAGAGAGAAGGAAATCCTGTCATTTATAATGTGGAGGGCATCATTCTAAGTGGAATAAGCCAGAGAGAGAAAGACAAATGCTACACGCTATCACTTATATGGGTAATCAAAAAGGAAAAAAAAAAAAAGTCACGCTCATAGAAACAGAGAAGCAAAGTAATTGCCGGTGGATGGATGGTGAGAGAGAGAGGGAGAACCTGGTAAAAGGGTGCAAATTTTCCATTGTAGGATGAATAAGGTCTGACTGGAGATCTAAGGTATAGTGTGGTAACTATATAGTCGATACTACTGTATTATATAATTTAAATTTGCTAAGAGAGTAGAATTTTTATTGAAATATAGTTGATTTACAATGTGTTAGTTTCAAATGTCAGAGAAGGCAACGGCACCCCACTCCAGTACTCTTGCCTGGAAAATCCCATGGACGGAGGAGCCTGGTAGGCTGCAGTTCATGGGGTCGCTAAGAGTTGGGCACGACTGAGCGATTTCACTTTCACTTTTCACTTTCATGCATTGGAGAAGGAAATGGCAGCCCACTCCAGTGTTCTTGCCTGGAGAATCCCAGGGACAGAGGAGCCTAGTGGGCTGCTGTCTATGGGGTCGCACAGAGCCGGGCACGACTAACTTAGCAGTTTCAAATGTACAGCAGAGTGATTCAGGTATACGTATATATATTCTTTTTCAGATTCTTTTCCATTATGTTATTACAAGATACTGAGTATAGTTCCCTGTGCTATACAGTAGATCCTTGTTGGTTATCTATTATCAGCAACCATCTTAATGTATATTAGTACTGTTTAAACTGTAAACATATAAAAGCATTGTAGGTGATTCTTACTGAATCATTTAATTCCTAAGAAGTCAGAGGAATTTGAATTGATGGAGCTCTGACTTTAAATTTACATGAATCATTATCCAGTATGGAATTCAGTGTTCCTTTTCTGGGAAGTAATTGTTAACATTAAGTATTCTTGCTTACATTATATTTATTGTTATTTTTGGTCAAGAAAAAAATAGGCTTGCATCACCTACCACTTCACTCCCATTATAAAAAGGAATGTTATATATATATTTATATATATAATATATAAAGAGATGATATAATATATAAAGGAGTGTTTTATATGTATATATGTATGTATGTGTGTGTATATATGTATATATATATTGCTTAAAGCGGTGGCTTTAAATTTTTTCTTGGCTGCAATCCACAGCAACATCTACATTTTACATTATCTATCATCTTTCAATCTATCACCTATCTTTCTATGATACTGAAACAAAATTCTTACAAAGTAGTACCTCTCCTCACTGTGTGTAATATACTCTGATCTGATCTGATCTATTTTGTTCTCTTTCATTTTTTAAAAATGTTAATCATGATCCTTTAAGTTGGTTTCACGTATGGGCCAAGACCTGTATTTTAAAAACTGTGGCTTGGAGAGCTCCAGATGAAATTTGTAGTGAATAGACCAGAGTATCCCATGTGATGATAAAAATGCCTTAAAAGAAGGCTTTTGTCACTTCACTTCTGAATACATATAACAATTTAAAATTGACATACCACAGACTATATTTCTGGACAGTAATTGAACAAGGCTTTTAATTTTACTTTTTCAAATTGTTTGAAAGACTAATTTTTAAAATGTTTTTTAATTGAAGGATAATTGATTTACAGAATTTTGTTGTTTTCTATCAAACCTCAACATGAATCAGACATAGGTATACATGTCTCCTCCCTCTTGAACCTCCCTTCCATCTCCCTCTCCATCCCACCCCTCTAGGTTGATATAGAGCCCCTGTTTGAGTTCCCTGAGTCATACAGCAAATTCCCATTGGCTGTCTATTTTACATATGGTAATGTAAGTTTCCATGTTACTCTCTCCACACATCTCACCCTCTCCTCCCCCTACACCATGTCCATAACTCTATTCTCTATGTCTGTTTCTCCTTTGCTGCCCTGCAGATAAATTCATTGGTACCATCTTTCTAGATTCCATATATATGCATCAATATACACTATTTATCGTTCTCTTTCTGACTTACTTCACTCTGTATAATAGGTTCTAAGTTCATCCACCTCATTAGCACTGACTCAAATGTGTTCCTTTTTATGGCTGAGTAATATTCCATTGTATATATGTATACCACAGCTTCTTTATCCATTCATCTGTCAATGGACATCTAGGTTGCTTCCATGTTCTGGCTATTGTAAGTAGTGCTGCAATGAACATTAGGGTACATGTGTCTTTTTAAATTTTGGTTTCCTCAGAATATATGCCTAGGAGTGGGATTGCTGGGTCATATGGTGGTTTTATTCCTAGTTTTTTTTTTTTTTTTTAAGAAATCTCCATACCATCTTCCATAGCGGCTGTATCAATTTACATTCCCACCAACAGTGCAAGGGTGTTCCCTTTTCTCCACACCCTGTCCAGCATTTATTGTTAGTAGACTTTTTGATGATGGCCATTCTGACCAGTGTGAGGTGATATTTCATTGTAGTTTTGATTTGCATTTCTCTAATAATGAGTGATGTTGAGCATCTTTTCATGTTTTTGTTGGCCATTTGTATGTCTTCTTTGGAAAAATGTCTAATTAGGTCTTTTCCCCACTTTTTGATTGGGATGTTTGTTTTTCTTGTGTTGACTTGTATGAGCTGCTTGTATATTTTGAAAATTAATCCTTTGTCAGTTGTTTCATTTGCTATTATTTTTTCCCATTCTGAGGGTTGCCTTCGAAAGACTAATTTTAACATGTATAACTTTTATAGTAAAAAAGAAATCTAGCATGATGTTAGCTACTTATCCTAAGGAGCCAATGTCATGTCATACTTCTAAAAGTTATGTTTTATAAAACATAGTGGAGGGACTTCTCTGGTGGTCCAGTGGTTTAGACTCCACACTCCCAATGCGGGTGGCATGGGTTCAATCCCTGGTCGAGGAACTAAGATCTCCCATGCAGCATGTGTGTGCATGCTGAGTTGCTTTGTTGTGTCCGACTCTTTGCAGCCCCATGGGCTGTAGCCCCCCAGGCTTCTTTGTCCATGGGATTTTCCAATCAAGAATACTGGAGTGGGTTGCCATGCCCTCCACCAGGGGATTTTCTGCAACCAGGGACTGAGCCCATGTCTCTTACCTCTCCTGCATTGGCAGGTGGGTTCTTTACACAGGCAGTATGGCATAGCAATAAATAAATAATATAACATGTATATGTATGCTCAGTCATGTCTGGCTCTTTACACCCCCATGGACTGTAGCCCGCCTTACTCCTCTGTCCATGGAATTCTCCAGGCAAGAATGCTGGAGTGGATTGCCATTTCCTACTCCAAGGAATCTTCCTGACTCAGGGATTGAACCCAAGTCTCTGTGTCTCCTGCATTAGCAGGTAGATTCTTTATCACTAGCACCACCTGGGAAACCCAAAGTAACATAAAATAAAAGTACTACTTAAAGGAAAAAAATAGTGGAAAATTAGATCCAACAGGAATGTGCAATTACAGAGTCTTAGCTCCATAACTTGTAGATGATCTATGCAGTGTACTACACAGCCATTAACAATGATGATTTAAGTTCTAGCTCGGTGGCTCTCAATCAGGGGTGATTTTGCCTCTCAGGGGACATTTGGCAATGCCAGAGACATTTTAGGTTGTCACACTGGGGGAGGGGAGTGCTGTTTGTGTCTAGTGGGTAGAGGCCAGGGATGCTGCCAAACATCCCATGGTGCACAGTACAGCCTCCACAGCAAAGAATGATCCCCAAATAGCAATAGTGCTAAAGGGTAAGAAATCCTAGTTTTAGCTAACTGTCTATATCTTCATGGAAGCTTTACCTCCTTCCTCATATCTGCAAATAATCTTTTTCTTTTTGGTAGCATTTAATCTAGCTCTTTCTCATACTTGGAATACAGTTATTAATTATTGTTGTTGTTTAGTCACTAAGTTGTGTCCAACTCTTTTGCGACCACATGGACTAGCCCACCAGGCTCCCCTCTCCAGGGGATTTCCCAGGCGTAGGTTGCCATTTCCTTCTCCAGGGGATCTTCCTGACCCAGGATCGAACCCACGTCTCCTGCATTGGCAGGTGGATTCTTTACCACTGAGCTACCAGGGAAGCCCAGTTATTTTTGTTCATGTCTTAATTCCCTTCCTAGGTAGAAAGCTCCTTTTTCAGATATGATATGTGCCTGATTCATCTTGGTATAACCATCAATCAGACCACCTTGTGTCTTGTATTTGTTTAATAAGTTTTTATTAAGTTATTACATAAGAATAAAAAATCATGGCCCTGAAAGTATTGAAATGGAAAGATGTTCACAGTATACTTAATTGGGATAAAAAGCAGGTTACAAAACAGTGTGAGTGATCTATAGATTCAGTGCAATCCTTATCACAATCCTAGCTAACTTTTCAGAAATTGATAAGCTGGCCCTCAAGTGCATATGGAAGATCAGGGGGCCTAGAAAAGCCAAAATAGTTTTGAACAAACTTGAAGGACTCATACTGTAGAACTCTCAGAAGAAAAGATAAGAGTTAATCTTTGAGAGGGCTCTCCTGTTGGCTCAGTGGTAAAGAATCCACCTGCCAATGCAGGAGACATGGGTTTGATCTCTGAATTGGGAAGATCCCCTGGAGAAGGGCATGGCGACCCACTCCAATATACTTACCTTGGAAATCCCATGAGCAGGGGAGACCGGTGGGCTACAGTCCATGGGGTTGCAAAAGGACTTAGTGACTAAACAACAACAATCTTGAGACCATGAGTTAGGCAATGATTTCTGAGATATAACACCAAAAGAACAAATGACTCCCACCCAAGAAAAGATAAACTGGATTTCATCAAAATTTAAAACTTCTATGCTGCTAATCAAATTGCCAACATCTGCTGGATCATCAAAAAAGCAAGAGAGTTTCAGAAAAACATCTATTTCTGCTTTATTGACTATGCCAAAGCCATTGACTGTGTGGATCACAATAAACTGTGGAAAATTCTGAAGGAGATGGGAATACCAGACCATCTGACCTGCCTCTTGAGAAACCTGTATGCAGATCAGGAAGCAACAGTTTAGAACTGGACATGGAACAACAGACTGGTTCCACATAGGAAAAGGAGTACACCAAGGCTATATATTGTCACCCTGTTTGTTTAACTTATATGCAGAGTACATCATGAGACATGCTGGGCTGGAGGAAGCACACACTGGAATCAAGATTTCTGGGAGAAATATCAATAACCTCAGATATGCAGATGACACCACCCTTATGGCAGAAAGTGAAGAAGAACTAAAGAGCCTCTTGATAAAAGTGAAAGTGGAGAGTGAAAAAGTTGGCTTAAAGCTCAACATTCAGAAAACTAAGATCATGGCATCTGGTCCCATCACTTCATGGCAAATAGTTGGGGAAACAGTGTCAGACTTTATTTTTTGGGGGGGCTCCAGAATCACTGCAGGTGGTGAGTGCAGCTTTGCAGCCATGAAATTAAAAGATGCTTACTCCTTGGAAGGAAAGTTATGACCAACCTAGATAGCATACTGAAAAGCAGAGACATTGCTTTGTCAACAAAGGTCCATCTAGTCAAGGCTATGGTTTTTCCAGTGGTCATGTATCGATGTGAGAGTTGGATTATAAAGAAAGCTGAGCATCAAAAATTGATGCTTTTGAACTGTGGTGCTGGAGAAGACTCTTGAGAGTCCCTTGAACTGCAAGGAGATCCAACCAGTCCATCCTAAAGGAAATCAGTCCTGGGTGTTCATTGGAAGGACTGATGTTGAAGCTGAAACTCCAATACTTTGGCCACCTGACGCGAAGAACTAACTCATTTGAAAAGACCCTGATGCTGGGAAAGATTGAAGGCAGGAGGAGAAGGGGATGACAGAGGATGAGATGGCTGGATGGCATCACTGACTCAATGGACATGGGTTTGGGTAGACTCCGGGAGTTGGTGGTGGACAGGGAGGCCTGGTATGCTGCGGTTCATGATCACAAAGAGTCAGACACAACTGAGCAACTGAACCAAACTGAACTGATGGTGCTAATGATACATCAAGAAAGTAAAAAGACAACCCACAGTACGGGAGAAAATTTTTGGAACCCGTGTATCTGGTAAGAGAGTGTATCCAAAATGCATAAAGAACTCTTACAACTCAATAATAAAAGATAGCCCAATTTTAAAATGAGCAAAGAATGTGAATAGATATTTTTTCCAATAAAGATGTACAAATAGCCAAGATAGGGGAGGGGAGAGAAAGAGAATTTTTCTTCTACCCTTATAAGTTCTCAGCTGGGGCCCCTATAACAAAAGATGGATTAACAAGAAAAAAGCTTACAAATTTATTTACTACAAGTTTTATGTGACACAGGAGCTTTGATAGGGAAATGAAGACCTGAAGAAGTGTTTAAACATGAATGTGTTTATGCTAAGTTTTATGAAGAGCAGAGAGTTGTGGGAAAACGTAATAAGAAAAATAGGATATGAGCTAAGAATAATAAACTGGGCTAGTGCATGTCCTAAACTCTGTCACCAATAAGCACTCATAGATATGTACCCAAGAGAAATGTAAACACAGATGTACACAAAAAGTTGTACATGACTGTTCATCGCAGCATTATTCATAGTAGTCACAAAGTAGAAACAACCCAAATGTCCATCAACTGATGAATGGCTATGTAAAATGCAATATATCTATTAAAATGGAATATTATTTGGCAGTGAAAAGAAATGAAGTACAGATATATCCTACACCATGGATAGACATTGAAAATATAGTAAGTGAAAGAAACCAGGCATAAAATGCCATATGTTGTATGAGTCTGTTTAAATGAAATGTATGAATAGAGACACAAGGTAGGTTAGTGATTGCCTAGGGCTGGGAGGTTTGGGGGGAAATGGGGAGTGACGGCTAATGAATTCAGGTTTCTTTCAGGGAGAATGAAAATGTTTTAAAATTAGATTGTGGCAATAGTTGCACAAACATAAATACACTAAAACCTAGTCATTTGTATGCTTCAAATGGGCGATTGTACAGTGTGAATTATATCTTAATAAAGATATATATATATATATTTAAAATAAAAGCAACACTATATGTATTTGCTCCCTTGAATGTAGTTTACTAAGATAAATGTGGAATGTTAGTGGGTCAGCTTGTACCTGCTTTTCAAAAGCATTCATTGTGAAAGCCCTGATTGATGAGTTGCAGCTGCACTAGGAGGGATGTGATTTGGCACTTAATCTCAGAGACAAAGCACCCAGCATACTGTACACATAGGTGTTAAACTGAAAGGGTGGCTGCCCAGAGTTGTACTCAGCACTGGGTACAATCCAATGGTTGCAACTGAGCATGCTCCATGTGGTGGAGGGACCCAGAAACTATGCCTGATCCCCTGGAGGCAGTTGCTTTTTGGCCACGTACATTGCTTATTTCATGTCGTTTAAAGCTGTGTAAACTAGTGTGGGAAGGAGCATTACCACAATGTGTAGTGTAGTGGCCACAGGACTAGAAAAGGTCAGTTTCATTCCAATCCCAAAGAAAGGCAATGCCAAAGAATGCTCAAACTACCGCACAATTGCACTCATCTCACACGCTAGTAAAGTAATGTGCAAAATTCTCCAAGCCAGGCTTCAGCAATATGTGAACCGTGAACTTCCTGATGTTCAAGCTGGTTTTAGAAAAGGCAGAGGAACCAGAGATCAAATTGCCAACATCCGCTGGATCATGGAAAAAGCAAGAGAGTTCCAGGAAAACATCTATTTCTCCTTTATTGACTATGCCAAAGCCTTTGACTGTGTGGATCACAACAAACTGTGGAAAATTCTGAAGGAGATGGGAATACCAGACCACCTGACCTGCCTCTTGAGAGATCTGTATGCAGGTCAGGAAGCAACAGTTAGAACTGGACATGGAACAACAGACTGGTTCCAAATAGGAAAAGGAGTACGTCAAGGCTGTATATTGTCACCCTGCTTATTTAACTTATATGCAGAGTACATCATGAGAAACGCTGGACTGGAAGAAACACAAGCTGGAATCAAGATTGCCGGGAGAAATATCAATAACCTCAGATATGCAGATGACACCACCCTTATGGCAGAAAGTGAAGAGGAACTCAAAAGCCTCTTGATGAAAGTGAAAGTGGAGAGTGAAAAAGTTGGCTTAAAGCTCAACATTCAGAAAACGAAGATCATGGCATCCGGTCCCATCACTTCATGGGAAATAGATGGGGAAACAGTGGAAACGGTGTCAGACTTTATTTTTCTGGGCTCCAAAATCACTGCAGATGGTGACTGCAGCCATGAAATTAAAAGATGCTTACTCCTTGGAAGGAAAGTTATGACCAACCTAGATAGCATATTCAAAAGCAGAGACATTACTTTGCCAACAAAGGTCCATCTAGTCAAGGCTATGGTTTTTCCAGCAGTCATGTATGGATGTGAGAGTTGGACTGTGAAGAAGGCTGAGCGCCGAAGAATTGATGCTTTTGAACTGTGGTGTTGGAGAAGTCTCTTGAGAGTCCCTTGGACTGCAAGGAGATCCAACCAGTCCATTCTGAAGGAGATCAGCCCTGGGATTTCTTTGGAAGGAATGATGCTAAAGCTGAAACTACAGTACTTTGCCCATCTCATGTGAAGAGTTGACTCATTGGAAAAGACTCTGATGCTGGGAGGGATTGGGGGCAGGAGGAGAAGGGGACGACAGAGGATGAGATGGCTGGATGACATCACTGACTCAATGGACGTGAGTCTGAGTGAACTCCAGGAGTTGGTGATAGACAGGGAGGCCTGGTGTGCTGCGATTCGTGGGGTCACGAAGAGTTGGACACGACTGAGTGACTGAACTGAACTGAGTATAGTGCAATCTTCTAGTTAGCTGTATTAGCTAGTGATTCTCTTTGGGTGACAAAATTCTGGGTAATCTTTATTTTCTTTTACTTATCTATATTTTCTGATTTTTTTAATCTGCAAGATTTTATTTATTTTTTAATAAAATAATCTGAAAAACAGAAGTCTTTGCATTTGTGCACTAAATCCTATTTGGTCATGGTGAATGATTCTGTAACCTACTATTGAATTGTTTGCTATTATTCTATTTATAGTTTTTCAGCTAGAGCTTTGGTCTTCTGTTTGGGTTTTTCTTCCCCCAAACTATAAACATACCTCATTTTATTGACGGAGAAGGCAATGGCACCCCACTTCAGTGGAAAATCCTATGGATGGAGGAGCCTGGTGGGCTGCAGTCCATGGGGTTGCTAAGAGTCAGACACGACCTAGCGACTTCACTTTCACTTTTCACTTTCACGCATTGGAGAAGGAAATGGCAACCTACTCCAGTGTTCTTCCCTGGAGAATCCCAGGGACAGGGGAGCCTGGTGGGCTGCCGTCTATGGGGTCGCACAGAGTTGGACATGACTGAAGTGACTTAGCAGCAGCAGCAGCAGCATTTTTATTGAACTTCACTGTTATTGTGCTTCACAGGTGTCGCGTTTTTTTTTTTTTTTTTTAACAAATGGAAGGTTTTGGGCAACCTTGCCTCGAGTAAATCTATTGACATCATTTTTCCAACAACATTTGCTCACTTTGTGTGTCACATTTTGGTAATTCTGACAATATTTTAAACCTTCTTGTTATTATTATTATATTTGTTATAGTGATCTGTGATTAGTGGTTTTTGATGTTACTATTACAAAAAGTTTATGAGTCAGTGAAGGCTTAGATGATGGTTAGCATTTTTTATCAATAACTTTTTTTTTGATTGCACCATGCAACTTGGGAGACCTTAATTCCCCAACCAGGGGTTGAACCTGACCTCTGGCAATGGAAGCACCGAGTCCTAACCACTGGACTGCCAGTTCAGTTCAGTTCAGTCGCTCAGTCGTGTCAGTGAGTGTCGTTCCAGTGAGTCAGCTCTTCGAATCAGGTGGCCAAAGTATTGGAGTTTCAGCTTCAGCATCAGTCCTTCCAATGAACATTCAGGACTGATTTCCTTTAGGATGGACTGGTTGGATCTCCGAACTGCCAGGGAATTCCCAATAACAAATTTTTAAATTAAGATATGTACTTTTTAAAAAAGACCTCATGCCATTGCACACTTAATAGACTACAGTATGGTGTAAACATTACTTTTATATGCACTAGGAAACCAAAAAGTCGCATGACTCTTCACTGTGATATTCCCTTTATTGTGGTTTGGAACTGAACCCGCAGTATCTCTGAGATATGCCTGTAAACTTTTCAAGATTTGATTTCAGGGTTATAATGTCTTCATAAAATGAATTAGAGAGTTTGCATGCTTTTGGAACTTGTTGGTTGAGTAGTACAGGGGTAATCTGTTATAGATTGCTGATGTGTTATAAAGGGATCTAACTCACAAACAGCCAGATGGAAGAGATGCAGAGGGCAAAGTATGGGAGGGTCACAGAGCTTCCATGCCCTCTTCAGGTGCCACGGTCTCAGCACCTCCACCCAGAAGCTCTCTGATTTCTTGTTTTTGTTGGGAATTACGTGTTAATGTTGTCTTAAGAAAAAAATAAACCTTTACAAAGACTTTAGCTTTTTCATTTTTTCCATACCAGGAGTGTCAGTGGTAAGGCTGGACTCTGGGCAGAAGATTCAGTGGTTGCCCGGGTGTCCCATTGTGTGTGCAGTCAGTGGAGAGTGAGCTTGGTTTGCTGCTGCTGCTGCTGCTAAGTCGCTTCAGTCGTGTCCGACTCTGTGCGACCCCATGGACCACAACCCACGAGGCTCCTCCGTCCATGGGATTTTCCAGGCAAGAGTACTGGAGTGGGGTGCCATTGCCTTCTCCTGAGCTTGGTTTAGGGCTGCTGAATTATGGCACCAACTGCAGCAGGAAAAGCTTCAACCTTCCCCTCCTGATCTCTGTTTTTATTGCACAGGCACATTGAACAGCCTGCCATAACAAGTGGAGAGCTGGAGAATAAATTCTGGGGATCAGACACCAAGGAAGCTGAGTTTAGGTGCCAGCTGTGTAGGGGAGTGTTAGGAAATGCCACGTGCCTGGCACGCAGAAACAGGAATCCCCTTCATCTAGTGGAAAGCTGGGTCTCAGTTTAGCCTCCCCACCCGTGAGACCACACTGGCGGAGCCATGGGTTCCAGCTTCTTTGTTGCCAGCTACCACTGAGAGAGTTCCTGGGATCATTCATCGAATAATTCTGGCTGTCTCTCCTCATTTTTAAGCAGTTATATAGTACTATCCTTTGTTTAAACAGGGAGTGTCTATCTCACAAGCTGAGGCTCAGTTCAGTTCAGTTCAGTTCTGTCGCTCAGTCGTGTCCGACTCTATGCAACCCCATGAATTGCAGCACACCAGGCCTGCCTGTCCATCACCAACTCCCAGAGTTCACTCAAACTCACTTCCATCGAGTTGGTGATGCCATCCAGCCATCTCATCCTCTGGCGTCCCCTTCTCCTCCTGCCCCCAATCCCTCCCAGCATCAGTCTTTTCCAATGAGTCAAGTCTTTGCATGAGGTGGCCAAAGTACTGACTTTCAGCTTTAGCATCATTCCTTTCAAAGAACACCCAGGACTGATCTCCTTTAGAATGGACTGGTTGGATGTCCTTGCAGTCCAAGGGACTCTCAAGAGACTTCTCCAACACCACAGTTCAAAAGCGTCAATTCTTCGGCGCTCAGCCTTCTTCACAGTCCAACTCTCACATCCATACATGACCACTGGAAAAACCATAGCCTTGACTAGACGAACCTTTGTTGGCAAAGTAATGTCTCTGCTTTTGAATATGCTATCTAGGTTGGTCATAACTTTCCTTCCAAGGAGTAAGCGTCTTTTAATTTCATGGCTGCAATCACCATATGCAGTTATTTTGGAGCCCCCCCAAAATAAAGTCTGATACTGTTTCCACTGTTTCCCCATCTATTTCCCATGAAGTGATGGGACCAGATGCTGTGATCTTCGTTTTCTGAATGTTGAGCTTTAAGCCAACTTTTTCACTCTCCACTTTCACTTTCATCAAGAGGCTTTTGAGTTCCTCTTCACTTTCTGCCATAAGGGTGGTGTCATCTGCATATCTGAGGTTATTGATATTTCTCCTGGCAATCTTGATTCCAGCTTGTGCTTCTTCCAGCCCAGTGTTTCTCATGATGTACTCTGCATAGAAGTTAAATAAGCAGGGTGACAATATACAACCTTGACGTACTCCTTTTCCTATTTGGAACCAGTCTGTTGTTCCATGTCCAGTTCTAACTGTTGCTTCCTGACCTGCATATAGGTTTCTATATGCATATAGGTTTCTAACTGTTGCTTCCTGACCTGCATATAGGTTTCTCAGGCTGAGGCTCAGACCTTCTCAAATGTAGTAGATTTTCTTTAGTCTCTAGTGAATTCAAAATGTATATACTGTTTTATGTAACATTTCTTGCTAGTGGTCAGATTACTAAAGACTTCTTTAAATTTTTAAAAAAATTATAGTTGATTTACAATATTGTGTTGTGCTCAGATTGACTCTTTGCGGCCCCATGGACTGTAGTCAGCCAGGCTTTGCCCATGGAGTTTTCCAGGCAAGAATGTCAGAATGGGGTGTTATATTCTCCTCCAAAGGATCTTCCTGAGCCAATGCTTGAACCCGAGTCTCCTGTGTCTCCTGCATTGGCAAGTGAATTCTTTATCACTGGCACTGCCTGGGAAGCCCCAGTATTGTGTTAGAGATTGCTAAAGATTTCTAAACTATCCCTTTTATAAATATGCAGCTTCACCTCAGTTAAAGCAAACTCGTTTCCATCTCTAGCCACAGGAGGGCGCACAAATACATTAATCAAGTTAAGTTTGGTAAAACATTTTGGGAAGAGCCTTACTTGGGTTGAGGAAAAAAAAAGCTCTCAAACCAAAAAAACATGAGCAATATAGTACTCTTGTTATGAATGTAGACCATCACTGTCCCATAGAATTTTCTGCCGTGATGTTAGTGTCCCGTGGCTGTGGTGTCCAGTGGATCAGCCACTAGCCACCTGTGGATATTGAACACTTCAAATGTGGCTACTGTGCCCGAGGAAATAAATTTTTAATTTTACTTTATTTAGTTTAATTATAAATTTAAATAACCACATGTGACTAGTGGCTGCCATGTTGGTCCATGCAAGTCTAGAAGACTAGTCTCTATAGGAATATTGGTTTTTCTGAATGGCTTTATTATGTTGGCATTTAAACAACTTTGAATCTAACAATAATAACTTAAGAGGTAAAGGACACTAACAGTGATATTCTCGCCGTTGGCCAGCTACTGTGCCCGGCATTTTCTGATTTATCTGAGGATGATTCATACATTTTTGCACATCATGTTCCTAGAGTTGGAAGACTAACCCTTAGTGTTGTCTCTGATGTATGAAATTATCACTGCGAGCTTTGATCTAGGCAGGAGGTAACTGGATTCCATTTCCACTTTTGTCAGTAACCAACCTGGTGGGCTGCCGTCTGTGGGGTTGCACAGAGTTGGACACGACTGAAGCGCCTTAGCAGCAGCAGCAGCAAGCCTATGACCTTAAGTAGATGGTTTGCCCTTCCAGAGCTAGAGTGTCTTCATTTCTGTTATTATTTATTTATTAAGTTGAAGTATAGTTGATTTACAATATTGTGTTAATTTCTGCTGTACAGCAAAATGACTTATATATGTATACACACATATTCTTTTTTATATTCTTTTCCATTATTGGTTTATCTTAGGATATTGAATATAGTTCCCTGTGCTATACAGTAGGGCCTTATTTAAATTTCCTCATTTCTTAAACAATGCTTTTAGCCTAGGAAATCGCCAATGGCCATTTCATATTTCATGGATTCTGAGACTCACACTTCTTCACATTTTAACATAATTGACTGACAGTGGCACTTCACAGTTGGCAGCATTTTTCCTTAGTTGTACATATAAAATGTCTTAAATTCATGATACTTTAGACTAGATGAAATATAGTCTGTGTAATTTTAGACTATCAATGAAAATATTTATCTTTATATTTATTTTAATATACACTTTGAAATCCCCCCAGAAGCAAAAGCAATGACCTTCTATATGATTCTAAATCCAATTTAAAATATTAAATAGTATTTGTCATAATCAGTGCTTGGCTGAGACATAACTGAGGCATGGCATGCAACACACAAACTCAAAAATCTCCACTTTAGTGAACCCCAACCCTTCTCCCATAGAACTGAATATCAGCAGGGTTAATCTTAAAAGCAAGGTTCAAAGTGGATGGGTAGGTACAGTTTTGTTTGTCTTGAGAGAGTTTTCCATCCTTTTCCTTTATTACTCTTCATCTAATCTGTATCTCAGCTACACCTGAGAGTAGATTAATTATGGTCATATTTTCTCATGAGGATTTATGACCAAGAAATCCCTTGATACCAGCAGTATAAGTTTAAAATTGGGTTCCCTGGGGGTGGGGATAGAGTAAGGCCTGCTTTGTAGCATTTGCCAATTTGTGTAGTTATAAATACTACCACAGTGGATGATTTTAAGCTGCCATTATGATTTCAACCACTTTGTGAAATTTCTGAAAATTTAAGTTAGCTCTCACAAGCCGGTGTGACCCTGCTCCAAGTACACCACCAGTTGGCACAGGTCTGATTATTGATACAGGTCCTCTACCGCAATCCTGTGGTGGTTCCTGATTGCTTTCAGGATAAAAGCCAATTTCATCAGCTTCATATTTAGAAGCAGGGGATGGTCCAGGTGTCATGGGTCCTGAAGCCTGTGCAGTTTGGAGTCCCTCTTTAAGAACAACAGAACAAACTTTTCTTTTTACTGAAGTATAGTTGATTTACAATGTCATGTTAGTTTCAGGTGTGCAGCAAAGTGATTCAGTTATACACACACATACACACACACACAATGTATATATACATTCTTTTTTAAAATATTCTTTTCCATTATGGTTTATCATTGGATACTGAATATAGTTCTTTGTGCTATATTGTAGGACCTTGTTGTTTATCCATTCCATGTATAATAGCTTACATGTGCTAACCCTAGCCTCTCACTCTATCCGTCCCCCAACCGCCTCCCCCTTGGCAACCGCAAGTCTGTTCTCTATGTCTGTGAGTCTGTTTCTGTTTCATAGGCAAGTTCATTTGTGTCATATCTTAGATTCCATGTATAAATGATGTCATATGGTATTTGTCTTTGTCTTTCTTACTTAGTATGATACTCTCTAGTTGCATCTGTGTTGCTGCAAGTGGCATTATTTCATTCTTTTTGATGGCTGAGTAGTATTCCATTGTATATACGTACCATATCTTCTTTATCTGTTCATCTGTCAATGGATACTTAGGTTGTTTCCATATCTTGGCTACTGTGAATAGTTCTGCTATGAATATAGGTGTGCATATATTAGGTTGATGAAAAGGTAATTGAGGTTTTGGCCCATGAATTTTAAATCATTATAACTAGGCTCAAACACATCTTTATGAATCAAAATAGGAACCATTGCAATCAACACATTTTTGCAAGTGAGAAATAAGTTTGTTTATTCCTGTAGTGTAAAAATCTGTGCCTTGGGATTCAAGGAACTCTTGGAAAGCCATTTTCTGCTTCCTACTGATTGTGGAAGCACTTTCCCTGCAAAAAAAATTGTTGAGATGCTTGAAGAAGTGGTAGTCATTTGGTGAAAGGTCAGGTGAATATGGTGGATGAGACAAAACTTTGTACCCCAAATCGTTCAATTTTTGAAGTGTTGGTTGTGCCACGTGTGGTTAGGTGGTGTTGTGGAGAAGAATTGGACCCATTCTGTTGACCAGTGCTAGCTGCAGGCATTGCAGTTTTCAGTGCACCTCTTTGATTTGCTGAGTATACTTTTCAGATGTAATGGTTTCTCCTGGATTCAGAAGGCTGTAGTTGATCAGATGGGCAGCAGACCACCAAACAGTGACCATGATCTTTTTTGGTGCAAGTTTGGCCTTGGACAGTGCTTTGGAGCTTCTTCTTGGTCCAACCACTGAGCTGGTCATCACCAGTTGTTGTATATAGTCCACTTTTCATCACACATCACAATCCGATGGAGAAATGGTTCATTGTTGTTGAAAAGAATAAGAGAAGACAACACTTCAAAACAATGATTTTTTTTTTTTAATTTGTGTCAGCTCATGAGGCATCCACTTATGGAGCTTTTTCACCTTTCCAATTTGCTTCAAATGCCAAATGACCATAGAATGGTTGACTTTGAATTCTTTGGCAACTTCTGTGTATTAATAATTATAAGAGGATCAGATTTGATAGTCCTCTCAATTGGTCGTTGTCAACTTCCAATGGCCAGCCTTGGCGCTCCTCATCTTCAAGGCTCTTGTTTCCTTTGCAAAGCTTCTTGAACCACTGCTGCACTGTACGTTCATTAGCAGTTCCTGGGTCAAATGCTTTGTCAATGTTGCAAGTTGTCTCTGCTGCTTTACCACCCATTTTGAACTTGGCTAAGAAAATTGCTCGAATTTGCATTTTGTCTAACATCATTTTCCCTAGTCTAAAATATAAAATAAACAGCAAGTAAAAAGTCATTGGGCTTACCTGGTGGCTCAGTGGTAAAGAATCTGCCTGCCAATGCAGGAAACACAGGTTTGATCCCTGGGTCAGGAAGATCCCTAGGAGAAGGAAATGGCAACCCACTCCAGTATTCTTGCCTGGAAAAATCCTATGGACTGAGGAACCTGGTGGGCTACAGTCCATGGGGTTGCAAAGAGTTGGACATGACTGAGCAGCTAAAAAAATAACAATAAGTTATTAGCAAAAGCATAGAGTGAGAAATGTGCATTAAAATGATGTATAACTAACCATATTTATTTGAGAATGTATTCCAATATCAAACAGCAAAGTTCAACAATGGAAAACCGCAATTAGTTTGAAGTAAAGTGAAGTGAAGTTACTCAGTCGTGTCTGACTCTTTGCGACCCCATGGACTGTAGCCTACCAGGCTCCTCGGTCCATGGAATTTTCCAGGCAAGAGTACTGGAGTGGGGTGCCATTTCCTTCTCCAGGGGATCTTCCCGACCCAGGGATCAAACCCGGGTCTCCCGCATTGTAGGCAGACGCTTTTACCATCTGAGCTACCAGGGAAGCCCCACAATTAGTTTGCACCAACCTAATATCTTTTTGTATTATTGTTTTGTCTGGATATATGCCCAGGAATGGTATTACTGGATTGTATGGTAATTCTATTTTTAGTTTTCTGAGGAACCTCCACAATGTTTTCCACAGTGGCTGTACCAACCTACATTCATACCAATGGTGGAGAAAGGTTCCCTTTTCTCCATATCCTCTCCAGCATTTGTTATTTGTAGAGGTTTTTTTTTGTTTTGTTTATTTTTAATTGAAGGATACACAACCTAGAAGGGTAGGAAAGGGTGAGAAGTGGGAGTGAGGTTCAAAAAGGTGGGGACATATGATATCCCAGGTAGGAATACTGGAGTGGGTTGCTATTTCTTTCTCCAGGGTATCTTCCCAACCCAGGGATCAAACTCAGGGCTCCTGCATTGCAGGCAGATTCCTTACCATTTGAGCCACCAGGGAAGCATTGACATATGTACATTTATGGCTAATTCATGTTGATGTTATTTGTAGAGTTTTTAATCATGACCATTCAGAACAGTGTGAGGTGGTACCTCATTGTAGTTTTGATTTGCATTTCTCTAATAATTTGTGATGTTGACATCTTTTCATGTGTCTATTGGCCATTTGTAGTTATTTAGAGAAATATCTACTTAGGTCTTCTGCCCATTTTTCATTGAGTTGTTTGTTTGTTTTGTTGTTGAGGTATATGAACTATTTGTATATTTTGAAAATTAAGCCCTTGTCTGTCATATCATTTGCAAATATTTTCTCCCATTCTGTAGGTTGTATTTTCATTTTTAAATGGTTTCTTTTGCTGTGAAAAAGGTTGTAAGTTTGATTAGGTTCCATTTGTTTACTTTTGTTTTTATTTCTATTGCCTTAGGAGGTTGACCTAAGAAAACATTGGTCTGATTTATATTAGAGAATGCTTTACCTATGATCTATTCTAGGAGTTTTATGGTATCTTATGTTTAAGTCTTTAACTTAACCATTTGCATTTCTTTTTGTGTATAGTGAGAGGGTGTGTCCTAATTTATTCAATTTATTGGGTTAGCCAAAAAGTTCATTTGAGTTTTTTCATAAAACTTGAACAATTTTTTTTGGCTAACCCAATATATGCAACTGTAATAGAAACTTAATAATACAACATTGGGTACAAAAGTGGACAATTCTTTGGAATGAGAAAAGAAATTATAGCAAAGTAAGATTGTTAAAAAGCTCACAAATGCCAGAAGTATCACAAAATCTGAAAAAATTGCATAATATGATCGAAAGAACTTCCCACAGATTTGCTTCTGGCTTTATACATTTTAAACCTCATTTCTTGTCCACACCCCACATGCTTCTGATGCCAGGTGCCCTAAGACATGATCATATTGCCATATGCCTTCTGACAGCAGACCATCAGTGTGTTCCTGGGAGCCATTCATATTTAGGGTGGCTATAAATGACCCAACCATTCAAGGAAGTGATTGTAAACCATTGTGAGTATAATTCTCTGAATCCTAGTGAAATATGTACCCAACTCAATTTTCCTTCAGCTGGCCCCCACTGGAGTTCCTTTGACCACTCCAGTGTCACTGAGCCCCATAGGAGGTGTAATAGTCAGGGGTCATCAAAGAAGCAGAACTGCCATGAGTGACATAGAGTGAGGGACTCATAATAGGGTCTGATTATCGTGTGGACTGCTGTCCCTGTGTCTGCTGTTGAGCCCAAAGTTGCTGTAGGTCAGTGGGACTGGCTATGTGGAAGAAGGTTTAGTGGCAGAGTGTTACCTAGTGCCATCTAAGTGGAGATCCGATCAGTGACTTGAGTGCAAGCTGTTACAGTGCCTGGCACCCTGAACTCACCTTTGGAGCTTCAAAAATCTGATCTGGTTCACATCTGCCTCCCACAAAATGTCTCTATGCCTAACCTGGAAGCATGTGGAAAAGAGAATGTGGTTCCAGCTTAGCTAAGCTGATGAAGGACAAAGCCACTACAGAAAGTGTGAGAGTGGGGGTGCCAGAGTGGAGAGAGATGCTATTTTGAACTAACTGAAGTTTAAGCATTTTACTTTTACAAATTTCAGCATATGGCTGTGTAAATATGTTAGGACGTTTCCTTAAGCTTTATTAGCTTCACGATAAACCCATCCTATTAGAGGCAAGAGCATCAGTTCCAACTTACCTCTCAACATTATCTGTGGACCTTTCCCTTTCTCTCTGTTTCTCTGTTCCTATCTCTGACACACACACACAGACACACTCACACATATTTGGTGAGCTCTTATGTACTAGGCATGTTCTAGACACTGGGGATCCAGAAGTGAGCAAAACTCACAAAAATGCCTATCCTGCCTAAACTCTCTATTCCAGCAGGGGTGAAATAGATAAAACAAAGAAACATGTTTGTAAGTATGTGGTCCTAAGTGCTCTGAAGAAATGTGAAGCAGAGGAGGGAGGCAGGGAGTAGGGGTGAGTGGGCAGTAACTTTGATGGTTCTCAGAGAAGGCCTCACTGACCAGGTTGAGCAGAAATCTGCAGGAGGCATATGGAGATCTGGAACATAATGTGCTGTGCTAGGAAACTAGCATGAAGTCCCTGAGGCCAGATGACTTTGTTCTAGCAGAGCTGCTGAGCTGTAGCAGGAGGTGGGAGATGAGGTCAGAGAGATGAGTGGGGGCAGCTCCTACCCAGCCTGCTAAGCAATTGACCTTTCACTCCCAGAGCAGAGGATTCACATGATGGCCCTTGGAATTTTGAAGGCACAACAGGTATTTCTGTTAGGATGGACTCAAGGGTCCAGCCTGGGGACAGGCGCAGTAAATGGGATCCTTACGCTCTGCTCCTCACACCAGTGGTTTTTCTCAACATCCTGTTTCCCACTTGCTTTGTTTTTGCTGTTTTAACCCCTATCCACCTGGATTCCTTTTCTTATTGAGACTAAATTTGATGCCAGAATTTTATTTCAGTTTTATTTTTCAAATTTGATATCATAACATTAAGTTTGCGGAGTTGTCACCTGAACCCCCCAAGAGATGGCAGAGGAATTGCTTATGTAACAAGGTAGTTTTAAAAGGGACAGTCGGGAAATTCCCTGTCAATCTAGTGCTTAGGACTCCTTGCTTTCACTGCAGAAAAGGGATAATAGATCTTCCTATCAGGGGCTAGACCTGCACTTGCACTCCCTCTTGAGAGTGAGTTTCTCAACATTTTGTGCCCTAAGTGCCTTGCTCACCTCATCTTAATATCTGCCCTGCAGGTCTCTCAAAATGACATTGCAAGGGGAAAATTAGTAATTTGACAGTGGACGAAACTGGCAGACACCAAGTGATCAAAGTTAACCTCACCAGTGATGAAATAAGCCAACTTCATGATGCTCTTACTGTGGTACCTTGACAGTGAGACAGGAGCTCTTATTTGGTATCCTCCTCTAAAACCGTGGAACTCAGGGAGTTTTCTGATGATCTGGTGGTTAGGATTCTGGGCTTTCACTGCATGACCTGAATTCAACCCCTGGTCCAGGAACTGAGATCCCACAAGCCAAACACCATGGCCGACAAACAAGCAAACAAACAAAAGCACAAGACTCAATCTAATCCTGAGAAAACTGGACACAAACCCAGACTGAGGGACCTTCCATAATACAAGTGGCCTGTACTCTTCACAACTGTCAATGGCAAGAAAAGCAAAGAAGGCCATGGAACTATTTCAGATGAAAGGATATGGGAGAGACATGAAACTAAAAGTCATGCATAATACTCTTGAATTGGGTCCTGGATCAGAAAAGAGTGCTAGAAAGGACATTATTGTCCCTTTGTTTACAGAACTTACACAGGACTGGGGAAACAGACTCTTGGAAGGCACAAACAAAACCCTGTGCACACCAGGACCCAGGAGAAAGGAGCAGGGACCTGAAAAGAGACTGACCCAGACTTGCCTGTGAGTGTCCAGGAGTCTCCGGTGGAGGCGTGGGTTGGCGGTGTATTGCTGCAGGGTTGAGGCACTGAGTGCGGCAGTGCATGCATGCAAAGGATCTTTTGAAGGAGGTCACCACTATCTTCATTACCTGCACCATAGTTTGGTCTCACGTCAGACAAAAAGGAGGGAACACAGCCCCGCCCATCAACAGAAAATTGGATTAAAGATTTACTGAGCAAGGCCCTTCTATTTCTTTGCATTGATCACTCAGGAAGGCTTTCTTATCTCTCCTTGCTATTCTTTGGAACTCTGCATTCAAATGGGTGTATCTTTCTTTTTCTCCTTTGCTTTTCACGTCTTTTCTTTTTTCAGCTATTTGTAAGGCCTCCTCAGACAACCATTTTGCCTTTTTGCATTTCTTTTTCTTGGGGATGGTCTTGATCACTCCCTCCTGTAAAATGTCACGAACCTCCATCCATAGTTCTTCAGGCACTCTTTCTATCAGATCTAATCCCTTGAATCTATTTGTCACTTCCACTGTATAATCATAAGGGATTTGATTTAGGTCATTCCTGAATGGTCTAGTGGTTTTCCCTACTTTTTTCAATTTAAGTCCAAATTTGGCAATAAGGAGTTCATGATCTGTGCCACAGTCAGCTCCTGGTCTTGTTTTTGCTGACTGTATAGAGCTTCTCCATCTGTGGTAGGAAAGAATATAATCAATATAATTTTGGTATTGACTATCTGGTGATGTCCACATGTAGAGGGGTCTCTTGTGTTGTTGGAAGAGGGTGTTAGCTATGACCAGTGCGTTCTCTTGACAAAACTCTGTTAGCCTTTGACCTGCTTCATTTTGTACTCCAAGCCAAATTTGCCTGGTACTCCAGGTATCTCTTGACTTCCTAGTTTTGCATTCCAGTCCCCTATGATGAAAAGGACATCTGTTTTGGGTATTAGTTCTAGAAGGTCTTGTAGGTCTTCATAGAACCATTCAACTTCAGCTTCTTCAGCATTACTGGTTAGGGCATAGACTTGGATTACTGTGATAATGAATGGTTTGCCTTGGAAATGCACAGATATCATTCTGTCATTTTTGAGATTGCACCCAAGTACTGCATTTCAGACTCTTTTGTTGACTATGATGGCTACTCCCATTTCTTCTAAGGGATCTTGCCCATAGTAGTAGATAAAATGGTCATCTGAGTTAAATTCACCCATTCCAGTCCATTTTAAATCTCTGATTCCTAAAATGTCAATGTTCACTCTTGCTATCTCCTGTTTGACCACTTCCAATTTGCCTGAATTCACAGACCTAACATTCCAGGTTCCTAAGCAATATTGCTCTTTACAGCATCGGACTTTACTTTCACTACCAGTCACATCCACAACTGGGTATTGTTTTTGCTTTGGCTCCATCTCTTCATTCTTTCTGGAGTTATTTCTCCACTGATCTCCAGTAGCATATTGGGCACCTACTGACCTGGGGAGTTCATCTTTCAGTGTCCTATCTTTTTGCCTTTTCATACTGTTCATGGGGTTCTCAAGGCAAGAATACTGAAGTGGTTTGCCATTCCCTTCTCCAGTGGACCACATTTTGTCAGAACTCTCCACCATGACCTTGGGTGGCCCTACATGGCATGGCTCATAGTTTCATTGAGTTAGAAAAGGCTGCAGTCCATGGGATCAGATGGGTTAATTTTCTGTGATTGTGGTTTTCATTCTGTCTGCCTTCTGATGGAGAAGGATAAGATAAGATAGCAAGGAAAGATAAGAAAGCCTTCCTCAATGATCAATGCAAAGAAATAGAGGAAGACAATAGAATCAGAAAGACTAGAGATCTCTTCAAGAAAATTAGAGATACCAAGGGAACATTTCATGCAAAGATGGGCTCAATAAAGGACAGAAATGGTATGGACCTAACAGAAGCAGAAGCTATTAAGAAGAGGTGGCAAGAATACACAGAAGAACTATACAAAAAAGATCTTTAATGACTCAGATAACCATGATGGTGTGATCACTCACCTAGAGACAGATATCCTGGAATGCAAAGTCAAGTGGGCCTTAGGAAGCATCATTATGAATACAGCTAGTGGAGGTGATGGACTTCCAGTTGAGTTATTTAAAATCCTAAAAGATGATGTTGTGAAAGGCTGCACTCAATATGCCAGCAAATTTGGAAAACTCATCAGTGGCCACAGGACTGGAAAAGGTCAGTTTTCATTCCAATCCCAAAGAAAGGCAATGCCAAAGAATGCTCAAACTACCACACAGCTGCTCTCACTGTCACGCTAGCAAAGTAGTGCTCAAAATTCTCCAAGCCAGGCTTCAACAGTACATAAACCATGAACTTCCAGATGTCCAAGCTGAATTTAGAAAAGGCAGAGGAACCAGAGATCAAATTGCCAACATCTGTTGGATAATCTAAAAAGCAAGAGAGTTCCAGAAAAACATCTACTTCTGCTTTATTGACTATGCCAAAGCCTTTGACTGTGTGGATCACAACAAATTGTGGAAAATTCTTCAAGAGATGGGAATACCAGACCACCTGACCTACATCCTGAGAAATCTGTATGCAGGTCAAGAAGCAACAGTTTGAACTTGACATGGAACAACAGACTGATTCCAAATCGGGAAAGGAGTATGTCAAGGCTGTATATTGTCACTCTGCTTATTTAACTTGAATGCAGAGTACATCATGTGAAATGCCAGGCTGGGTGAAGCACAAGCTGGAATCAAGATTGCCAAGAGAAATATCAAGAACCTCAGATATGCAGATGACACCGTCCTTATGGTAGAAAGCAAAGAACTAAAGAGCCTCTTGATGAAAGTGAAAGAGGAGAGTGGAAAAGTTGGCTTAAAGCTCAACATTCAGAAAACTAAGATCATGGCATCCAGTCCTATCACTTCACAGCAAACAGATGGGGAAACAATGGGAACAGTGAGAACCTTTATTTTGGGGGGCTCTAAATCACTGAAGATGGTGAGTGCAGCCATGAAATTAAAAGACACTTGCTCCTTGAAAGAAAAGTTATGACCAACTTAACAGCCTATTAAAAAGCAGAGACATTACTTTGCCAACAATGGTCCATCTAGTCAAAGCTATGGTTTTTCCAGTGGTCATGTATGGATGTGAGAGTTGGACCATAAAGAAAGCTGAGCACTGAAGAACTGATGCTTTTGAACTGTGGTGTTGGCGAAGACTCTTGAGAGTCCCTTGGACATCAAGGAGATCAAACCAGTCCATCCTAAAGGAAATCAGTCCTGAATATTCATTGGAAGGACTAATGCTGAAGCTGAAACTCCAATACTTGACCACCTGATGCAAAGAACTGAATCATTGGAGAAGACCCTGATGCTGGGAAAGACTGAAGGCAGGAGGAGAAGATGACAGAGAATGAGATGGTTGGATGGCATCACCAACTTGATGGACATGAGTTTGAGCTAGCTCCAGGAGATGGTGATAGACAGGGAAGCCTGGCATGCTGCAGTCCATAGGGTGGAAATAGTTAGACACAACTGAGCTACTGAACTGAAGGACATGATTGAGACAGTGGGGAAAATTTGATTATAAACTCTAGATTCTCTGATTCTTGTGATTGATTTGTGGTTTGTAAGAGAATGTTTTTATTCTAAGGGTTATTCTAAGGGGAAATACACTCTAAATATTTAGGGGATTAAGGACATGATAATGTTATGATTACTCTTGTAAGCATAAAAACTATCCATCTGTATCTCTCTACACATCTAGCTATTATCTATCTATCCATCGTATGATAAAGCCAAGGTGGTAGAATGTTAACAATTGATGAAATTGCATGAAGGGCATATATGAGGGGTTTCTTTATACTGTTTTTGCGACTTTTAGGTAAGTTTGAAATTATTTCACAATAAAAAGTTTTAAAGGCAATTGCAGACATAAAAAATAATGAAATATTACCATTTGCAGCACCATGAATGGAACTAAATATTATCAAACTAAGGGAAGTAAGTCTGGCAGAGAAAGACAGACATTACTTGTTACCTCTTATATGTGGAATCTAAAAAAAAAATGATACAAAGGAACTTATTTATAAAACAGAAGACTCAGACATAGAAAACAAACTTATGGTTACCAAAGGGGGAGGGGGAGGGATAAAGTAGGAGTTTGGGATTCACAGATATACATTATATAGAATATATACTCTATATAGAATACTCTATATAGAATAAATAACAAGGACCTACTGTATAGCACAGGAAACCATATTTAATATCCTTTAATAACCTATAATGGAAAATTATCTGAAAAAATATAACTGGATTACTTTGCTTTACATTTGAAAGTAACACAATATTGTAAGTCAACTATACTTAAATTTTAGAAAAAGGCAGCTACAATTCTAGACTTCTAGATTAAATCTAGAATGGAAATTGGGGTCATTCTTTACAGTAGGCATCTCCTTTGCTTCCAGAATAAACATGAGGGTTATCAAATACTTATCTTTCTGCAACAACAGAAAGGAGGATGGATCATTAACTTTTTCATGACTTTGAACTTGCAGTTCTGATTAGCATCTTAAGTTCACTAGTACTGTTAGAGTGGGCAATTAATAAGGTACAATTAGTTATGAGTTCAAATGGCTAACCCCTTTATCTTTAATTGCTTGAATGGACACAAATGTACAAGGAAAATGACTTGACGTAAGAACAGCATGTTGTAAAAATGTGAAATGCTTCCATATACATACATATATTTAATGGATTTTATGGTACTGTATAAATTTGGCATAGAGTTTTGAATACAGTAGTCATTTGGCAATTTTCAACCTTCACTGCATGTTGGAATTCTCTGGGGAATTTTTTAAAAATGCTGATACTTGAGTCTCTCTTCCCAAATTTGGACGTGATTGGTCTGTGGTGCAGCATGAGATCTTTAAAAGTACCCCCAGATGATTCTAATGTGTGGCCAAGAAGACCTGATTTAGAGTCCTTCTTTTTGTTTTTAGATAATCATAGTAACATATGAAGAGAAGCCACAGAGCAATACCCTAGGAAGGCAAGAGGATCAGTAGAAATCGTCTCTCCCATAGAATTTTCCTTTCATACCACTTAATATTTTTACCTCAAGTTATAGTTATTTATTTGTACTTTCTGCTTGTTAGACTGCAGACTCCTGGAATTCATAGGAAAATTACTGTGTCACATTAAGATATCTTAACTGTCAAGTTAAGAGAACAGGACCACTACATTGAGCTCTCAGAAGGCCAGAGATTGGCTTTTAGCTCTTTCCCTACTGCTCATTAGCAATGTCAGTGTTCACACTCGTGCTGAAGAAATGCTGAGATATTTGGAATCTAGTACATTTTTATCTGATAAAACTATATGCATAGAAATAAGGCCAGAAGGAAACAAACCAAAATGTCAACAGAGGTTCATACAGTTATGAATGACTTTGACACACACATGCATGCATATACAGGCAAATGATTGGGATGACTTTTTTCTTCTGTATTTTACATGAATATGTATCAATTTGAAAATATCAAGAATAGAAGCAAAACGTATCAAATATTCATCAATCAATAAGCTCATTACAATTACTTGAAAAAAAAAAAACTGACAAAACTTCATTGGTCATCTTTGGTAAATGTTAGACAATCAAATGATATTTTTTAAGGCTGGTAAATAAAGGGAAAGAACCAATCATTTATCCAGCTTTCTTCAGTGACCTGTACCTCAGAAAACTGCATTTTGTCTCTCCATTCATCAGTTGGTGAACATTTGTTCAATTCAGTTTAGTTGCTCAGTTATGTCCGACTATTTGCCACCCCATGGACTGCAGCATGCCCCGCTTCCCTGTCTATCACCAACTCTTGTAACTTGCTCAAACTCATGTACATCAAGGCAGTGATGCCATACAACCATCTCATCCTCAGTCGTCTCCTTCTCCTCCTGCCTTCAATCTTTCCCAGCATCAGGGTCTTCTCCACTGAGTCAGTTCTTTGCATCAGGTGACCAAGTATTGGAATTTCAGCTTCAGCATCAGTCCTTCCAATGAATATTCAGGACTGATTTCCTTTAGAATGGCTTGGTTTGATCTCCTTGCTGTCCAAGGGACTCTCAAGAGTCTTCTCCAACACTACAGTCCAAAAGCATCAATTCTTCAACGCTCAACTTCCTTTATGGTCCAACTCTCACATCCCTACATGACTATTGCAAAAACCATAGCTTTAACTATACCAACATTTGTCGGCAAAGTAATGTTTCTGCTTTTAAATACACTGTCTAGATTGGTCATAGTTTTTCTTCCAAGGAGCAAGCGTCTTTTAATTTCATGGCTGCAGTCACCATCTGCAGTGATTTTGGAGCCCAAGGAAATAAAGTCTCTCACTGTTTCCTTTGTTTCCATATCCATTTGCCAGAAGTGATGAGACCAGATGCCATGATCATAGTTTTTTGAATGTTGAGTTTTAAGCTAGCTTTTTCACTCTCCTCTTTCACCTTCATCAAGAGGCTCTTTAGTTCCTCTTCGGTTTCTGCCATTAGGGCAGTGTCATCTGCATATGTGAGCTTGTTGATATTTCTCCTGGGAATCTTGATCCCAGCTTGTGCTTCATCCAGCCTGGCATTTTGCATGATGTGCTCTGCATTCAAGTTAAATTAGCAGGGTAACAATACTTGACGTACTCCTTTCCCAATTTGGAACTAGTCCATTGTTCCATGTCAAGTTCTAACCGTTGTTTTTTGACCTGCATACAGGTTTCTCAGGAGGCAAGTAAGGTGGTCTGGTAGTCCCATCACTCTAATAATTTTCCAGTTTGTTGTGATTCACACAAAGGCTTTAGCATAGTCAACGAAGCATAAGTAGATGTTTTTCTGAAATTCCCTTGCTTCTTCTGTGATCCAGTGGATGTTGGCAATTTGATCTCTGATTCCTCTGCCTTTTCTAAACTCAGCTTGTACATCTGGAAGTTCTCAGTTCACATACTGTTGAATCCTAGATTGAAGAATTTTGAGCATTACTTTGCTAGCATGTGAAATGAGTGCAATTGTGCGGTAGTTTGAACATTCTTTGGCATTGCCCTTCTTTGGAACTGGAATTAAAACTGAGCTTTTGCATTCCTGTGTCCACTGCTGAGTTTTCCAGATTTGCTGGCATATTGAGTGCAGCACATTAACAGCATCATCCTTCAGGATTTGAAATAGCTCAGCTGGAATTCCATCATCCATTAGCTTTGTTCGTAGTAGTGCTTCCTAAGGCCCACTTGACTTCACACTCTAGGATGTCTGGCTCTAGGTGAGTGATCACACCATTGTGTTTATTTGGATCATTAAGACCTTTTTTTTGTACAGTTGTTCTGTGTATTGTTGCCACCTCTTCTTAATCTCTTCTACTTCTGTCAGGTTCACACTGTTTCTGTCCTTTATTGTGCCCATCTTTGCATGAAATATTTCCTTGGTATCTCTAATCTTCTTGAAGTGATCTCTAGTCCTTCCCATTCTCTTGTTTTCCTCTATTTTTTTTTTTTTTTGCATTGTTCACTTAAGAAGGCTTTCTTATATCTCCTTGTTATTCCCTGGTGGCTCAGATGGTGAAGAATCTGCCTGCAATGTGGGAGACCCAGGTTCAACCCCTGGGTTGGGGAGATCCCCTGGAGAAGGAAATGGCAACCCACTCCAGTACTCTTGCCTGGAGAATCCCATGGACAGAGGAACCTAACGTGTTACAGTCCATAGGGTCGCGAAGAGGCAGACACTGCTAAGCGACTAACGCTTTCTGCATTTAGATGGGTATATCTTTCCTTTTCTCCCTTGCCTTTCGCTTTTCTTCCTTTCTCAGCTATTTGTAAGTCCTCCTCAGACAACCATTTTGCCTTTTTGCATTTCTTTTTCTTGGGGATGGTTTTGGTCACTGTCTCCTGTACAATGTAATGAACCTCCGTCCATGGTTCTTCAGGCACTCTGTCTATCAGATCTGATCCCTTTACTGTATTTGTCACTTCCACTATATAATCGTAAGGGATTTAGGTCATACCTGAATGGCCTAGTGGTTTTCCATATGTTCTTCAGTTTCAGTCTGAATTCCCTAATGATGTTGAGCATCTTTTCATGTGCCTGTTGGCCATTCATTTATCTCCTTTGGTGAGGTCTATTCAGATCTTCTGCCCATTTTTAAATTGGGTTATTTGGCTTCTTATTATTGAGCTGTGTTATTTATGTGTTCTAGATACAAATCCCTTATCTGATATCTGATTTGCAAATGTCTTCTTCCAGTCTTGTGGCCTGTTCCTGACTGAGTCTTGCATGTATAGGCTGTGCTCCATCAGAATTTAGTATTAAATGAATGGTTTAGTTATTAGACCTGCTGCTCTTTGTTGATCCATTCTGTGGCTGCAGGCTATGCCTCTAACTGTTTTGTTTCTAAGTTTACTAAAGTCTTATTTAGAATTTAACATCTGTATTCACAAGTGACATTGACTGGTAATATTTATCTTTCAGTCCTGTATCAACCGGGGACAGTTAGGAGACAAAAAGCCACTGCTGCTGCTGCTGCTAAGTCACTTCAATCGTGTCCGACTATGTGCGACCCCATAGACGGCAGCCCACCAGGCTCCCGCATCCCTGGGATTCTCCAGGCAAGAACACTGGAGTGGGGTGCCATTGCCTTCTCCACAAAAAGCCACACTAGTTATTAAAACAGAAGACAGATATTTCATGATTTCAATCATGTGGGATGTGGAATAGTAAAAAACATAGAAGGAGAGAGTAAAATGGTGGTTACCAGGGGCAGAGGGAGGGGAAAATGGGAGGTTTTGGTCAAAGGGTACAAAGTTCAGTTATGCAAAATAAATAAGTTCTGGAGGGAAAAGAAAAGTTCACCTGGAAGAGCGTTCTCTCTGTGTATGAAATCCAAATTGAGTTGTATGATATCAATTGAAGAGCTCTCTAGTCTTTCTTCTAGGCAAAGGACAGTTTTTATACAAAGAATATTCTTGAAAAATTGTAATTATCTCTTTAGCTTTAAGCAGGCCTAGGAAAGTCACTGTTAAAAGGACATCCTGTAACTGTATTCACTGCAAAAATAAAAGGTTATAACAGATTATGAGTTTTTAAAAGAATGTCATATAAAGAATTGTTAACTATTAAAGGATAAAAAGAACTCTGAGGTGTCATGGCTGACCAAAATAAAGAGGTTAAAATTGCTTACACTTAGAAACTGAGAGGAGAGAACTGGGACCCAGACCTCAGGAAAGAGGGGCATTGCCAACTGAGGCTGCTATTCGGGGGTTGAGATGCAGTGATGATGAAACTGGTTCTTCTGCAAATGTTGGAAAAACTGCCAGCTGGGTTCAGATGCTGTAATGTAAAGGAGCTGCTGCTGCCAGGATGTAGAGAACAGATAGCGAGAGGGAGTTTCTTCCTCCTTGTTCATTTACAGTTTCGCTAGCTCCCCCTACTGGTAGAGAAGTGGTTTGCAGAGTTGCAATTCTCTGGCATCATCAGCCAGAATATGTGTAGGTCAGGTTTGGAGCTGGGGAAAAATACCCTCTGACATAAGGTCATAGAATAATAAGGTAATCTTCTATCTTTATCATGTTATTATAATTTATACCATAGTAAGTCCTACCCTTATTAGCTGTATAGTTTGGATGAGTTAAGTTTTCATTCTTTTGTTTACCCATCTATAAGAGAGCAAAAATCGTGTACCTACATCATAGTGTCATTAGTTGCAAGTTTTAGATAAATAAAATCTCTAAGAAACACAGCCGTTCTGGATGCTTTAAGTTTTGCAAAGTTTTATACACATTTCCCTTCGTTATTAATTTGTTGTGTCAGTTTAAGACACATTTGTTTTCATCAAAACCATTTTGGGTTTACCTTATCCAGAGTCAAGAAGACTAAGCCCATCTCCAACTTAACATGTCCAGAACTGAACTTTTAATCCTTTTGTACAACTTTACCTCGTATCTTGTTCAGTTGTCCTTATCTCATTCAAAGCCAATACCAACTTTCCTGGCGGTCCAGTGGTTAAGACTTCGCCTTCCAATATAGGGAGTGTAGGTTCCATCCCTGGTCGGAGAGCTAAGATTCCACATACCCGTGGCAAAAAAAAAAAAAAAAATCCCCCAAAAGCATAAAATGGAATCAATATTGTAAGAAACTCAATAAAGGCTTTAAAAATGGTCTAAAACAAAAACAAAAACAAAAAAATCTTGAGATGGGTCATGGAGGGAGTATTTACACCAGGGAGATTGATAAACACTACAAATCAGAGCTTGTTCTATTGATGTTCAGACTTTAGAAAATGATGAACAATATGTTAATAAAGCAGATATATTAAAAAAAACTAAATAAACAGTAAATACCAACCAACTGATTGTTCAACCAGAAACTTTGGCACCATTCTTGATTCTACCTTCTCCATCTACTCCATCAGCAATTTCTTTTTCAAAATGTTTTTAAATGATTAAATAATTTGTGACTCAACAGTCATCCACTTTTAAGTGCCAGAATATAACTTTTTTTTTTCTATTTCAGGTGAATTAAAACGATATTTTCCCAAATCTGGTGGCACTTATACATACAAAGGTTCAAATGTTTTTTAAATATCATAATTCATCTAAGTACCTTCAGAAAAACTTAAATCACAAATGGCAAATATAACTTTTCTTTCTAGAAGGTGCATGCTTAGTTGCTCAGTCATGTCCAACTTTGTGACACTTGGAACTGTCACGCGTCAGGCTCCTCTGTCCATGGGGTTTTGCAGGCAAGAATACTGGAGTGGGTTGCCATTTCTTTCTCTAGGGGATCTTCCCGACCCAGGGATCGAACCCACGTCTCCTGTGTCTCCTGCATTGCAGGTGGATACTTTATCTGTCTAGAATACTCTCGCTTTTTTATTTTTGGCTGTGCTGGACTTTGGTTTCTTTGCACAGGCTTTCTCTAGTTGAGCAGAGACTACTTTTCATTGCAGTGCACAGACTTCTCATTGCTGTGACTTCACTTGTTGCGGAGCACAGACTCTAGGCATGTGGGCTTCAGTAGCAGCAGCACACAAGCTCAGTAGTTGTGATTGAGGGCTCTAAAACAAGGGCTCAGTAGTAGTGTTGCATGGACTTAGTTGCTCTGAGGCATGCGGCATGAGGCATGTCTTCCCTGATCAGGGATCAGACCCATGTCCCCCACACTGGCAGGCAGTTTCTTATCTACTGCACCACCAGGGAAGTCCTAGAATACTCTATTTTTATTTTCAAAAACTTTATTTTATATTGGAGTAGAGCTGGTTAACAACGTTGTGACAGTTTCAGGTGAACAGTGAAGGGACTCAGGCATACATATACATGTACCATTCTCCCCCAAACTCCCCTCCCATTCAGACTGCCACATAACATTGAGCAGAGTTCCATGTGCTATACAGTAGGTCCTTATTGATTATCTTTTTAAATATAGCAGTGTGTACATGTCCATCCCAAGGTCCCTGTCTCTTACCCACCCGCAACCGTAAGTTCATTGTCTAAGTCTGAGTCTCTGTTTTTTTAAAATCCTAGAATACTCTTCGCTGCTGCTGCTGCTAAGTCGCTTCAGTCTTGTCCGACTCTGTGCGACCCCAGAGACGGCAGCCCACCAGGCTCCCCCATCCCTGGGATTCTCCAGGCAAGAACACTGGAGTGGGTTGCCATTTCCTTCTCCAATGCATGAAAGTGAAAAGGGAAAGTGAAGTCGCTCAGTCGTGTCCGACTCCTAGCGACCCCATGGACTGCAGCCCACCAGGCTCCTCTGTCCATGGGATTTTCCAGGCAAGAGTACTGGAGTGGGGTGCCATTGCCTTCTCCAGAATACTCTTTACTTATATATATATATTGCCATTTGTATCTGAGAATATTTAATTTTTATTAACAAAATAAATGAGTCTATTGCTATTTGAAAAAGGTGGATTTTTTAAAACAGCATTTTTATTTGATTCTTCTTCCACATTATATCTTTAGATCTCTCTAGTTCTTTCCTTCTTCACTGCCACCAGCCCAGTCCCAGCCAGCATTATCTCTCACTTGACCAGAGCCACAGCCTCCTACCTGGTCTTCCAGTGTTACGCTTAACCATTCAAATCCATTTCCCACAAACTATTAAGAAATATTTGATTATTTCTCTTCCCTACTTAACTCTTCAGTACCTTCCCATTATATTAATACCTGGAATAAAATCCAGACTCCTTACCATAGTCTGTAAAGTGTGTTAGTCACCCAGCCGTGTCTGGCTCTTTGCGGTCCCATGGACTGCAGCCCACCAGGCTCCTCTGTCCATGGAATTCTCCAGGCAAGAATACTGGAGTGGGTTACTATTCCCTTCTCCAGGGGATCTTCCCAACCCAGGGATCAAACCCACGTCTCTTGCATTGCAGGCGGATTCTTTACAGTCCGAGCCACCTGGGAAGCCACCTCATTGTCTCTAAGGCCTTATCTAATTGGACTCCTGATTCTTTCTCAAGAAATTTCATGTTCACTGTGCAGCAAGAGCATTCTGGTCTTTTTCAGTTTACTGAACTTGCCAATTGTTTGTTCAGTCTCAGAGCCTTTGAACTTATTAAGTTCTCTTTTTGCCTCTTTACACCCCCAACCTCACCCTCCCTTCGGTCTTAGCTTAAATGTCATTTTCCCAGAGAGACTTTTGCCAACCACCTAATCTAAGTTGGCTCCCTCCCTACTGTTCTCTAATCTAACACCCCACGTTCTTCCTAGTGCTTCTCAGGCTGGTGAACTTTCTCTGTATTTATTTATTGACTTGGTTTGTCAGTATCCCAGTATCAAAATACTGGGACCATATGTGTCTGCTTCACTATCCTGTCCCTAGGAAATAGCGTGGCACCTCTTCCATAGCAGATACTCAAGATGGGATGAAAACTGAAGTGAAGGTTTTTTTCTCCTCCAAGTGGCAGACTGGGAATTGAACAAGGAGAGTGAAGGAGATTATCTAAGGTGGCTGAGACAGTGTCAGGCTACCTTGCCCACCCAGGCATGGGCAAGACCCAGAGTCTACAGGAGGGAAACAGGTCAGCTCAGGTACTTTCAGTTCTTCTTTCCCTTGTGTGCTGGGGGGTGGTTGGGGGGAGGGCAGTGGACCTGGACTAAAGGGTTATGAGAGGAGGCTGACCAAAATTATTTTCTTGTCTACCAAATGAATCAAAGGAGCATGAAGACTGCTAAAATGTTTGGGAGACATGTGGAACATGGACTGTGGAGGAGCTTGGGTGAGGTCGAGGGACTGTGGTCTTTGTGCTGAGTTGCTCTGTAGTTTGGACTAGGGTGGCAGTGGTAGAGATGTGAGAAGTGGTTATATTTGAGACTTACAAGAAAGCTCCTGTAATGACTAATGACGTAGTATCCTTCTTGCTACTTCTTTTGATTTTTGTTCTATGAACTGAGGAATCCCATTCACTGGGCCCTGATATTTCTGTTTTCGGTCTCTGACATTTGTGTATCCATGAGACTCTAGAGCAAGTTGCTTAAAATCTCCAAGGCTCTGAATAATCATCTTTGAATTGGAACAATATTATGTGAATTCCTGTTGATGGTGGTGAAGATCACCACACCAAACTGATGTCAAGCTCCTGAACCTTCTCCTAGGCCCATCTGTGTACTTCCAGTTTTAGCAGAAACCCTGCTTTGTTAATTTAACCTATAGCCTCCAGGCTTCCCTCATGGCTTAGACGGTTAAGAATCTGCCTGCAATGCGGGACACTGGGGTTTGATCCCTGGGTGGGTGGAGAAGATCCCCTAGAGAAGGGAATGGTAACCCACTCCAGTGTTCTTGCCTGGAGAATTCCATGGACAGAGGATCCTGGTGGCTACAGTCCATGGGATCACAAAGAGCTGGACATGACTGATTGACTAACACTTTACTTTCCTCATCCTCCATATCTGGTCCCCTTTGATATCTGACTGGTTCTGCATCCTCTTCTGTCCCTCAGGTAATGTCTGATTACCCAGGCTTGTCTTCAGCAAAGAATCCTGTTAGGTGAGTTTAGCTACAATTTCCCTAACCCCCTTGCTGTTTGTTTTTAGTCATTTTCTATCCACTGGCCCCCAGAATGCTTCTTGGCTATAGGTTTCCACTTGCTCATGCTGTATTCAGAATTAACCTCATTCTATACTGAAGTCTCTTTTCTCTATTGTAGTAGCCTTGAATAAAATCTTTTTCCTTTTTATTCTCTTCCTCCTTCTTCTTTTTAATCTCTTTACTGTCCAGCTCTGGTTTTTCCTTGATAACCCTAAGGAGTAGTTTGAGGGATGTTTAGGCCTCCAGCCAGCAATCTTCATGTGAACAATTCTTTGTTGTTGTTTAGTCACTAAGTCCTGTGCACTCTTTGTGACCCCACAGACTGCAGCATGCCAGGCTTCCCTGTCCTTTACTATCTCCCGGAGTTTACTCAAATTTATGTCCATTGAGTCGATGAAGCACAAGCTAGAATTGAGATTGCTGGGAGAAATATCAGTAACCTCAAATATGCAGATGACACCACCCTCATGGCAGAAAGTGAAGAAGAACTAAAGAGCCTCTTGATGAAAGTGAAAGAGGAGAATGAAAAAGTTGGCTTAAAGCTCAACATTCAGAAAACAAAGATCATGGCATCCGGTCCCATCGCTTCATGGCAAATAGATGGGGAAACAGTGGAAACAGTGGCAGACTTTATTTTTTTGGACTCCAAAATCACTGCAGATGGTGACTGCAGCCATGAAATTAAAAGACGCTTACTCCTTGGAAGGAAAGTTATGACCAACCTAGATAGCATATTCAAAAGCAGAGACATTACTTTGCCAACAAAAGTCCATCTAGTCAAGGCTATGGTTTTTCCAGCAGTCATGTATGGATGTGAGAGTTGGACTATAAAGAAAGCTGAGCATCAAAGAATTGATGCTTTTGAACTGTGTTGTAGGAGAAGACTTTTGAGAGTCCCTTAAACTGCAAGGAGATCCAACCAGTCCATTGTAAGGGAAATCAGTCCTGAATGTGCATTGGAGGGACTGATGCTGAAGCTGAAAATCCAATACTTTGGCCACCTGATGCGAAGAGTTGACTCATTGACGAAGACTCTGATGCTGGGAAAGATTGAAGGTGGGAGGAGAAGGGGACGACAGAGGATGAGATGGTTGGATGGCATCATTGACTCAATGGGCATGAGTTTGAGTAAGATCCGGGAGTTGGTGATGGACAGAGGCCTGGTGTGCTGCAGTTCATGGGGTCACAAAGAGTCGGACACGACTGAGCAACTGAACTGAGTCGGTGATGCTATCTAACCATCTCATCCTCTGCTGCCCTATTCTCCTTTTGCCTTCAATCTTTCCCAGAATCGGGGTATTTTCCAATGAGTCGACTCTTTCCATCAGGTGGCCAAAGTACAGGAGCTTCAGTTTCACCATCAGACCGTCCAATGAATATTCAGGGCTGATTTCCTTTAGGGTTGACTGGTTTGATATCCTTGCAGTCCAAGGGACTCTCAAGAGTCTTCAGCATTACAATTCGAAAGCATCAGTTCTTCAATGCTCAGCTTTATGGTCCAACTCTCTCACCCATACATGACTACTGGAAAAACCATAGCTTTGACTACATACACCTTTGTCAGCAAAGTGATGTCTCTGCTTTTTAATACACTGTCTAGGTTTGTCATAGCTTTCCTTCCAAGGAGCAAGCATATTTTAATTTCATGGCTGCAGTCACTGTCTGCAGTGATTTTGGAGCCCGAGAAAAAAATCTGCCATTGTTTCTACTTTTCCCCTTCTATTTGCCATGAAATGATGGGATGGATGCCATGATCTTAGTTTTTTGAATGTTGAGTTTTAAGCCAGCTTTTTCACTCTCCTCTTTCACCTTCATCAGAAGGCTCTTTAGTTCTCCTTCACTCTGCCATTAGAGTGATGTCATCTGCATAACTGAGGTTGTTGATATTTCTCCTGGCAATCTTGACCCATTCTTAGATTTGGACAACTGACATCTTAGTATTTGTAAATTGCTGTGCAAACACAGATTCAAACAGATAACTACTTCTAGATACTTCCCTATATAGAATTTGGAAGCAGCCATTGTGTAGATTATATGAAGAAAGTTACTTTAAGAAATCATCTAGCCCTGGGATTTCCCTAGTGGTCCAGTGGCTAGAACTCTGCACTCCCAATGCAAGGGGCCTGGGTTCAACCCCTGTGTAGGAAACTAAGATCCCACAGGCCATGCAGCACAGCCAAAAAAAAAAGTTGATAATATGTATTGAGCAAGATATTCTTGCTCTTTGATCCAATTATTTAAAAAGATGGAAAATCAGGAGATAGTGTTGCTGGCCAAAATCTTGGCTTTCTCTGCCCACTTAGCTGAATAAAAAATATGGAGACAGAGTTTGGAGGAAACAGAAAATTGGCTTTAATTCTCAGCCAGTGGAGAGGGGAATGCTGTAGGCTCATGCTTCAAGAACTGTGACCTCCTCCACAAGGAGTCTAGGGGCTTATATAAGATGAAGGCTCACAGTCAGGAGCTGGTGATGAGAAACAAAAGTGTTAGGATCTTGATTTCTTCCTCTTGCATTATTTCAAAGACAGTCATAGGCTGGCATCAGTAACTCAGTAATCTAGTCTGGCAAGTTCAGTGGACTTTTTTTTAACATCTTTCAAGACAACAAAGGTGTACTGTCTTAGAGAAGCCCACCCCACGAATAGAACTGAACAGTCCCTCTTCTGGAACCTGTTTCCCTTTTTGTAGACTCTTAAGATACTCAAATGTGGAGACTATATCTTTCTTTTCTATTTTTTTTTTTTTTGTATTGGGGTATAGTTGATTTATAATGTTGAGTCAGTTTCACGTATATAGCATGGTGATTCAGTTATACATATATATGTGTGTGTGTTTATATATATGTGTATGTTTATATATATGTATATATATATTCTGAATGTGAAGAATCAGAGAAAGAATATATATAATTCTTATAGATTAGTACAAAATATTGAGTACAGTTCCCTGTGCTATACAGTAGCTCTTTGTTGGTTATCTATTTTATAGAGACTGTATCTTTCTTTTTTTAAAAAATTATTTTAATTGGAGGCTAATTACTTTACAATATTGTAGTGGTTTTTGCCATACATTGACATGAATCAGCCATGGGTGTACATGTGTTCCCCATCCTGACCCCCCCCCCACCTCCCTCCCCATCCCATCCCTCAGGGTCATCCCAGTGCACCAGCCCTGAGCACCCTGTCTCATCCATCAAACCTGGGCTGATGCTCTATTTCACATATGATAATATACATGTTTCAATGCTATTCTCTCAAATCATCCCACCCTCACCTTCTCCCACAGAGTCCAAAAGTCTGTTCTTTACCTCTGTGTCTCTTCTGCTGTCTCACATATAGGGTCATCATTACCATCTTTATAAATTCCATATATATGCATTAATATACCATATTGGTGTTTTTCTTTCTGACTTACTTCATTCTGTATAATAGGCTCCAGTTTCATCTACCTCATTAGATCTGATTCAAATGCATTCTTTTTAATAGCTGAGTAATATTCCATTGTGTATATGTACCACAGCTTTCTTATCCATTCATCTGCTGATGGACATCTAGGTTGCTTCCATGTCCTGGCTATTGTAAACAGTGCTGCGATGAACACTGAGGTATGTATGTCTATTTCAATTCTGGTTTCTTTGGTGTGTATGCCCAGCAGTGGGATTGCTGGGTCATATGGCAGTTCTATTTCCAGTTTTTTAAGGAATCTCCACACTGTTCTCCATAGTGGCTGTACTAGTTTGCATTCCCACCAACAGTGTAAGAGGGTTCCTTTCTCTCCACACCCTCTCCAGCATTTATTGTTTGTAGACTTTTGGATAGCAGCCATTCTGACTGGCATGAGATGGTACCTCATTGTGGTTTTGATTTGCATTTCTCTGATAATGAGTGATGTTGAGCATCTTTTCATGTGTTTGTTATCCATCTGTATGTCTTCTTTGGAGAAATGTCTGTTTAGTTCTTTGGCCCATTTTTTGATTGGGTCGCTTATTTTTCTGCAACTGAGCTGCAAGAGTTGCTTGTATATTTTTGAGATTAATTCTTTGTCAGTTGCTTCATTTGCTATTATTTTCTCCCATTCTGAAGGCTGTCTTTTCACCTTGCTTATAGTTTCCTTCGTTGTGCAAAAGCTTTTAAGTTTAATTAGGTCCCATTTGTTTATTTTGACTGTGTCTTTATTTTTATCTCTAGAGTCTCTTAGCTGACAGTTATTGGATGGTGAAGGTTTAAATTATTTTAATGTACATTTTTAGAAGTCATACAGGTAGATGGAAAGGTGCTCAGCATCATTAATCATCAGGGTAATGCAAACCAAAACCACCATGAGATGTCACCTTGCATCTGTTAGAATGGCTATCAAAAAAAAACAAAAAAACAAGAGAACAAGTGCTGGTGAGGATGTGGAGAAAAGGGAACCCTCATACACTGTTAATGGGAATGTAAATAGGTGCAACCACTATGGAAAACAATATGGCGGTTCCTCATGAAATTTAAAATAGGGGATTCCCAGTGGTTAAGTCTCTGAGCCTCCAATGTATGGGGCCCAGCATCAGTCCCTGATTGAGGAACTAGATCCCACATACCACAACTAAGAGTCCACGTACTGCAACTAAAGATCTGTTGGGCCACAACTAAGACCGAACACAGCCAAATAAATAAATGTTAAAAAAAATAAATAAAAAGTAGAACTACCATTTATCCAGCAATCCCAGTCCTGGGTGTATATCCAAAGAAATTGAAAACAGGTCATCAAAGCGATATCTACACTCCCATGTTCATTGCCACATTATTCACAGTAGCCAAGATATGGATACAACCTAAATTTCTGATAATGAGTGAACGAATAAAGAAGATGTGGTATGTATACACAATGGAATAGTATTCAGTCATGAGAAAGAAGAAATTCTGTTATTTATGACTAAATGGATGAATATTGAGAGCGCTATGCTAATGAAATAAGCAGGACATTGATACACAAATACTGCACAATGTCACATATGTGGATCTAAAAATAAGTCAAACTCATAGAAACAGAGAGTAGACAAGTGGTTGTCAGGGGCTAGAGGGTGGGAGAAATAGAGGTTGGTAAAAAGGTGCAAAAAGAAAAAAAATTAAAATATCTCCTAAAATCTGGCTTTTTTTTTAACGTATATATTTACTACTTGCCTATTTTTCTCATGTAATGATTAATTACTAGTAAAATTAAGCATTTTTCATGTATATCTATATCTATATATATCTCTGCATTTTTCTCGTGGGATAGAAGTTTTATTTCAGTGAGTTATTTGAAAATTCTGAAAGTTTTATAGCAAACTTTGTGGGGGAAAATCTGCTATTACTTATATTTAAAGCAGAAATATGCAGCTTTGTAGCCCTAATAAAATTCAGCTTGGTGTGGCATATTAAATGTAAAAATAATTACTTTGGTGGAAAAATTAAAACTTTGTCAATTTCCTTTAGCATGGGTACCCACTAAGAGTCACAACACTTAAATTCAGAAAATCAATCATCTCAAAAGATTTTAACAGCCTGTAATATTTTTCATACTTGTGTCCCTGAAAGAATGGAAATGAAAAGCCCAAGAAACAGGATGATACTATTGCTAGTTATAGTTTTTTATTTTTAATACTCTAAATTGCTTTGTTCTCATTTCTCTTTGCATTTCAGCTTGCAGTTGGCTTTGTAAGGCTAACATTTTCATTGGTGACAGCCATTAAAATAAACTAGAAGATTCAGTAACTAACTTCCCTATCCCAAAGAACATTGAAGAACTTTTTTAAAAAGTCATTTAAATTGGACTAAGGAGATAAAGTAATGCAATCTTTTGGTAGGAAGTTGTGTTTTGTTATGTTGTTTCTTGGTTTATTTTTAACTTCTAGAACTGCCCTAATGTTTTCCATGATCCCAGACACATGCAGGGTTGTTTTTTTTTTGGCCACGCAGCTTGCAGGATCCCAGTTACCTAACCAGGGATTGAACCTGGACCACGGGAGTGAAAACACTGAATCCTAATCACTAGACCACCGGGGAACTCCTAAGGTGGACTTTTATAACTGCCTTTTGTAACAGAGAAATTTATTGACACATTAATTAATTAGTATTTTATGTTTTATATTGGAGTATAGTTGATTTGAGCCTGACGGGCTACAGTCCATGGGGTTGCAAAGAGTCAGACAAGACTGAGCTTGCACAAAAAGACAGTATAATTGATTTACAATGATGTGTTTGTTTCAGGTGCACAGCTAAGTGGTTCAGTTACACATGTACATATATTTGTTCTTTTTGATAGTCTTTTCCCATATAGTTTGTTACAGAATATTGATGTATTGATACATTATTGTTATTAATATTTTATGTTCTATATTGGAGTATAGTTGATCACTCCTCTACAGCCAGACATCCTGGAATGCAAAGTCAAGTGGGCCTTAGGAAGCATTACTATGAACAAAGCTAGTGGAGGTGATGGAAATCCAGCTGAGCTATTTCAAATCCTAAAAGATGATGCTGTTAAAGTACTGTACTCAATATGCCAGAAAATTTGGAAAACTCAGCAGTGGCCACAGGACTGGAAAACGTCAGTTTTCATTCCCGTCCCAAAGAAGGGCAATGCCAAAAAATGTTCAAACTAATGTACAATTCCATTCACTTCACATGCTAGCAAAGTAATGATCAAAATCCTTCAAGCTAGACTTCAACAGTATGTGAACTAAGAACTTCCAGATGTACAAGCTGGATTTAGAAAAGGCAGAGGAACCAGAGATCAAGTTGCCAACATCCATTGGATCATAGAAAAAGCTAGAGAATTCCAGAAAAACATCTACTTCTGCTTCATTGACTATGCTAAAGCCTTCACTGTGGAGATCACAACAAACTGGAAAATTCTTCAAGAGACGGGAATACCCGACCAGTTTACCTACCTCCTGTGAAACCCATATGCAGGTCAAGGAGTAACATTTAGAACTGGATATGAAACAATGGACCGGTTCCAAATTGGGAAAGGAGTACGTCAAGGCTGTATATTGTCACCCTGCTTATTTAACTTGTATGCAGAGTACATCATGTGAAATGCCAGGCTGGATGAAACACAAGCTGGGATCAAGATTGCCAGGAGAAATATCAACAACCTCAGATATGCAGATGACATCACCCTAATGGCAGAAAGTGAAGGGGAACTAAAAAGCCTCTTGATGAAGGTGAAAGAGGAGAGTGAAAAAGCTAGCTTAAAACTTAACATTAAAAAAACTAAGATCATGGCATCTGGTCCCATCACTTCATGGCAAATAGATGGGGAAACAATGGAAACAGTGACAGATTTTATTTTCTTGGGCTCCAAAATCACTGTGAATGGTGACTGCAGCCTTGAAATTAAAAGACACTTTCTCCTTGGAAGAAAAACTATGACCAACCTAGACAGTGTATTAAAAAGCAGAGACATTTTGTTGCCTACAGAGGTCTGTATAGTCAAAGCAATGGTTTTTCCAGTAGTCATGTATGAATGTGAGAGCTGGACAATAAAAAAGGCTAAGCACCAAAGAATTGATGCTTTCAAACTGTGATGCTGAAGAAGACTCTTGAGAGTCCCTTGGACAGCAGGGACGGAGATCAAATCAGTCAATACTAATGGAAATCAACCCTGAATATTCATTGGAAGGACAGATGCTGAAGCTGAAGCTCCAGTACTTTGGCTACTTGATGGGAAGAGCTGACTCATTGGAAAAGACCCTAGTGCTGGGAAAGATTGAAGGCAGAAGGAGAAGGGGACAACAGAGGATGAGATGGTTGGATGGCATCACAGACTCAATGAATAGGAGTTTGAGTGGAGTCCGGGAGATGGTGAAGGACCGGGAAGTCTGGTGTGCTACAGTCCATGGGGTTGCAAAGAGTCGGACAGGACTGAGCAACTGAACAGCACAGTACCACATCCTACCATCACATTTATGATTACATTTGGTAATATTAAGTTCCTTACAGCACATTAATCAGTCTTCATTGGTAAATGTTGTTGTTTAGTTGCTAAGTCATGTCCATCTCTTTTGCCACCCCATGGACTGTAGGCCACCAGGTTCCTCCATCCATGGGATTTCCCAGGCAAGAATACTGTAGTGGGTTGCCATTTCCTTCTCCAGGGGATCTTCCTGACCCAGGAGTCAAACCTGCATCTCTTGAGTCAACTGTATTGCATGCAGATTCTTTACCACTGAGCCACCTTGAAGCCCTCATTGGCAAATACAGAATAATTAAACACTCAAACTGATTAGCCCTTAAGATAAATATAATGTTTCTAGTGACATCTAACAGTGACATTAGATGAATTGGTGTAAACCTACCTCAGAAATCCAAGTCTTCCATTCTGTTGTTGCAGAAATCATTAATTGAGAAGCCAAGCACCACACTTGGAGAGTTGGAGAACTCAGGTTTATTACACTGGCAGGCCCAGAGGAGTTAACACTGAGCCCTGAACAAAGGGGTTACAGAGTTTTTTATAAAACTACTATAGTGGGCAACACTAGCTGCTGATAGGCTGGTTTAAACTAAGGGTTTTCACGCATGTGGGAACAGCAGTCAAGATGGGGAGGGGGATCTCTGACCTTTACGTGGACAGCACAATTAAGCAGGTTTGCAGGGGCTGGGCAATTGTAAAGAGCAGGACAAAGGCGAGTGAGATAAGCTCCAGTTCCTAGTATTGTAAGTCCCCATTTTCTGAGACTATGTGACCTACATGATCCAGACTTTGCAAGAGGCAAGCTGAGTCACAGAGGCAGAATGAGCAGGAGGTTATGTAAAATTTTAACTTTTCTTATTCACTGTAAGATTTTGATCTTTATTGAAACACTTTATAGTGGGTGAAACTAAAATTTTCTGTTCATCCCTTAATGAAAATCTGTTTATTTCATGCCAACCATTCTAAAGCCTTTTAAAACTCATTGATTTATATATATATAGCCTCAACCTCATTCTGTGGGTATAGAAATCCTTATGATTTGCAGTGTTCCCCTAGCCAGAGTTCATTTAAAAGCAAACAGATAAGTTTTTAAAAACATAATTTATCTATAATAGACCATAGCCTGCAGTTTTCATGCTTGTGGTGAAACTGTTTATTTGGAGTATGTACATAAACCCCAGAGTTGGAAATAAAGTACTAGAGTCATCATTTGACTTTGGGGAAGTCATACAGGTTTATTATTTGAGCAAGGCTATTTGCTTTTTAACTGTGACATTGCTGCTGCTGCTAAGTCGCTTCAGTCGTGTCCAACTCTGTGCGACCCCATAGATGGCAGCCCACCAGACTCCCCCGTCCCTGGGATTCTCCAGGCAAGAACACTGGAGTGGGCTGCCATTTCCTTCTCCAATGCGTGAAAGTGGAAAGTGAAAGTGAAGTTGCTCAGTCATGTCCGACCCTCATTGACCCCATGGACTGCAGCCTTCCAGGCTCCTCCATCCATGGGATTTTCCAGGCAAGAGTATTGGAGTGGGGTGCCATTGCCTTCTCCAAACTGTGACATTGGACCAGTATAAAAAGCTATATTGGCTAAATCTACTGCTTGAATTGATCTGTTTCATCACAGAACTCTTTCAGGCAGCAAACTGGATAACTGCTTATTATTTAAGGAAAATAAAGCAGGTTGTAAAAATGGCAGGTCAAAGGTATTAAAAACAGACACTTCACAAAAGAAGATGTAGGAAGGTATAACAATCACATGAAAAGGTGCTCAACATCATTAGTCACCACAGAAATGGAATTATGACCCAACTGAGATATCAATAGAGTGTTTAAAATAAAAAAGACTGACTGCATCAACTATTGGGAAGGATGTGGAGCAACTGGAATTTCCTTGAACTGCTGGTGGGAGTGTCCAATGATACGACAACTTTGGAGAACTTTTTGTCAATTCCTTATAAAGTTAAAAATCTATCTACTCAAGAATCCCACTCTAATGTATTTTCTCAAATTTGTACAAAAATGTTCACAGCAAATTTATTTATAGAGCCACAAATTTGAAGCAACTCAAATATCCACCAGCAGTAGAGTAGATTATCAACTAACAGTGTATTTATACAATAGAATACTCTTGAGTAATAAAAAGAAAATAAATTGGACATATGCAACAATATGGATGAATCTCAAAAACATGTTGAATAAGGGGAATTCCCTGGCAGTGCAGTGGTTAGGACTTGGTGCTTTCACTGCCAGCCCAGGATCAATCCCTGGTTAAGGAAATAAGATCCTGAAAGTTGTGCAGCATGGAAAAAAAAAGAAATGTTCAGTAAAATAAATCATTCTGTTGAATTCCACGTAATGAAATTCTAAAACAAGCAAAACTAACCTAGAAGAATAAAAATTAGAAAGTGGTTGGAAGGGATTGGACTGAATGGATGTTGACTTGAAAGAGGCACAAGGAGACTTTCTGGCATGAAGGATATAGTCTATGTCTTGATTTGGATGGTGGGTGCATGTGTATGTAATTATCAAGACCATTGAACTGTATACTTAAGATTGATATGTTTTATTTTATTTCAGTTATTGTTGTTGTTTAGTTGCTAAGTCATGTTCTGATTCTTTGCGCCCTCATGGACTGCAGCACCCCAGGCTTACCTGTCCTTCTCTATCTCTGAGTTTGCTCAAACTCATGTCCATTGAGTCAGTGATGTTATCCAACCATCTCATTCTCTGTGTCCCCTTCTCCTGCCCTCAATCTTTCCCAGCATCAGAGTCTTTTCCAATGAGTCAGCTTCTCCCATCAGGTGGCCAAAGTATTGGAGCTTCAGCTTCAGCATCAGTCCTTCCAATAAATATTCAGGGTTGATTTCCTTTAGGATTGACTGATTTGATCTCCTTGCTGTCCAAGGGACTCTCAAGAGTCTTCTCCAGCACCATAATTCAAAAATATCAATTTTTTGGTGCTCAGCCTTCTTTATGGTCCAGCTCTCACATCTGTATATGACTACTGGAAAAAGCATAGCTTTGACTATACGCACCTTTGTCAGCAAAGTGATGTCTCTGCTTTTTAATATGCTATCTAGGTTTGTCATAGCTTTTCTTCCAAGGGGCAAGTGTCTTTTAATTTCATGGCTGCAGTCACTGTCCACAGTGATTTTGGAGCCCAAGAAAATAAAATCTGATACTGTTTCCACTTTTCCCCCTTCTGTTTGTCATGAAGTGATCTGTGTGCCATGATCTTAGTTTTTTGAATGTTGTTTTAAGCCAGCCTTTTCACTCTCCTCTGTCACCTTCATCAAGAAGCTCTTTAGTCCTTCTGCTGCTGCTGCTGCTTCGTCGATTCAGTCATGTCCAACTCTGTGCGACCCCATAGACTGCAGCCCACCAGGCTCCCCCGTCCCTGGGATTCTCCAGGCAAGAACACTGGAGTGGGTTGCCATTTCCTTCTCCAATGCATGAAAGTGAAAAGTGAAAGTAAAGTCGCTCAGTCGTGTCTGACTCTAGCGAGCCCATGAACTGCAGCCTACCAGGCTCCTCTGTCCATGGGATTTTCTAGGCAAAAGTACTGGAGTGGGGTGCCATTGCCTTCTCCTTAGTCCTTCTATTTCTGCTATTAGGGGTCCCCTGGTATCTCAGATGGTAAAGAGTCCACCTGCAATCAGGAGATGAGGTTTCGATCCCTGGGTCTGGAAGATCCCCTGGAGAAGGAAATGGCTACCCATTCCAGTATTCTTGCCTGGAGAATTCCATAGATAGAGGACTTTGGCAGGTGACAGTCCATGGGGTTGCAAAGAGTTGGACACAACTGAGCGACTAATATCAGCTATACTTCAATTTAAAAAATAAGAGCCACTTTCCCTCCCATATCATCCAAGAAAATGTCTGCTCAAACAACCTACATTGCAAAAGATTCTCCTTCAGGCTAAGTCCTTCTAGGACCACATTGCAGCTGTAACCTGATTCCTCTAAATGGATTGATTACCTATTTGATCCTAATAATCCTGTAGCTTAATTCTAGTCTCACTTTGATATTTCGGTAAAGATTATCCTTCTTGCCTCAACTTTTATTTTTATTTCCTGTCTTAGCTTTTCCTTGATCCTTTGACTACAAGTGCTTGTCGGTAAGGCACAATATATATGAAAAAAAAATGGGTGTCTCTTTTGAGTCTTACTTCTCTAATTTTTTAAAAAATACAGTACAATGGTATGTTTGGCTTTTCTAACTACCAAATTGAAGCAATGTAATTACTTAAATTAGATTACTGTTTAATACTCAAAAATCTCCTGACAAGAGAGCTGGTGAAACAAGCTGAAATCAACCAGTGCTTGTCTTAACTCACCCTTTATGTATTTGGCCTCAGTCACCAAGGCTAAGCTGACAGATGAATGGCTCTTGGAATACATCTAGGTCACAGTTAAGTCTGCATATGGAGCCAAACATGAGTAGCAGCACTTCCAAATCTCTCAACATTACCATATCGCAGGACCAGAGGTAGTGTCCTTAAGAAGTCTCTCTCATTATACAACCCACCTCCAGCTCCAGAGTCCAAAGCCTCTCCAAATGACAGGACTTAAGAAAAAACTTTTAAAATTGAGGTTTAACACATACATGGTTGTGTGATAGCTAGTCTCATGCCCCTTTCTCAGTCAATACCAATCCCAACCCAGAAGTAACCACTCCACTGAGTTCTATAACTATCAGTTAGTTTTGCACATTCTTGAATTTCATTTAAATGGAATTATACTGAAGCAACTTAACACACACACACACACACACACACACACACAATGCACTCTCCAGTGTCTGGTATCTTTCACTTATCATATTGTTTGTGAGCTTCATCCATGTGGTTGTGATCTCAGCAAGGCAGCAGTGAATGGTGACATGAAGTGAGATCTTAATTCCCTGCCCAGGAATTGAACCTGGGTAGCCTGGGCTTCCCTGGTGGCTCAGATGGTAAAGAATCTGCCTGCAATGCGGGAGACCTGGATTTGATCCCTGGGTCCTGATGATTACCTGGAGTAGGAAATAGCAACCCACTCTAGTATTCTTGCCTAGAGAATCCCCATGGACAGAGGAGCCTGGTGGAGTACAGTCCATGGGGTTGCAAACAGTTGGATACAACAGAGCGACTTAGCACAGCACAACATAGCCTGGATGAGAACCAGGAATCTTAGCCACCAGAACAGCAAGAGCTAGAGACGAGAAGCTAATTTTCCGTGGATCTTTGCCTTCAGTGAAAAATGCATTTATCACAGAGGCAGAAACTGTAAAGGCAGGTATCAAGTTTGTTATTAAAGACACAGTATAACAACAAGTGGGAGAGCACATAGAGAAATAGTCTGTAGTTAAGCAGGAGCAAGGCAGAGATGCACACCTGGAGAGAAAGGGTGTGGGTGTCCCCGCCTTGTGAGAAGGAGCACAGTAAAGAGGCAGCTAAGTCATTTATATAAGGCAGTTTTTCCAGGTCTTTGTCTTCCTTCAGGTCAATTATCTGGTTTCTTTTTCCACACCTGACCTATCCTGGGACCTTTCCCCTGGGTGCACACACATCCCTCAGTCAAGATGGAAGTGAAGGCTTCCGGAAGGAACAAGACTCATTATGGCCTGGAGTTATCCCTTAACTTTTGACCCACAAGGAGCCTTTCTGTGCGTGTGTAGTGTCTCCCTTGTCCCAAGAGAAGGGGGAGTGGAGATCCCTTAATCCTTTACTCAAACAGGATTTTGCCCCTCTTTGTCCTTGCCGTGAATATTGCCTTGACTATCACCATGACTATTACCTTAAGGTGTTAACAAGAAACAAATACTGACTATTTACCCTGTTTCTGTTGTTTCTTCCATTTTAGAGGTCAAGCAGGAGGCTGACTGTAAATGCCTTAACTGGAGCCCATCTATCTCTTGTCTCAGGAAATGCTAGCAGTTGTAAGTATCCAGCCTGAAGCCCACTTCTTTGTGCCCCAAGAAATGCAAATAGGAGGCCAGTTGTAAATATCTAACCTAGAGCCTATCTATCTCCTCCATCAGTTGGGGTTAGCAGGAATTTGTTCTTTGTTCTTTTTTTTTTTGCTGTATAGTTTTCCATTTGTATGAATACACCATACTTTGTTTATCCATTATATTGTTAATGGACATTTGGGTTGTTTCCAATTTTTGGCTATTATGAATAGAGCTGTTTTAAATATCCTTGAATAAGCCTTTCTACAGATGGCTAACAAACACATGAAAAGATGCTCAACATCACTCATTGTCAGAGAAATGCAAATCAAAACCATAATGAGGTACCATCTCACGCCCGTCAGAATGGCTGCTATCAGAAAGTCTACAAACAATAAATGCTGGAGAGGGTGTGGAGAGAAAGGAACCCTCTTACACTGTTGGTGGGAATGCAAACTAGTACAGCCACTATGGAGAACAGTGTGGAGATTCCTTAAAAAACTGGAGATAGAACTGCCATACGACCCGGCAATCCCACTGCTGGGCATACACACCAAGGAAATCAGAATTGAAATAGTTGCACGTACCCCAGTGTTCATCACAGCACTGTTTACAATAGCCAGGACATGGAAGCAACCTAGATGTCCATCAGCAGATGAATGGATAAGAAAGCTGTGGTACATATACACAATGGAGTATTACTCAGCCATTAAAAAGAATACATTTGAATCAGTTCTAATGAGGTGGAGGAAACTGGAGCCTATTATACAGAGTGAAGTAAGCCAGAAAGAAAAACACCAATACAGTATATTAACACAATTTAGAAAGATGGTAATGATGACCCTATATGCGAGACAGCAAAAGAGACACAGATGTAAAGAACAGACTTTTAGACTCTGTGGGAGAAGGTGAGGGTGGGATGATTTGAGAGAATAGCATTGAAACATGTATATTATCATATGTGAAATAGATCGCCAGCCCAGGTTTGATGGATGAGACAGGGTGCTCAGGGCTGGTGCACTGGGATGACCCTGAGGGATGGGATGGGGAGGGAAGTGGGGTGGGGGGTTCAGGATGGGGAACACATGTACACCCATGGCTGATTCATGTGAATGTATGGCAAAACCCACTACAATATTGTAAAGTAATTAGCCTCCAATTAACATAAATAAATTAATTTTAAAAATAAATAAAATTTACTAATTTATAAAAAATAAAAAAATAAATATTCTTGTATAAGCCTTTTGGTAGCCCTATGCACCATTTTTCTTGGCTTTATATCTGGCAATGGGATTGTTGAGTCATGGGATGACATATGTTTAACTTTTGTAGATAATGCCAAATAGACTGAATATTATGTGAATAAATTTCTTATTTAGTGTAATGAATGATAAATGGTACATCTATCCATCCATCATGTGCTCAGTTGTGTCTGACTCTTTGTGACCTTACAGACTGTAGCCCACCAGTCTCCTCTGTCCATGAGATCTCCGAGGCAAGAATACTGGAGTGGGGTGTCATTTTGTCCTCCAGGGGATCTTCCTGACCCAGGAATCGAATCCATGTCTCCTGTGTCTCCTGCATTGCAGGTGGATTCTTTACCACTTGAGCCATCAGAGAAACCCCCAAATGGTACATCAGGGACATTTAAATAAGAGGCCCCCCTGCTTCCTTGTTTTTCTCCCCGACTTGACTTAAATCTCCATGAGAAGAACATGAATCATGTTTATTGCCTTCATGTAGTATAGTGTCCACTGTAGTAGGAGCATAGTACCTATTTTTTGGGGAAACAAAAAAAAGAATAAGATGTTACAGTTTAACACTGAGCAACATACCCTTAAGAATGGTTTTTAGGTATTTTGGTGAATCAGTGGAAGAGGAAAAGATTAATTTTTTTTGGAAACTCCCCAAAGAATTCTTTATAATCACTCATCTGTAGCCATGTGGATAGAGATTTCATAAACTTTCTACTAGATTTTCAGTCAAAATGATAAAATTCTTACACTATAGGACTCTTTAATCTGGGGGTTGTGGATGGGTTTTTTGAGGGCCTGAAATTGAATAGAAAAATCTGTGTGCTATTAGATATGTCACTCAGAAGTCTTGGCTACAAGTGAAGCCCAAATAGGACTGACAAATAACAAAGGGGATTTGATGGCAGGGTCTTGGTTTGGCTCATGAAGTTCAAGAAAGACGTGCATAACCATGCTGCAGAAGGGCACAACCAGGGAAGCTCAGAGTCTGGGGCCACAATCCATGCCAGCACAGAGATGCTTCACGTCCTCTGGCTTGAAGGCATCTGACTGGCAGAACCCAAAGCACATCTGAAATTCTAGCTTCAGGTGAATCTAGAAAATGTAGTTTTTAGCTTTCCAGTTTCTACAGACCATTCTAATTCTACAGAATCCTAAAAGAATGTTGTACTAGTTTGTAGGATTTTTTTTTCTTTAAGACCCCAGGCATGGTGTCAAAATCTTTCTCAACCCAGCATTGTGTTCCCAGTGGCACTAACTTAGATCTACAGTTGTCATCCATGTACCATATCATGTTGCTCCCAGACCTCTAATGCAAAGCTCATACTTTTATTAAGGAAAAAAATATGTAAAACTTTGGAATAGGCAAAACAATGGCTGTGTTCCCTTTTAATATATTGAAGCACTGTTTATAGCATGATTTCCTATAATGGATAACATAACTGTGTCCCAGAAAGGCAAACCACAAACTTGCAACAAACCCTGCTTAAACTCAAATTGTTTTAACATCAGCCCATTCAGATCCATGTGTTCCAAGGTTCAGCCACCTGTGTGGTTTACAAATTCTGACGCATGTTCATTCCCTGCCTAAACCAGCCTTAGAACCATCTGAGCCCAGCCCCAAAGCTCTACACTGTATGTTTGTAGCTTCTCTAACTTCCTTCTTTTAAGTCACTACTGAGACTTTGTGAACTTGGGGCACTTGCTTACTCAGCAAGTTTAATAAACCTGCTTTATCTGACCAAGGTGTGGCTCTAGTGGTCTTTGTGGGAGCTTTGACAAATTCTATACACATCATATTGCTGTACAGTGTCAGTGACAAAAATAATAAATTTAGTGACAAGTTTGATGTCCTTTATTTAAGGGAAAATGATCCATGGACTGGGGGAGTACAGCACCTCATAAGCAGTGGAGCACACTTCCCAAGGGATTTAGGCAAGAGCAAATTTTAGATAGCAGTAGAGGCAGCAGTGCAGAAACAGGGGCATTGTTGGCTAGGCACTCAGGGATTTCCTAGTAAGGTTACCACATCCTGTTTTCTAAGGTAAGATGAACTAGCTAAATCTGAGCTGGAGGACTGTGGTTAGTGTATATTAGGTTTCCTAGGCAGTGAAGTGCTTTCCTCAAGTGCAGGCTGACTTAGGTTGAGATTTGTGATGTGAGTTGGGCCATTGGAGCAGCCTCCACTGAGGGAGGAAAGGAACAGGCCAAGCTGACTCCATCTTGACAAAGAAGGAAATTCCATCTTGCACTTTCAGTGAACTTTGAACTATGTGCCTGGTAGCCATGGGGATAACATACCTACGGCCAAACTGGCCTCCCAGACTGATAAACACCAGATTCCATACCAAGCTTTCCTGTCACCAAAAAGAATGTAATAATCCCCTATGTAGTCAATCACCTTTGTAATCTTTATGGCACCCATGGTGTAGGCTACAGTGTGTAACCGGCTGACCTTCTGATTATGAATCATGGCTGTAACCTGATTGTATCTCCCTTTAACACTTTCCAGGCTAGGTTTAAGGAATCTGGGGATGTGGGCTTGAGCAGTACACTTAAGGTATATAAGGTTTTCACAAAAGTTGTTCAGGGTCCTTGGCTAAGAGGAGACTCTGCCTTGGGCCTGCCAGTGTAATAAACCGTACTCCACTATCTGCATTGTCCTTCTGAGTGAGTTTGTTTCCCGGAACGCATGGCTACAACACCATTACATGGGTCCCAATTCAAATTTCCTTTATCAATAGAAAACGAACAGTGGGAGAAAAAGACAAAACAAGAACATCCCTCAAATACAGCTTGAAGGTTCCAATTAGCATAGACTTTGTAAAAATTAAGCAGAAACCTCAGTTAAATGGAGTCAGGAGGCCAGAAGAGGGAACTCTTATGCACATATCAGTCAATATCAATACAGATCCCAACAGGAAGAGACATATTTAGCATTTCCAGCAAGAAATGACAGTCCTACCAAGTGCAGGGGGAAGAAAGATTTTCTTCTTGCCTGGCAACATCTCAGCCAAAGATGGACTGTAACAGCTCAGCCAATGAAAATCCACTATACTTCAAACTCTCAGTTTCCTTTATTGGACTTTTATTATTATTTTTTAAATAATAGCTCCTCCCAATTTCCCCTTCTCCTTATAAAAGAGTTTTTTCTCCTTTGCTTTACCAGACTTGCCTGTGGTTTACCATATTTATATGTCCCAGACTGCAGTTCTTTCCTGTTCCCAAATAAACCTATCTTGCTAGTAAATAACTGGCTGTTTTATTGTTTTAGGTTAACAACTTCTTGCATTTAGTAATAAATCAACAGGAGTAGCCACCATCCTTAATTTGAGAATAGTCATCTGCTTATATTGGCAGTAGATCCAAATCATGGTTGATTGGTAGAAACTGATACAGAAGGAAAACACTGGGCAAGTATTGAAGGAAGTTTCTCTCCAAACAAACTACCCTGTACCTGCCAGAAAGCATGGGATGATTTTTCTGGTCCTATTTCTCTGCAACGTTTGACAGTATTGATCACGTCCTCCTTAAAATTCCTCTGTAGACTTCCATGACTCTATGCTTTCCTGATCATCTTTCATCCTTTCTGATAATTCTTAGTTCTAGAGGAACAGGAAGATCAAGCAAGATAAGGACTAAGAAATGGCCACTGAGTAGTAGTTATGATGTCATCCAAAATTTTAAGAAAAGCAGTGGAGTGGAGGAAACAGGACAGATAGCCAAGAGCAAAAGAAACAGAGAGACTCTGGGCCTCCATTTCAAAAAGTGTGGAGGTTTACTGCCTTTGCTTGCTTGCTTGCTTTTTCCTCTTCCTTGTCTACTTTATTAATGCAGTTCTCCAAGCAGTTGGTATACATTTGCCATGCACAGGTGCTATTCCCAGAGCTGCTGAAATGCAGTGATGTCAAGAACTCTCCCAGTCGGCCAGGAGGAGGCATCTAAGATGAGATGCCAAGCACAGCGGGAATCACAGAAACTGTTGAATGCCCCAGGCATCCCCAGGTTACCTGGAGAGATTTGTTTATAAAATTTGAGAGACTCTAACATATTTATGTAGGAAGATAAAAGCTAGAGATATGTACTTTCAAGCTGGTACTTTATAAAATTGAACCTCACCACATTAAGCCAGAGGCATCTATTGTCTAGAAGATCCTAAAGGTTACGACAGCAGGAATGCAAAGACAAACTCTAGCTTCTAATCACCAAAATAGGCTCGGAAACCCAATGCAGAGGTTGTGGTTCAGAATGAAACCCTTATTCCTATACAGTTTACTACCTATGTTAACATGCCTTTACTATTTGGATGTCTTTATCAGGATGACTTAACTCTCCCAGGAACTCTTGCCTAGAAAGATAAAAATGTAAATACCTTTATTGTTCTGTTCAGTCAGACTAACCAACATGTCGATAGATAGCATCAAACAGCTCTTTGTTTTCTAAGACTTGATGGAAACACTTCATTGTGTCCTTCTAGCTTAAACTAGGAGAAGGCAATGGCACCCCACTCCAGTACTCTTGCCTGGAAAATCCCATGGATGGAGCAGCCCGGAAGGCTGCAGTCCATGGGGTCGCTAGGAGTCGGACACGACTGAGCGACTTCACTTTCACTTTTCACTTTCATCCATTGGAGAAGGCAATGGCAACCCACTCCAGTGTTCTTGCCTGGAGAATCCCAGGGACGGGGGAGCCTGGTGGGCTGCTGTCTGTGGGGTCGCACAGAGTCGGACACGACTGAAGTGACTTAGCAGCAGCAGCCTAAACTACACTTATCATATCACACCAAGTTCTGATCCTTAATCCTCATCAAGCCCCCGGAACAAAAGACCAGCCTTAAACCAGAACTGTCAAAACATCTCATAAATATTCCCCAATTTCTCTATGCCCTGTCGACTTAAAAAAATAAAAGAGAGTTGTGAGTTAAGTTTTATTTGAGGCAGCACAGGAGACAGCACCTCAAATTGTTGTTCAGTTGCTCTGTTGTGTCCCAACTCTTTGCAACCCAATAGATTACAGCACATCAGGCTTTCCTGTCCTTTACTGTCTCCTGGAGTTTGCTCAAACCCATGTCCACAACCTGAAAATAGAGTTATTTTATTTGGTGGGAATGTTTAGGATTCTCAGCCCACGAGACAGCATCTCAGTAGCTCTGAGAAAACTGCTTTAAGGAGGCAGGAGAGGAAGTTAGGCTATATACAAGTTAGCAACAAAGGGAGCAAACAGTCTGAACATCAAAGATCAGGTATCAAGTTAAGAAATTTAGCATTCTGTGTATGGGAAGATCAAGCCTCTGGGCTCGATGAGTTCATTCCTTTCATAGGCACCTCAGCTATCGGGGCCAATCCTGTCTCTGTTCACCTTGCTTCTTGCACTCCCCCAGCTCCTCAGCAAGCACAGTGGGGAATGGCAGCAGCCGCTGGATCGCTGTTTAGGGAGCCCTCATTCACATTGGGAGGCCAGAAATTGCTGATGGCTGTGACATTTCTTGTTTGTTAATATGGCAGGAGATATTTTCATTCCACACAATGATGCCATCCAACCATCTCATCCTCTGTTGTCCCCTTCTCCTCATGCCCTCAATCTTTCCTGTCATGGTCTGTGTGCAGGTTGGAAAAGAATTTCCAGACATGAGGCAGCATGAGAGGAGAATAGTTTATTACAGTGGGAGACGCCATTAGAACAGTGGGCTGGCTCAAGAGACAACTGATGTTGAATGGGAATCCTTGCTCCATTTTTATATCCAGGGTACATGGAGCAGGATAGTGGTCTTGTGGGTCATTTGCTGATTGGATGAGGCACGTATACTGGGTGTGGGAAGAGAAAGGCAAATATCTTCTTCCTATGGCGTAAGAGGGGAGACAGGTTATACTGCTCAGGAGGACCTGAAATTCGTTAATAGCTACAACATGGAGGGGGAGTGGGAAGGACAATAAGGGTCTGTTTTTTTCCATTCCTGCATTCCAAGGCCCTCCTTGTTGTTGTTGTTTTTTTTTTTTCCCCTGTTCTTTCATCCTTGGGACACCACATTCCTCCCTCTATTTTTAGGGCTGTTGGGAACATCCCCTGGAGAAGGGAAAGGATACCCACTCCAGTATTCTGGCCTGGAGAATTCCATGGACTGTATAGTCCATGGGGTTGCAAAGAGTTGGACACGACTGAGCGACTTTCACTTTTCTTTGGCCCCTTTTGATACCCTGCTCATGTCTGACTATCTACCTATTTCCCTTCTCAGGTACTTGGGAACCCAGTCTCAAGGGAAAAGGGGCAATGACCAATCTGGCTTCTTCAGGCTGTACAGGGGCATCGTTGGGCTCGGGGAAACCTTTGTTCCTTTGTCTGCTCTCTGTCAGAGTGCATTTACAGAGGGAGAAAAGAGTCCATGGAATGATAAGGCAGCTTGTTTCAGCATTTTCTGGATGTTGGCCAGAGGATATTCTTGTCATACTACCACTTGGAGATTTGTTGTATTCTAGAAAAAGCAAACTTAACAAGAAACTTAAAGGAATATGGCCCAAAGATTAATAGTAGAAAAGCTGCTGAGGGGCTAGCCAGGAGGATTAGGACCAAACATTGGTTCATGATGTTAGTGTTTCTCTAAGGATGAGAAGATGCAAGAATTTGGACTTATAAAAATCTTTACCTAAAAACATCTGACTATCTGAATGCCTGTTCTTCTGGGTTTTCCCCAGAGCACAGAGTGCCTTATTTCTGATCTCCACCCTTGAACTCCTTTCAGGGGATGTTGAAGATCAGCAGATTGCAATGGTCATTATTTAGTCTTTGTAGAGGCAGCTGACAAATGCCAATTTCCAGTCAGCAGGGCCCCTTCATAGCCACATATTTGACCATACTTTGGGGGCATTTCATGGCCATTGTGACCTGTGGTGCTGGGAAGGCTTATTCCCAGGTCTAGCGAAGATTCCATTGATAGGCCACTCAGTGTGCTGTTACTAGACCAGGGCTTGCGAATAGCAAAAGTCTCTGGACCATACCTATCTTACTAGCCTCTTGCTCCAGGAAAATATTCCCTCTTGTTGCTTCTTCCCGTATCTAGAGTTACATTATTACAATCATTGATGTCATATGGAATTGCATATCAGCATTTTATCACAGGCTCAGCTACACATTTGGTAACATAAGAAATAATCTTCTGAAACAAGTGACATAGAAAATAATATAGCTAGCAACTATTAGTAAGATCATAAGTAAGAATTTAAGTCAATAAGTATTATTAGGTATAGCCCTCTATACCCCAGATCATCTGACTTAGTTAACCAATTATCAGTTCAGTTTAGTTCAGTTGTTCGGTCGAGTCTGATACTTTGCAACCCCATGGACTGCAGCAGGCCAGGCCTCCCTGTCCATCACCAGCTCCTGGAGTCTATACAAACACATGTCTATTGAGTCGGTGATGCCATCCAATCATCTCATCCTCTGTCATCCCCATCTCCTCCCGCCTTCGATCTGTCCCAGCAACAGGGTCTTTTCAAATGAGTCCGTTCTTTTTCAGGTGGTCAAAGTATTGGAGCCTCAGCTTCAGCATCAGTCCTTCCAATGAATATTCAGGACTGATTTCCTTTAGGATGGACTGGTTGGATCTCCTTGCTGTCCAAGGGATTCTCAAGAGTCTTCAACAACAGTTCAAAAGCATCAATTCTTCGGCACTCAGCTTTCATTATAGTCCAACTCTCACATCCATACACAACTATTGGAAAAACTGTAGCTTTGACTAGACGGACCTTTGTTGGCAAAGTAATATCTCTGCCTTTTAATATGTTGTCTAGGTTGGTCATAGATTTTCTTCCAAGGAGCAAGTGCCTTTTAATTTCATGGCTGAAGTCACTGTCCTCAGTGATTTTGGAGCCTGAGAAAGTAAAGTCTGTCACTGTTTCCCCATCTATCTGCCATGAAGTGATGGGACCAAATGCCATGATCTTTGTTTTCTGAATTTTGAGTTTTAAGCCAACTTTTAAAGCTAGTTTTAAAAAAGGCAGAGAAACCAGAGATCAAATTGCCAACATCCATTGGATCATGGAAAAAGCAAGAGAGTTCCAGAAAAACATCTATTTCTGCTTTATTGACTATGCCAAAGCCTTTGACTGTGTGGATCACAATAAACTATGGAAAATTCTGAAAGAGATGGGAATACCAGACTACCTGACCTGCCTCTTGAGAAACCTGTATGCAGGTCAGGAAGCAACAGTTAGAACTGGACATGGAACAACAGACTGGACCCAAATAGGAAAAGGAGTACATCAAGGCTGTATATTGTCACCCTGCTTATTTAACTTATATGCAGAGTACATCATGAGAAATGCTGGGCTGGATGAAGCACAAGCTGGAATCAAGATTGCCAGGAGAAATATCAATAACCTCAGATATGCAGATGACACCACCCTCAAGCAGAAAGTGAAGAAGAACTAAAGAGCCTCTTGATGAAAGTGAAAGAGGAGAGTGAAAAATTTGGCTTAAAGTGCAACATTCAGAAAACAAAGATCATGGCATCCAGTCTATAAAAATTATAGTCTATAGTCCTCTGGGAGATATAGTCAATGAGAATTAGCTGTTTAGGTTTGTAGTTTGGGATGTGCTCCCGCAAAGAAGCCAGACTTCCTCAGCTAGAATCACTTGGGTTGTATTCGATGAGACCACTGACACCATCATCAAGAGACTTCCACTTGTGGGTCTGCAATTGCTGATTACTCAGACGTGGTGTCCGGCAACTTTTGAGGCAATCCTGTGAAAAATTTTAAGAATATAGAGTTTGCTGTAGGGAAACAAATGTTAAATGTTTTTAAGTAGTTAAAAATCCTAGATATAAGCAGGTCAGAATATGACAGTAGTTGGCTCGTAGTATATGCACTAAAATTCGTATTGACGAATGTTGAATAAACATAAAAGGAAAGGTTTCAGAGAAAGTTTAAAACCTGGGGCTTCCATGGTGGCTCAGTGGTAAAGAATCCACCTGCCGATGCAGGAGACGGGTTTGATCCCTGATCCGAGAAGACCCCCATGCTGTGGGCCAACTAAGCCCCTGAGCCACAACTACTGAGCCCATGCTGTGCAACAAGAGGAGCACCACAATGAGGAGTCTGCACACTGCAACCAGAGAGTTGCACTTCAAGAAAGCCTGCGCAGGGCACTCTCCGACATAAATCACAGCAAGGTCTTCTATGATCCACCTCCCAGAGTAACGGAAGTAAAAACAAGGTGAACAGATGGGAACTGGCTGAACTTGAAAGCTTTTTGCACAACGAAGGAAACTAAGCAAGTGAGAGAACAGCCCTCAGAATGGGAGGAAACAGTAGCAAACAAAACAACTGACAATCTCCAAAATATACAAGCAGTTCATGCAGCTCAATACCAGAAAAATGAACAACCCAATCAAACAGTGGGCAGAAGACCTAAACAGACATTTCTCCAAGGGAAGACCTACAGATGGCTAATAAACACATGAAGAGATGCTCAACATTGCTCATTATTAGAGAAATGCAACTCAAAGCCACCATGAGGTATCATCTCACACCAGTCAGAATGGCCATCATCAAAAAGTCTACTAACAATGAATGCTGGATAGGGTGTGAAGAAGGGGGAACCCTCTTGCACTGTTGGAGGGAATGCAAACTGATACAACCACTATGGAGAACAGTATGGAGATTCCTTAGAAAACTAGGAATAAAACTACCATACAACCCAGGACCAGATGCCATGATCTTCGTTTTCTGAGTGTTGAGCTTTAAGCCAGCTTTTTCACTCTCCTATTTCTCCCGGCAATCTTGATTCCAGCTTGTGCTTCTGGTCCCATCACTTCATGGGAAATAGATGGGGAAACAGTGGAAATAGTGTCAGACTTTATTTTTGGGGGCTCCAAAATCACTGCAGATGGTGACTGCAGCCATGAAATTAAAAGACGCTTACTCCTTGGAAGGAAAGTTATGACCAACTTGGATAGCATATTAAAAAGCAGAGATATTACTTTGCCAACAAAGGTCCATCTAGTCAAGGCTATGGTTTTCCCAGTAGTCATGTATGGATGTGAGAGTTGGATGGTGAAGAAAGCTGAGCGCCGAAGAATTGATGCTTTTGAACTGTGGTGTTGGAGAAGACTCTTGAGAGTCCCTTGGACTGCAAGGAGATCCAACCAGTCCATCCTAAAGGAGATCAGTCCTGCGTGTTCATTGGAAGGACTGATGCTGAAGCTGAAACTTTAATACTTTGGCCACCTCATGCAAAGAGTTGACTCATTGGAAAAGACCCTAATGCTGGGAAGGATTGGGGGCAGGAGGAGAAGGGGACAACAGAGGATGAGATGGTTGGAGGGCATCACCAACTTGATGGACATGGGTTTGGGTAGACTCTGGGAGTTGGTGATGGACAGGGAGGCCTGGTGTGCTGCAATTCATGGGGTCGCAAAGAGTCAGACACGACTGAGCGACTGAACTGAACTGAACAACCCAGGAATCCCACTACTGGGCATATACCCTGAGGAAAACAGAATTGAAAAAGACACATGTACCCCAATGTTCACTGCAGCACTGTTTACAGTAGCTAGGACATGGAAGCAACCTACATGTCCATGGGCAGAGGAATGGATAAGGAAGCTGTGGTACATATACACAATGGAATATTACTCATTTATATAAAGGAGCATTTGAGTCAGTTCTAATGAGATGGATGAACTCAGAGCCTATTATACAGAGTGAAGTAGGAAAGAAAGACAAATGCTATATATTAACGTATATATATG